>NC_089781.1:52013726-52339976 GCF_040412425.1 Macrobrachium rosenbergii | reverse complement strand
CTTGACCTATTTGTATGGCACTTATCATACTACTAGCCTTTAGACCCTCATCATGGCTACTAAAGGTAACCCACGCTTCCCATTTACATTCAATATCAATAAAGTTCATCCTGATTTCTACACCAGTTCCAAATGATTTCAGAGCAGTCGAGATCACTTCATAATCACAACAGACTGGGAAGTCTTCAATTTGGAGCATTCTCAAATTTTTCACACAACCTGGCTGTGTTGAGGATTTAATTTTGGATGAAGATTTCTTAGAGAAGTCTGAGTCCTTGCTTGAAGTCATCATCAATGAAGCATGGCTAGAGGGTCCAGGGGAGGGGAAGTCAGGAGGGGATCAGGATATTTGTTATTGATGCTTTTTGCCAATTTATTTTTCGAGAAGTCATCAACATTGGAGAAATTTCAATCCACAAGGTGGGTGCAGAGGTCATCATCTGTGCCAGAACAGCACCACCTGAGGGTCCAGGAGTACTCGAATCCTTATAAATGCTAGACATAAGGATTTGATAGGGAAAAAGAAAAAATAATAATAAACCTAAAAACCTTAAAAAGATATCATCAGCCTTTCATGTGGATTATTCTTCCACCGATGGCACAAGTGAGAACTGGCTCCCAAATGTCCGTGTACCTACCCTAACCCACAGGGAATGGCACAATACGATTATAGTGGCTCAAGTGTAAGCCAAACCTGCTTGCTAGGACCGAAGGTATTACGAGAATACTATCATCCACACTCTTATCGTGTTATGTGCAAACTGGATAGAATGCCAAGAGTCCGAACCCCCTTCGAATCCAAGGGCCAGCCCTAAAGAATAGTTCCGCCTGATATCTCTCAGGTCCGAACATTATCGGGCAGCTGATGGTCCTACCACAGTTCCCACTATTTAGCTTCAGATATAAACCCAATCCCAGTTATGATATCTTTTTCCGTTTATCATGTCCAATAAATTTTAGCAAAAGCGGAAAATTCCTCAAAAATTAATTCAAAGAAATACAGAATGGTATATGGGACTCTTGGACTCAAACCCAGGAACATTATTATTATTATTAAAAAATAGTTTAACTAGACCACTGAGCTGACCATCAGCTCTCATAGGGCTGGCCCGAAGGATTAGGATGGAATGACAAGTCAAGGCTAGAAGCCTAGCACTGGGACCTAATAGGTCACTTGTCAATGATGATAAACGAAAATGAAAATGAAATTAAAAGCTGTAAAAAGGCATACGCTTTCATACTGGAACACACTCACACAATAAATACATTTAAACTCATGCTTCCATATATACTCACTAAAAAGGTATATTAAAATTCAAAATAAATTAAGTAAAATCATAAAATTTACTTGTTTTAAAATTCATTATACTGATTGATTTTTATTTTTATAAATTAATTTGCAGCTTCTCATAAACATTAAAATGGGTGCTATTGAGAATGTTGAAGATTCTGACAAAATTTCTTCTATAGGTCTATTTCCAAAATTTGATAATCGCTGCAGGTTATATTTTGACATTCACACAGAATATATGCTTAACTGTTATCAGCACATTGCAATCTGGGCATTTGGGAAGAGGGCCACATGGACTGTTCATTAAGTGTCCATGTGTCAAACGAGTATGGCCTTATTCGAAGACGTGTCAGAATTACTTAATTTGTCTCTCTTTGATATGACGAACTCCATTTTCCAACACTGGATTTTATCTGTTTTAATTTATTATTTTCAGGTTCTTCGTTCCATATATTTTGCCATTTTTTTACAATGACTGTTTTTATATATCTTGTATAGTCACTGATAGGGATGTCTACATTTGTTCTTGTCATGTGGACCGCTTCTTTAGCTGCTTTATCAGCCTCTTCATTTCCCTTAATCCCTACATGGGCAGGGATCCAACATATTTCAATATTTTTTCCCTTATTATACAATTTATGGAGTGAAAACTTTATATGTTGTACAATATTATTTTTTTGATTATAGCTTTGAATAGCTTCTATAGCACTTCTGGAGTCGCTATAAATTACAAAATTATTATATGAGACTTCTCTAATTATTTTTATGGCTGATACTATTGCACATAACTCAGCTGTAAATACAGAGGCTTTGTCTGGGAGAGAGAACTGATACGTTTTGTTTTGGGATACCGCAGCATATCCCACCCTGTATTGTGATTTAGATCCGTCAGTGTATATTGCGTAATATGGACCTTTTCGGATTATATGCTCTACTGCATGTTGTCTATGGTATTCTGGAGTATATGAATGATTTTTGATAAATATTTCAAGTGTGTACAAATTCTCATTTTATTCATTGTCCAAGGAGGAGGCAATTTTAATATTACAGGTAATTGTATATATATATTTAGCGACTCAAACAATCTTCTAGCTCTAATTGGGAAAGAAGGTGGATGATTGTTTATAAACACATCTCTTAATCCAAATAATTTTTGGTTGAGAATCATTTGTCTGAATTCTCAGAGCACTCTTCATTGTTACTAGCTCTCTATGGAGAGACAGAGGTAGTTCACCACATTCAACTTGTAAAGAAGATGTTGGTGATGATCGAAAAGCTCCTGAACATATTCTAAGGCCCTCATTATGAATTGGGTCTACCGTTTTCAGTGTTGCGTCTGATATTGAGCCATATATTTCACTTCCATAATCAACGATAGACAGCACTGTTGCTTTATACAATAAAGTAAGGGTATGTCTATCGGCTCCCCAAGTAGTGTTCGACAGTTTTTAATTAGGTTTAATGCTCTTTTACATTTTGATTTCATGTATGTTATGTGGGCTTTCCAGTTCATGTGAGTATCAAATACTAATCCTAAAAATTTTGCTGTTTGGCCAATTGGTATACTATGGTTTCTGATTTTTAAGTCTATTTCTTCTCCTTTTTTCCATTTTTTGTTTTTATAAAACATGATTGCTTGGGTTTTATCTATGGAAAATTTAAAGCCTACAGATAAAGCCCATTCATCTATTTTTACTATGCTTTTATTAATGATTTGTTCTGCATGTTTTATTCGAGATGCTGAATAATATATGGCAAAATCATCCATATACAGGTTACTTTTAATACCAATAGGTAGATTTTTACTGATATCATTAATTGCTAAAGTAAACAGTGTGCCACTAAGGACGCTTCCCTGTGGAACACCATTTTCAAGAGGAAATGTTCTAGACAGAACATCATCAATTCTCACCTGAAAACTGCGATTTGTCAAAAAGTTTTGTATAAACCTAGGTAAATGTCCACAGATGTTGTTGTTTTGTAAAGTTTTTAATATAGCATACCTCCATGTAGTATCGTATGCTTTTTCAATGTCAAAAAAGACAGCTACAGTAATTTGTTTTCGTTCAAAACCTCTGCGTATATGGTCTTCTAAGTTACAGAGAGAATCTAATGTAGATCTGTTACACTGTGACCCGAACTGAGTGGGAGTCAAAATTTTATTTTCTCGAATGTGCCATGTTAGTTGAGCATTTACCATTTTCTCTAGTAATTTGCACAAACAACTTGTTAAAGAAATTGGTCTGTAATTGTTTACATTACTGGGATCTTTTCCAGGTTTGGGGATTGGAATAATTATAGTTTTATGCCATTCATCAGGAAATAAATTTCTAAGCCATAAGTGGTTATAAAACTCTAACAAGTATGTCTTTGCCAAAGGTGCTAAATGGCAGATCATTTCAAAACAAATATTGTCACCTCCAGGGGCAGATTTATTGCTGTTCAACAGAGCAAATTCTAGCTCTTCCATATTAAATTTTCTATTATAATATATATCTTCAATTGTTTCAAAATTTATTGTTATTAATTCTATATTATTTTTCCTTGTGTGGAAATGTTCATCTAAATTTTTGTTGCTACTTACTTTTGCTAAATTTTCACCTATTACATTACTAATTTCTTTAGGATCAAGTATTCTTTTCCCATCTTTTATTATAGCATGCCTAGGTGGTTTAAAATGGGTACCATTTATTTTCCTAAATTTTTCCCATATTTTTTGAATGGGAGTATTTTTAGAGAGATCTGATACATATTTTCTCCATGAAATGATTCTTCCTTGAATTACTTCTCTTTTAAACTTTGCAGATATTTTGTTATATAGAGGTTTTAATGTATCAATTTCTAATAATAATATAGTCAGTTTTTGTAAGGTTCCTTCTAATATTGGTAATGTTTTGTTTAATTTACTGAATTTTCTATTCAAATTATTTAGTCGTCTTCCAATTTGGTGTTTTATTTTTATTAATTCTGTTAGTTTTTCAGACCACCATGGGACTTTGTGTTTTGTTGGATGAGATTTGGATTTTGGTATTGCTTTATCAGCAGCATTTGTAATGAAATCAACAAGAAATTTATTAGTTTCATTATGGTCTTTCAAATATTCAAATGGTGGGATATTCCTAGTGTGGAATTCATACTGCTCCCAATCTGCTTTATATAAATGTTATATTGAGGGACATGCTTGGTAGTATTATTTTGTAATAATGAAATTAATATTGGGAAATGATCACTTGTATGTAAGTCATCTACCGTATTCCAGTCCAATCTGTCTACTATGTTTGTTGTACATAGAGTTAAGTCGATTGAGGAAAATGTTCCATGTGTTTTAGAAAAATATGTGCTGATTTCGTTATCATTTATACAGCACATGTCATATGAATCTATGAATTGCTCTATTTTACTTCCTGCTCTATTTGATTCTGTACAATTACAGTCCCACATTGGGTTGTGGGCATTAAAATCACCTACTATTAATGTTGGTTCCTTGGTATTATTAAGTAATTCTTTGAGTTTGTCAAAGTCATAATTTTTATTAGGTTGATTGTACAAATTATGAATTACATAATTATCGTTTTTTATTCGTATTCTAATACTCGACGTTTGCAGATCAGTAAAGTTTACAGGTACTTTGTCATAACATACTTTGTTATGTACATATATAGCAGTACCTAAATTTCCTTCTTCCTCTCGTGATGTTGATGCTAAGGTATATTTACCTATTGTTGATATTGTTTTGTTGACATGTTGCAAACATAATATCATTGGTTCATATTCTTTTAATAACCGTTGTATTTCTCCTAGGTGTAATCTGGTCTGTAGACCATTTACGTTCCATTGTATAATATAACTATTGAAAATATTTTTTTATAGCGGTCGAGTTTTACTCTCTTTTTTTGTATTATCAATTTGGATTTTTTCTAATAATTTACTCACGACATTCATTTGTTTTTCCTTATAATAAACTAAGTGCTCAATGCACATGCACTTTTTCATGGTTATTCAAATCTGTGGTTTTTTTTTTCTATATTTCATAAAATTTCTTATAATGTTTGTTAAACCATTTTTTGTTATGTTTTTGTTGTTATTGCATAATTCAATGAAACAATCATTACATCCACAATTATTATCATGTGTATTTTCTTTTCATTTGCTCTTGTACCAATTACTGGAGATGGAGTAATCTCTTTCCCTTGACATAATCATTATCATCTATGGTATGGTTCTCTTTCACTTCTTCAGTGTTTCGACATTTGCCTTCATAAGTTTTTATTATTATTTTAGGAGATAAAGGTATATTCTTAGCTTGTTTTTGTTTTTGTTCTTGTTCCCTTTTCATCTCCTTTATCTTTGGTTTAACTGATGTTTCTCTAATAATAGTTGGTTTCTTCGTTTTGGGTGGTGTTCTCTCCAAAGGCCTTTTTATCTTTAATTTCCAGTCTATCTCTACCCTCTTCTGTTACTTTAGTAGCAGCATCCTCCTGTGTTTCTATTTGCATTAATATTTCAAATGAATTGGATAAAATATTATCCATCTCATTTGTACCTGTTTCTTTATTCTTTACCATTTTATTTTTTATTTCTAAATTATTAATTTTTTCTTGAGATTTACTTTTCTGTGCTCTGTTACTTCTATCTGTTTGCGTTTTTGCTTCATTTTTTGCTCTTGTTATTGAAGAATATGTGTGTTTCTTAGACGGATCTTGAATTCCTCTCACTTTTAATTCCAACTTAGCCTCTTTTATAGACATCCCTGTTCGTTCTTGTAGTATTTTTAATTCTGTATTGTATATATAATACATGCATTCTTTGGATCTTGCATGATGATTTTGCCCACAGTTCACACACTTGGGTTCACCGCACTTCCACTGCGTGGTATGATTAGTAGATCCACAATAAGCGCATACCGGTTCATTTCTACAATTTTTGTATGTGTGCCCATACTTACTGCAATTTTGACACTGCAGTGGCTTTGGGACATAGGGTCTCAACTCTCTATTTTGGCCTAAAATTTTTATTTTTTGAGGTAGATCTTCACCCTCAAATTTTATTTTTGCTATTTTTAATGTTTGTCTATTGCTGTTTTTACTTGGTACAGCATATACCTTACAATCTTGGACCTTTTGGGTATCTTTTTTAAGAGAGTCCAATAGCATTTTCTTATCGACTGGTTCGTTATTGTTTTCAGGAAGTACAATGGTACCCTGAATGCTGTTCATAGTTTCGTGTTTTTTTTTTACTTTTATGTTAATACTGTCTATTTTTTCAAAGACAAATAGTCTTTCGGACTGACTTTTTGTTTGGCTTCTATTAGCCAAGTTTTTTCCTTTATTTGTCTAAACGACATATCTGTCGTTGGATGTCTATTTAATAAATAATTCTCTAGTTTTAGGGCTGAAATATTTTGGTCAGCTTCCATGGTTAGAAACCTTGACCAACTTCCACTCCCAAAAAGAGAGTCGAAGTGAGTCAAGGTTGTTTCAAGACGATATTTACTCCTTTTTGATTTTTTTATTTGTTGAGTACTGGTTTTAAGGTTCAAGTGTGATTGCATTTGGATTATTTGTTTGTTTTTTCAAAGAAAGGTTGTTGCAGGAGGTTCCAGTGCTAGAAGATTTCATCTGTGCTGGAGTTATTACCATCAATGGGCCCAGGGTACTCAGATCTTTAATTTCACTTTACCATAAAGATTTGGGGAAAAAAAAAAAAAACCTTAAACCTTAAAAAGATATCATCAGCTTTTCATGGGTTTTATTCTTCCACTAATGGCACAAGTGAGAACTGACTCCCAAATGATCATTCAGTACCCCAAAGGGGATGGCACAACATGATTAGAGTGGCCCAAGTTAAAACCCGCTTGCATAGGACTGAAGGTCATTACAAGAATACAATCATCCCCACCCTAATACATTTGGGCAAACCAGATAGAATGCCGAGAGTCCTATCTAAAACGGTATATTAAAAGACCCCTAGAATATGGTTAACAAATAGTTCCGCCTTTGAGCTACCAATCTGGTTTTTAGGTCTGAACATTATCGGGCAGTTGATGGTCTTTTGAGTTCTTACTATTTAGCTTATATAAACCCATTCCCATTATGATATCTTTTACAGTTTATCAGGAACATCAAAATTTTATCAAAAGTGGAAATTTCCACAAAATTTAATCCAAAACAATTATGATCTATATGAAAAGTTGACATTCGTTGTTGAAACAAATTGGACTGGGGTTCAAGAGCCCCACACCACGTCAAGATGGTCTCATATTGAGGGGGGAAACCCAGGAACAGATTCCTGGGCCATGTGGGCTCACCATGTAAGGTGGTCCCATATCGAGGGGGAATCATCGGTGATGGAGTAATCTCTTCTCCCATCACATAAATTTACTTCAATGGTTTGTTCCTCTGATACTTCACTGATGAACTCCATGTTTTTAACATTGGTTTTATTTCTTTCATTTTAGGAAACAAAGGTTATATTCTTATCTCATTTTTTTGGTTTACGCTTGAGCATTTCGGTCTCCTGTCTTTAGTTTACAATGCCATTAGAGGGTTTCCAGGGTTGGTCTTAAATCTTTCTCTACTGAGCATTTTTTTTTTTAGCTTGTAATTCAAAATAATTTTCTTCTAAACCTGAAAACCTTAAAAAGATATCTTCTTGCCTTTCATTTTGTTTATTTCTTCCACCAAATATTTGTATGTGTTTCTTGGCCGACTGTCTTTGTTTCTTCTGCAAAGTAGTTACCCCTTGGGATTTATGTATCAGGGTTTTGTTAGTCTTACCTATTTCAAATTTTTGTTCCATTGATCTTATTATAGAAGAAAACGATCGTCCCTAGCCTAATCATATGCATTCTACCTTTTAGTTCTAAGAGTCCTATCCTTTTACCCCTGGTATTCCGTGTTCTTTTGAAGTAATTTTAAAGAACTGTTCTGCCTTATAAGCATCAATCCTTGGATCTTGCAGTGATTCTGTCAACATTTCAGCCATTTGATGGTTTACCACAGTTCTCAACTATTTATGTTTTCGGATACAAACCCAGATATAGATATATTTCCTTTTTATCAGGTCCACATTAATTTTAGTAGTTGTACTGGAAAATGGTCTCAGTTCTCATAATTTGGTTTTAATTTCCAAACAAATATATAATGCCCAAATTTTATCTTTGCTATTTTAAATGTTTTTCCATTACTGGGGTTCTATGTCGGAAATTTCACAATCTTGTACATTGTTGTGGTCCCAAAACGGGAATCCAGCAATATATTCTTTTCTACTGGTTCTTCATCATCATTATCCAGGGAGTACTATGGTTAGTACACTGTTCATATTGTCATGTTTTTTTATATTTACCTTCATATTGTCAGATTTTTATAGTTAAGTAATTTTCTCATTGATTTTTTGTTGAGAATCAACAGGTTTGATCTTTCATTTGTCCAGAATGATACATTTATTAGAAAAAAGTAGGATTCGAGGAAGTTTTCTAATTTCAATGCTGACATATTTTCTCCGTTTCTAAGGTCAGGGGCACAGACCAATTTGCCTGTTCCAAAGAGGGGAGTCAAGACAGTCAAGGTTTCCACTTATTTTTTTATTTGCTTTGTACTGGAGCATGGGGTCCAGTTAATTAGAATTAATTTTATTTTGATTTTCCTAGAGAAAGGTTGTCAATGGTTCAAAGTGGTTTCAACTTTGAAATGAGCCATTACCATCAAAGGTCCGAACATTATTGGGCATTTTGGTAACATCCTATGAACAAACAAAAAAGTTCTAAATGTTTGTGATTTTGTGATTTTCTGATTATAAACCCAATGTCAGCTAATGATATCTTTTTCCTATTTAACAGGTCCAACAAATTTTGCATGGAAATTGTTTTTTGTGGAACTTTACAAAAATTAATCAAAAATGAAATATAATCATAAAGACTCGTCAAATGGTGAACAAATTGACTTATGGTTAAAGAGAACAATTATCCCACGTCAACGTGGTCCCATATTGAGGGGGCCTAAAGAACATGTACTAAATTCCCATAGGGATGCTTAAAAAAAAAAAAATACAGGCTTAACTCATGGACTCGAAAATGGAAATTAATCAGTGTTCAAGATCTCCTCACCACAGCATAGCAGTTTCACACCGAGGGGATTCTGCATTTGAATTATCAGCATTAACCAACTGAAGGTCATAATGATACATCTCGAGAAGTCCAAACGTTACTCAAGTGGTTCAAGACAGGAAACGACTAAAAAACATTATTGTTTGCTTACAAAATGAACTCCAATCCCAACACTGTTATCCCCTCTTGATTGCCAACATATTGGAAAATATAAATTTGTTAATAAAACGAGAAGTGGGAATTTATGGTGATGTTAAATTTATTTATATCTCCTCAGCCTACCAGCACAGAGATTATGCTTTTATCTTTAACAGTGCTTCAAAAATTATGCCCACATAATGAGAGTGTTGGACTGGTTGGTTAATCGAGATTCAAAGTAGGAGTTAAATAGGTTGGACAGGAAGATAACAGTAATAAAAGCAAGTCTGACGTCACCATGAGAAGAATGTTTACAGAGATGTTTAGATTCGAAACAGGGGAAAAAAGATTCACAGGTTTAAGAACCCTCCACTAATACAGGGACTTCAAAATAACTAAAAAGAAGTCAGATATTATTTGAGTGAAACCATGTCATCAATAAGTGATTTCCATTAAATGAGGGACAGTTTGAAGAAAGAATATAAAATTGCTACCAGCTGGATAATTATTTTTCTTTGAAGTGCCTAGAAATTAGTGCAATCATAGAAAAGGTTACATAAAATTTCTGTTTGAAGGAAAATCAAATTTATTATAAAGCATTTGTGATTTCAACTGAACAAAACTTATAAAATTTTCATGTATTGATAATGCAAATGATGGACTGACTTTGAGATTTCTTTGTGGAATGAAATGTTAATATATCATAAACAAAAAGAAAACAAACAATTTATCTGCATAACAATTTCTTACAGAGCAGCAGAAAATTTCCTTTTATATACTCTTATCTTGTTGATTCGAGATGGGCCTGAAATATGCAAATTTATGAGCACAGCACCTGTTGTCTGCTTATCTGTAACATATTTCACCTTTCTCGAACTGTTCAATCGAGGATTTTCTGCAAGTATCAAATGAAGATCTCAACAAAATCACAAATTATCATATCATATTAACAAGGCATACAGCTTATGGGAAGAGTTCTAGGTAATTTAAAAAAAAATCTATACTACTGTCAAAATTGGAAAAGTAGAAATGGTGTGGCTTGAAAAACATTTCATCAAAAAGTGCCTGAAACCTGGTGAACAAACCATTGTTCACATTATGCCCTTCATTAATAGCCATTAGATTTCAATGTAGACACAAAAATATTTACTAAGATGACTGTTTTCATTATTATTATTGAATTTTCTATATAACTAATTACAGATAAACTCACAACTTAATGACTTAGGCACTCGTGATATATTTTCAGAATTCACGTTGAAATAATTTTCTTTATTATTTTATATCCATATTAATGCTTCATCTTCCAAATGTAAAATTTGTAGTCTTGCGATGTCCCGCTGATTTCTGCGGTCTGATTGTCTGATTTTATATTTTTATACCATTCCAGGTTTTATGGCATTTCCATTGTTGAATTTTGTAACAGCCTTGTGTGGCTTGTTTGTTTATTTTACGTGCTCTCCTGTGTTTTTGTTTTGTTGGTGCGAGGTGACATTTGCCGCCCGCTGTTTTTCAGTGGCAGTTAAGGTCAGCCCCGCAGCAGAGCAACATATTGTTAGCGACAGGTGTTGGTTGCCTGTCAGTCACTTAAGACCAAGGAGATGATCGTCTTTAGCAGGTTGAGACAGCTGGTATAGCAGGTGCTGGTTACTTGTTGACCGCCGTGTTTCGCGGAGGATTAAGTCAGTCGAATTGCCGAGGATGAGGTGGTGGCTTAACTGTGGTCTCCAGTATGGAGGAGGCATCCTTCCGTGGCAACTCTGCAGTTGTTGCATCACATTTGTGATGGCCAGTCGTCAAGTACTTTACACGAGACGTTCATTGTTTGTATAGAATAACGACGTTTTATGCATTTATCACGGTCATCCTCGAGGACCTTTGACTGTGGTCTAAACATCTGTTTTCTTCTGATATTATTGATGGTGATTTTGAGCGAGTGTTCCTCTGATTATTCGATTATTTTAATGGTATTGATGAGCAGTGTATGGCTCAATGTTGTTCTCATGCTTTTATGTTTCGAGTTGGGCAAGTGTATGGCCCTGTTAATTCAGCTAAATGTTTTATTTATGGATGGCGTTGGGAAAGTGTATGGCCCTGTTAATTGTTTACATGTTTTATTTATGATTATTAATTTGGTTTATGATTGATTGATTGACTGATCATGAAATTTAGGTCTTGAAGACCAAGCGCTGGAACCCATCAGGATTATTCAGCGCTGTAATGAAGGTGAAATATAAAAATTAATATGATAAATAGCGAATAGGTGAATGATGATATGCAATGTTTATGATGGTATAGGACGAGTGTATGGTCCTGGTGGTGTAACTGTAAGGTGATTTAATGTTTCATTTCTATTACTGATTCTCAGCTGCTGGTGTATTTTTCATCTTTATTATATTTTGGCTAATTCCTTATCTCACTTGAATATAATATAAATTGACCTGTACAGTCATTAGAAACAGTAAATAGATTTAAGGTATTTTGGTTGAATATTTGGTTCCCTCCTCCTTGATTTCTCATTAGACTTCCTGGTCACCTCAGTCCCAATCAAATTTTGTAAAGAACCTGAGAGAACCGTAAAGGACGGTTCCTTACATGGCGGCCTTGTGGCCAGGATTGGGTCTTGTTGCTGTTCATCAATTAATTATGAAATTTAGGTCTTGAAGACCAAGCGCCAGAACCCATCAGGATTATTCAGCGCCATAATGAAGGAGAAATATAAAAATTAGTGACGTGATTGATAATGAATAGGTGAATGATGGCATACTAGTAAAATTCAGTATTAAAATATGAACGTACAAAATGAAGAATGATATTGGATAGGACCAGCAAAAAATAAATATATGTTAAACTTTTATATTCAAAACATATACTTAGTATATAAAATAAATTACTAAAATCTTTATTAAATATAAATATACCAAGATCATATCCTGTTGTGGCTGGTGGTTATTCAGCGGTCATGGGGCCCCCTCCCCATGACCGCTGACTAAATATGAAAGTTATAAAAAAAAATTTTTTTGTGAAAAATTTTTTTTATTGGGTAAGGTGGTGTGAGGTTTTATGGCATTTCTGATGTTGAATTTTGTAACAGCCTTGTGTGGCTTGTTTGTTTATTATAAGTGCTCTCCTGTGTTTTCGTTTTGTTGGTGCAAGGCGACGTTTGCCGCCTGCTGTTTTTCATTGGCAGTTGAGGTTAGCTCAGCAGCAGAACAACATATTGTTAGTGAAAGGTGTTGGTTGCCTGTCGGTCACTTAAGATCGAGGAGATGGTTGTCTTTAGCAGGTTGAGATGGATGGTACAGCAGGTGATGGTTACCTGTTGACAGCCATAATTCGCGGAGGATTACGTCAGTCAAATCCCCGAGGATGAGGTGGTGGCTTAACTATTGTCTCCAGTACGGAGGAGGCATCCTTCTGTGGCAACTCTGTAGTTGTTGCATCGACTTTGTGATGGCCAGTCGTCAAGTACTTTACAGGAGATGTTCCTGTTTGCCTTCCTGTGCAGGAGTACAACGATGTTACGGCTACGGTCGACGGTCATCCTTGAGCACCTTTGACTATGGTCTCAACATATGTTATCTTTTGATATTACTGATTATTTTAAATGTTATTAATGGTATTGATGAGGAGTGTGGCTCATGTTGTTCTCATGCTTTATGTTTGGAGTTGGGCAAGTGATTGATTGATTGATTATGAAATTTAGGTCTTAAAGACCAAGCGCCGGAACCCATCAGGATTATTCATCGCCATAATAAAGGTGAAATATATAAATTAATGATGATTGATAATGAATGGGTGAATGATGATACTCTAGTAAAATTCGGTGTTAAAATAAGAACATAAAAAATGAAGGATGATATTAGATAGAACCAACAAAAAATACGCATATATTAAACTTTTATATTCAAAATATACTCTTAGCATAAGAATAAATATGACAAATCTTTATCAAATATACTGAAATAATGTCTCATTAAAATAACCGGAGTCTTTCAGATAACTCATAAGGTTATCTACTTCAATGTCATCATTTAAAATTTCTAAAATAGTCTTCCCACTTAGTAAGTACTTTTCCCTAGGGCGATTGAATTTAGGACAGTGCACCAGCATATGCTCAACGGATAGCTGACCACCACAGTGAGCACAAACTGGGGCACTGGCTCCAACTAAAATAAAGCTATGAGTGAAGCGGGTATGGCCAATCCTAAGCCATATTAGGATGATCTCAAATCTTCTGTTACGATTGAAACTCGAATCCAAAAACCAATACTTTTTCTAATGTTTCTGTGGATAAAATGGGGGAAGTCCATCTCTGCTGCCATTTTGTATGAATGTATCGTCAGATAACTGGACGATATCCAAATGTGGGACCTTATTAGTTAAGAAATCACATCTTGCAACATCCTTTGCTTTACTATCAGCCCGTTCTTTCCCTTCTAGACCAGTGTGCCCAGGAATCCAACAAAACTTTACTGATTTGTGGTGAACAGAATGACAAAAAAGCCATTCCTGACCCTTTTGAATTAAGGGATGGGTAGGGTTAAACTTCTTTAGAGCTTCTAAAATACTCCTTGAGTCACTTTGGATTTAAATTTATCATATGCAAGATTTAAATCATCAACTATGGTTGTTGCTTCAGCAGTGAATATGGATGAGAAGTCTGATAACTTTTTTATGTATGATTCCCCCCTCACACACCACTGCACATCCTACTCCATCTTCCGATTTTGATCCGTCAGTCTAGATTTTCCTGTCATTTATATGCATCTCATCATGCTCCAAAAACTTGTTTCCGACTTCTTCTTCCAAATGATCTTTCCTCTTTAATGCAGACATTTATTGCTGGAATAAACCATGGAGGGATACCTGGATGTTTAACTTGTAGGATCTTCCGTGTTTTTATACTTTCATCCTCCAGTTCACCCAGCTGTCTGATTTGAAATGGCATTGAAGATCTAGATCCACAAAGACTTGAGTCACACTGTTTAAGATCTCAAAAGAAGGATTCTCCTTTGTGCTTTTCAGCTGCATGGCATATCTCAGAACTAGCTCATGCCTCCTCAAGTCCAGTGGTAGCTGATGGGAGTCTACATAAATACTTTCAAAGAGTGAAGTTCTAAAAGTTCCAGTGCAGATCCTTAGCCCCATATTATGCACAGCGTCCAATTCCTTAAGTTCAGTCTTTGAAGCAGATGAGAATACTTGGCAACCATAGTCTAACTTAGATAAACATACTACATTATAAAGCCTTAACAACGATTTCTAATCAGCACCACAATTAAAATTAGATATTACTTTTAAAATATTTAGTGATCTCTTCACTTTCACTTTTAACTGGTCAATATTATTATTCCAAGTGAACTTTTCATCAAATACCATTCCTAAAAATTTTACTTCAGTAGAGTAATGCAAAATAATCCCATTTAAGGTAAGAGTTGGAATGGTTTCCTTAGTTCGGCATCTGCAGAACCGAACAATAACAGTTTTAGATTCGGAAAATCGAAACCTTTCCTCACTAGCTCACTTGTTTATTTTATCGATGGCTATTTGCATGAACCTGCTAGTAGATGCTGCATCACATTCTGTGCAGTACAGAGCCAAATCATCTACAAATAAAGAGCCTTTTACTGGTGATGGTATCTTTTCTAATACTCCATTAATGGCAATAGCAAAAAGGGGGACACTAAGGACACTACCCTGAGGCACTTCCTCTTCTTGTAAGAAATGTTGTGATACATGATTCCAAACTCTTACCTTTATATATCTTTCTGATAAAAACGAATTTATAAATCTGATAATTTTTCCTTTACTGCCCATCTTATACAACTTTTTCATAATACCATAATGCTATGTGGTGTCATATGCTTTTTCCAAATCAAAAAAAACTCCTATTGTTTGGCAAAACCTTGTTTGAGAGTTTCAGCAAGGGATCTAAAGTAGATCTAGTTTTCCTAAAGCCAAACTGGAATGGAGAAAGCAACTTATTTTTTTCTAAGTGCCATACAAGTCTGGTGTTAATCATCTTTTCCATGAGCTTACAAACACAACTGGTGAGAGCTATTGGTCTGTAGATGCTGGGTAAAGCAGGATCCTTGTTTGGTTTCTTCATAGGGAGGATTAATGATAATTTCAAATTCTTAGGGATATTACCTGTTTCCCAGATTTCATTTATTTTATATCTAAAAGAAATTTCTTTGACTTTTCTGGGAGATGTTTCAGCATTTCATAGAGTATTTTATCTTCACCAGGGGGCGATGGTTTGGTATTCTGCAGGGCATCTTTGAGTTCCTGCAGTGTAAATTTTGCATTATATGGTTCACAATTATTTTCACTTAAATCAAGAGAAATCTGGGCATTCCTAATGTCTTGAAATTCTACAGAACAGTTCTCACTACTCGGTATTCTTGAGAAATGTTCTTCTAATTTTTTGCATACCTCTCTGGTTGGGTGATTAGGTCACCATTTATCTTAAGGGTAGGCAGAGGTTCAGGGACAAACGTGCCATTTAGTTTTTTAATTTTCTTCCAAATCATTTTAGGTGGTGCTTTTGAGCTAATGCCATTAATGCAGTACATCCATGACTCTTTTTGCTTTTTTAAAATATTTATTTTGTTTGGACAAGCACGTTGGTAAATAACTTTGGCTTGGGCAGTTCCACTCCTCTTATACTTTTTGTAGCATTTTCTACTGATCTTTCTCGTACTGCTGCAGGTTTTGTTCCACCAAGGAGCTGCTGGTCTAGAGGGCTTTCCTTTTGTTGTTGGCACAGAGGCAATTGCACTGTTGACGGTGGTGTCACTGAAGTAATTATATGCCTCTGAGATGGATGGAAATGATTTTGCATTCTTGTCCTTGAGAACACACTCACTAAATTTCTTCCAGTATGCTTCATCTACCTTCCATTTGGGAGGTGACTCAAAGGGCTGATTCTTAACTGTTTTTATATGAAATGGGAAGTGGTCACTCCCATTTGGATATTCATTTACTGACCATTCATAATCAATGTGAACACAAGATGAGCAAAAGCTCAGATCGATAGCCGAATAAGTATTGGAGTAGATGTTATGGTAAGTCATGGCTCCATTATTGAGTATAGATATTACGATCATCCATAATATCCTCCAACATCCTACGCTTCACATCTGTTGTGTTCCCACAACAGATGGGGTTGTGACCATTAAAATCACCAAGGAGGAGGAAAGGAGTAGGAAGCTGATTGATCAGTAAATGAATATCATTATAAGTGAAATCCAAATCAGGAGGAAGATAGATGGAGAGCAAACTGTAATATGCTTGTCTAAAATAAAAGTTACTGCTACAGCTTGGAGATGAGTATAAATTGATAGCAAGGACTGTTGCAACGACTTATGTGCAATAATTGCTGCACCTCCCTTAGATCTATCTCTGATTGGTGGTGGAGAATTATAAATGCTGTAATTTAACCCAAGATTATATTGAGTGCTTCCAAGCTTAGTTTCCTGGAGAAACACAATGCCTGGGCTATGGTCATGGAGCAGTACCTTCAGTGCTAATCACTTCGAGCCCTAAGAGTTTGATAATTAGATCAACAGTTCCCATACATTAGTACTAATGGGAAAACTATTTTTTGGGCTTGGTGGATATATTTAAACAAATAAAATTTACTCTCTTTTGTTTATGAGATATTATCAAGATATGATTTGGAAAGGACTGGTCTTGACATTATTATTATTATTAAAGTAGTTTAACCAGACCACTGAGCTGACTTTCAGCTCTCATAAGCCTGGCCCGAAGGATTTGATTAAAATACTAGGTCCAGGCCTGAAGTCAAGCGCTAGGACCCAATAGATCATCCGATACAAAGATGAATGAATTAAAATTAAATTAAAAACTGCACATAACACATCCTCTCATACAATAAATACATTTACTCAGACTTCCTTACATACATACTAAAACGGTATATTAAAATTCAGAATATAAATTAAACAAAATTTTTAAAATTTTTCTTTTTTGTAAAATTCAAATGTTAAAAGGGTTTTCATGCTTTTATTATTTACTTATTTTTATATTTTATTAATTAAATTACAGTTCTTCAAGAACATCAAAACTGGAACGATTGAAAATGTGAAAGATTCTGACAAAATTTCTTTCATTGATCTATTTCCAAAAGTAGACATTCGTTGTTGGTCATACTTTGCACATTCACATAACACATGTCTGACCGTTATTATTACTCTGCATTCTGAGCATTCAGGGCCCGGGCCATGTGGGCTGCTCATTAAGTGCCCATGTGTCAGACGAGGATGGCCTATTCTGAGAGGTGTTAAAATTACTTGTGTGTCTCTCTCTCTGATATGATGAACTCCATTTTTTAACATTAGGTTTTATTTCTTTCAGTTTATTACTTTCAGGTTCTTCTTCCCATATATATATTGCCATTTATTTATGATACCCATTTTTATGTGAGTTACATAATCAGTAACAGGGATATTCACATTTGATCTTGTCATGTGAGTTGCTGCTTTAGCTGCTTTGTCTGCATCTTCATTTCCTTTGATCCCTACATGCGCAGGGATCCAACATATTTCTAAATTTTTTCCATTATTATATAATTTATGGAGATATAATTTAATTTGTTGTACTATATTATTATTTGATTTGTAACTTTGAATAGTTTCTATAGCGCTTCTTGAATCACTGAAAATCACAAAATTATTGAATGATGATTCTTTAATAATTTTTATAGCTGATGCAATTCCATACAATTCTGCTGTAAATACAGAAGCATTATTAGGCAGGGAGAACTGATAAGTTTTGTCTTGGGACACTACAGCATATCCTACTCCATATTCTGATTTAGATCCATCTGTATATATTGCGTAATGTGGACCTTTTCGATTTATATGCTCTACTGTATGCTGTCTATGGTGTTCTGTTGTATATGAGTTACTTTTTGATAAATACTTGAGGTGTATGCAAATTCTCGTTTTATTCATTGTCCAAGGAGGAGGTGATTTTACTATTACAGGCACTTGTATATTTATATTCAGCGACTCAAACAATCTTCTAGCTCTAATTGGGAAAGGTGGTGGATGGTTGTTTATAAATACATCTCTTAATTCAAATAATTTTTGGGTTGGAGAATCACTAGTTTGAATTCTTAAAGCACTTTTCATTGTTACTAGCTCTCTATGGAGAGACAAAGGCAGTTCACCACATTCAACTTGTAACGATGATTTTGGTGATGACCTAAAGGCTCCTGAGCATATTCTAAGGACTTCATTGTGAACAGGGTCTAACATTTTCAGAACTGCTTCAGATGCCAAGCCATATACTTCGCTTCCATAATCAATGATGGACAGCACTGTTGCCTTATACAGCACAGTAAGGGTATGTCTATCGGCTCCCCAAGTAGTGTTCGATAGTTTTCTAATTAGATTTAATGCTCTTTTACTTTTAGATTTTGCATATGTAATGTGGGCTCTCCAATTCAAGTGGGTATCAAATACTAATCCCTAAAAATTTTGCTGTTTGGCCAATTGGTATACTATGGTTTCTGATTTTTAAATCTATTTCTTAACCTTTTTCCACTTTTTATTTTTATAAAACATGATTGCTTGAGTTTTATCTATGGAAAATTTAAAGCCTACAGGTGAGGCCCATTCATCTATTTTTACTATGCTTTTATTAACGATTCGTTCTGCATGTTTTATTCGGGATGCTGAATAATATATGGCAAAATCATCCATGTACAGGTTACTTTTAATGCCAATAGGTAGATTTTTACTGATATCATTAATTGCTAAAGTAAACAGTGTGCCACTAAGGACGCTTCCTGTGGAACACCATTTTCAAGAGGAAATGTTCTAGACAGAACATCATCAATTCTCACCTGAAAACTGCGATTTGTCAAAAGTTTTGTATAAACCTAGGTAAATATCCACAGATGTTGTTGTTTTGTAAAGTTTTTAATATAGCATACCTCCATGTAGTATCATATGCTTTTTCAATGTCAAAAAGACAGCTACAGTAATTTGTTTTCGTTCAAAACCTCTATGTATTGGTCTTCTAAGTTACAGAGAGAATCCAATGTGGATCTGTTACACTGTGACCCAAACTGAGTGGGAGTTAAAATTTTATTTTCTCGAATGTGCCATGTTAGTCGAGCATTTACCATTTTCTCTAACAATTTGCATAAGCAGCTTGTTAAAGAAATTGGTCTGTAATTATTTACGTTACTGGGATCTTTTCCAGGTTTGGAGATAGGAATTATTATAGCTTTACGCCATTCATCTGGAAATAAATTTCGAAGCCATAAATGATTATAAAACTCTAATAAGTATGACTTTGCCAAAGGTGCTAAGTGGCTGATCATCTCAAAACAAATATTGTCACCTCCAGGAGCAGATTTATTGCTGTTCGAGAGAGCATATTCCATCTCTGACATACTAAATTTTCTATTATAATATATATCTTCTATTGTTTCAAAATTTATTGTTATTAATTCTATTTTATTTTTCTTTGAGCGGAAGTGTTCATCTAAATTCTTATCACTACTTACATTTGATAAATTTTCTCCCATTATATTACTTATTTCTTTTGGATCAAGTGTTCTTTTCCCATCTTTTAATATGGCATGTCTAGGTGGTTTAACATGGGTACCATTTATTTTCCTGAATTTTTCCCATATTTTTTGTATGGGAGTATTATTAGAGAGATCTGATACATATTTCCTCCATGAAATGATTCTTCCTTGAATTACTTCTTTTTTAAATTTTGCAGATATTTTGTTGTATACAGGTTTTAATGTATCAATTTCTAGTAATAATACAGTAATTTTTTGTAAAGTTCTTTCTAATATCAGTAATTTTTTATTTATTTTATTGAAGTTTCAATTCAAATTATCTAATCGTCTCCCTATTGAATGTTTTATATTTATTAATTCTGTTAACTCATCAGACCACCAGGGAACTTTGTGTTTTGTTGGATGGGGTTTTGTCTTTGGTATTGCTTTATCAGCAGCATTTTTAATGAAATCAACAAGAAATAAATTAGTTTCATTATGGTCCTTTAAATATTCAAATTGTGGGATATTTCTAGTGTGGATTTCATATCGCTCCCAATCTGCTTTATAAATGTTATAGTGAGGGACATGTTTTGCAGGATTATTTTGCAATAAGGAAATTAATATTGGGAAATGATCACTGGTGTACAAGTCATCAACTGTATTCCAATCCAATCTGTCAACTATGCTTGTTGTACATAAAGTTAAGTCTACTGAGGAAAATGTTCCATGTGTTTTTGAAAAATATGTACTAATTTCGTCATCATTTATACAGCACATGTTTGAATCCATGAACTCTTCTATTTTACTACCTGTTCTATTTGAGTTTGTACAATGACAGTCCCATATTGGGTTGTGAGCGTTAAAATCACCTACTATTAATGTAGGTTCCTTGGCATTGTTAAGTAAATCTTTAAGTTTATCAATGTTGTAACTTTTATTAGGTTGGTTATATAAGTTATAAATTATGTAATTATCATTTTTTATCCGTATTTTAATACTTGATATTTGCAAGTCATTAAAATTTACAGCTACTCTGTCATAACATACTTTGTTGTGTACATATATAGCAGTACCTAAATTTCCTTCTTCTTCTCTAGATGTAGATACTATGGTGTATTTACCTATTTTTTGATATTGTTTTGTTGACATGTTGTAAACATATTACCATTGGCTCATATTCCTTTAGTAATCGTTGTATTTCTCCCAAATGTAATCTGGTCTGTAGACCATTTACGTTCCATTAAATAATATAATTATTGAAAGTATAACGTTAGTGTGTTCAAGTTTTATTTTCTTTTTGTGGATCATCAATCTGCATTTTTTCTAAAATCCTATTTACAATATTCATTTGTTTTTCTTTATAGGACATTATGTGTCCAATGCACATACAGCCCTTTTCGTGAGTGTCCAAACTAGTAGTTTCTTTATTTCTGTAACTTATAAAATTTTTATACTGTTTGTTAAACTGTCCTTTGTTATGCTTTCATTTTTGTTGCACAGTTCAATGAAACATTCATTACATCCACATGTGTTTTCGTGTGTCGTTTTTTCATTTACTCTTGCTGCACCTATTGTTGGTGATGGGGTAATCTCTTCTCCCATCACATAATCATTATTGTCAATGGTTTGTTCCTCTGCTATTTCTTTGGTGTTCTGGGTATCTGTTTCTATTGGTTTTATTATTACTTTAGGAGACAAAGGTATTTTCTTATTATTTGGTTTATGTTCTTTCTTGGGGTCTTTTACCTTTATTTTAATGGATGTATCTCTAATAATAGTTGGTTTTTTGTTGGTCTTGGGTGGAGTTCTCTCTAAAGGTCTCTTTTTTTCTTTAGTTTCTAATTCATCAGAACTATCTTTTAATATTTCTGTGGTGCTTGTATTGTCTTCTAGTGATTCTATTTCTCTTAAAATCTCAAATGAATTTGAGCAAAGATTTGTATCCATTCATTTGGTCCTTTGCTATATTAGTTTCTTCTTGCAAAGTGGTTATTTTTTCTTTGAGATTGATCTATCAGGGTTTTGTTACTCTTATTTATTTCCGTTTTTGTTTCTTTGTTTGATCTTATTGCTAAAGAAAAAGTTCGTTTCTTAGCGGGATCATGCATTCCTCTAACCTTTAATTCTAATTTGGCCTCTTTTATAGGCATTCCTGTCCTTTCTTGAAGTAATTTCAATTCCGTATTGTATATATAATATATACATTCCTTAGATCTTGCATGGTGATTTTGTCCACAGTTCAGGCATTTTGGTTCACCACACCTCCACTGTGTGGCATGTTTTGTCAGATCCACAGTATGCACATACAGATGCATTATGGCAATTTTTTCTTGTATGTCCATACATACTACAGTTTTGGCACTGCAGTGGTTTAGGGACATACGGTTTCAGTTCTCTGCTTTGGCCT
Organism: Macrobrachium rosenbergii; assembly: GCF_040412425.1. Taxonomy (NCBI): domain Eukaryota; kingdom Metazoa; phylum Arthropoda; class Malacostraca; order Decapoda; family Palaemonidae; genus Macrobrachium; species Macrobrachium rosenbergii. Next base: position 52,317,484 of record NC_089781.1, on the reverse strand, counting down.
AAGATTTTTATTTTTAAGGGTAATTCATGGCCTTCAAATTTTATCTTTGCTATTCTTAGTATTTTTTCATTACTCCGTCTACTAGCTTTGTTGTAAATTTCGCAGTCTTGTATATTGTTGTACCTTTTTTTAAGGGAATCTAGCAATATTTTCTTTTCTATTGGTTCATCATTATCAGGAAGTACTATGGTACCCTGTACACTGTTCATATTGTCATGTTTTTTAATATTTACTTTTACATTATCAATATTTTTTATATTTAAGTAGTTTTCCGATTGATTTCTTGTAGTGGTTTCTATCAACCACATCTGTTCTTTTACTTGTCTGAATGACATTTCAGTAGTTGAATGTCGATTCAATAGGAAGTTTTCAAGTTTCAATGGCAATATTTTTTTATCTGTTTCTAAGGTTAGGAATCTTGACCAACTTGCACTCCCAAAGAGGGAGTCGAAGTGGAGTCAATGTTGGGTCAAGATATTTGGTTTTTTTGATTTGTTTTTTCATTGGAGCATAGGGTTCCAGTGTAAAGTATTTGGTATTTTCTTCTGATTTTTCCAGAGAGAGTTGTCAGAGGAGGTTCCAGCAGTCGTCAACTGTGCCGAGTCACTACCATCAATGGGTCCAGGGGTACTTAAATCTTTATTTTCATTTTTAAAATTTAAAAAAATAAATAAACCTGAAAACCTTAAAAGATATCATCAGCCTTTCATGAGATTTATTCTTCCGCCAATGGCACAAGTGAGAACCGACTCCCAAATGTCCGCGTCCCTACCCTACCCCAAAGGGGATGGCATAACATGATTAGAGTGGCCCAAGTGTAAGCCAAACCCGCTTGCTAGGACTGAGAGTATTTCAAGAATACAATCATCCCCACCCTAATCATGTTATGGGCAAACCAGATAGAATGCCGAGAGTCCTATCCCTAGAACCAGACCCCCTGGAATCCGTGGTCCAGCCCTAAAGAATAGTTCCGCCTGATATCTCTCAGGTCCGAACATTATCGGGCAGTTGATGGTCCTACCACAGTTCTCACTATTTAGCTTCAGATATAAACCCATTCCCAGCTATGATATCTTTTTCTATTTATCAGGTCGACCAAATTTTATCAAAAAGTGGAAATTTCCACAAATCTAATCCAAAACAATATACGATGGCATATGAGACTCTTGGACTCAAACCCAGAAACAAATTCCTGGGGTTCAAGAGCCCCCTCACCACGTCAAGGTGATCTCATGTCGAGGGGGACTGGTCTTGACAGGTTTGGTTTATTATCTGTTGATTTACTGGTGTCAATTTGTTTCCTTTCTAGTCAGTTTGTTCAAATTCAGGCTGGGGTTCTTGCATCGAGTTTAGTACTTCATATCTATTAATAAGTGATGCAGAGGAGAGGATGAGGGGGAACATTTCCTCTTTTGGTGCTTTTGCTCCTAAGTCTCCATTAAACCAGGCAGAGACTCTGCCCGAGACAATTCCAAGGTGGTTGTTGGGTTAAGTGCCATCTTATCCTCCTTGGATGCTTGTGCTCTAACCTCGACAGGCCGAGCACCTGACCCACATGGCTGAGCCACTACCACTACCACAGGGGTTGATGCACCTGCTACATTAGAGGGTGCTGCTACTGCACCCCTAGTGGTAGATAGGGGTAGTGGCTTAAGAACTTCAGCATAGCTCCTAGGTTCTTGTCCTAATTGTCTTTTTGCAAAACTGATACTTATATGCTCTGCATTGGCTTTATTTAGTGCAGACAGTTCAAATTTGTAAATTTCATAATTTTTGTTATTGGATTTATGTTCCAGTTGACAATTAACACATCTTGCTTTTCTATTACATTCATTGTCATGATGGACACCAGAGCAGTTTATACAAATTTTAGCATTTTTGCAGATTTCTGATGGGTGACCAAACTCAGCAATGATAACACTGCATTGGTCTTTGCTGGAAAGGACATACTCATACCTTTTCATTTTCAAATACGATATGAGAAGGTACTTCAGAGTCTACAAAGTTTAAAATGATCATGTTGTCAATAGCTGCCTTTTTCACTCTCCAAACTGACATGGGACTCATTTCTAGAATTTCTGCTTCTGTAATGTCATAAAAAGTCTTTATCAAATACTACTCCTCTCCCATAATTAAAGCTTAAGTGGGCTTGATCTTCGTCATCATTTCATCATTTTTTATGTCCACAAGGTTAGCATATATGCTTGGGTTGTGGATTTGGCATGAATAAGAACGGTGTTCTTCCCAAAACAAGAATTATCACCGCTCTTTATTCCTCCCACCTTCTTCTGAAGAAACCTGCAAAATTTATAGTAGTTATAATTTTCCTCCTTGGCTGAAGCTACCACCCACATAGGAGGTTTAGCAGTCCTTGCTTCTGCATTCTGTTTTCTCTCTGGTTTATCCTGAGCACATTTAGATAGCACATAAACCTCCATGTCTTTGGGAACTTTGTCTGTTATGGCACTTATCATACTACTAGCCCTTAGAGCCTCATCATGGCCACTAAAGGTAACCCACGCTTCCCATTTACATTCAATATCAATAAAGTTCATCCAGATTTCTAAATCAGTTCCAATGATTTCAGAGCTGTCGAGATCATTTCATAATCACAACCAACTGGTAAGTCTTCGACATGGAGCATTCTCAAATTTTTCACACAACCTGGCTGAGCTGAGGATTTAATTTTCGATGAAGATTTCTTAAAGAAGTCTGTGTCTTTGCTTGAAGTCGTCATCAATGAAGCATGGCTAGAGGGTCCAGGGGAGGGGAAGTCAGGAGGGGGATCAGGATATTTGTTATTGATGCTTTTTGTCAATTTATTTTTCGAGAAGTCATCAACATTTGGAGAAATTTCAATCCACAAGGTGGCTGCAGAGGTCATCATCTGTGCCAGAACAGCACCATCAGAGGGTCCAGGGGTACTCAAATCCTTGTAAATGCTAGACATAAAATTTGAGATGGGTACAAAAAAATTATAATAATCATGAAAACCTTAAAAGGATATCATCAACCTTTCAAGGGGATTATTCTTCCCCAAAGGCATAAGTGAGAACTGACTCCCAAATGTCCACATCCCTACCCTACCCCACAGGAGATGGCACAACATGGTTATAGTGGCCCAAGTGTAAGCCAAACCTGCTTGCTATTACAGAAGATATTATTAGAAATCTATCATTCCCCACTCTTATCAAGTTAGGGGCAAACCGAATAGAATGCCGAGAGTCCTATCCCCAGAACCGGACACCACTGGGATCCATGGTCCACCCCTAAAGAATAGTTATGCCTGATATCTCTCAGGTCCGAACATTCTTGGGCAGCTGATGGTCCTGTAAAGTCCCCACTCAATGGGTTTTCTATGGTGAAATACCCGTTTTTTACAACAACTCTCCTACAAGCCTAGGTCAAGCCAAATAGCCACATTTTTATCTATGTAATGTATCTGTTACTGATTTATTTATGCCTGTTTACTTTTTATGTGTGTCAGAGTATTATTGTGTCAATTCTTGTAATCTGATCTTTTATGTTATTTGCGTTTGCCTGTCCGAATTCACATTGAGATCAATTGACCTCGGGTCACCTGTATCCTTTTGTATTTCTTTGTATGATGTCCACACGCCGCTTTATAAGCAGCCTGCTTTCCTAATAAACCAACAGTACATGTCCACCTGCTCATTATTTCGCACCTCTTATAGCCCTACCACAGTTCCCACTACGGACATAAACCCAATCCCAATTGTGATATCTTTTCCTGTTTATCAGGTCTAATAAATTTTAGCAAAAGTGGAAAATTCCACAAAAATTAATCCAACCAAGTATATATTAATATATGAGGCTCTTAGACTCAAACCCAGGAACAGATTCCTGGGATTGAAGAGCCCCCTCACCACATCAAGGTGGTCCCAAATCAAGGGGGGCATAGTCATTTATCTATGGTACGGTTATCTTCCACTTCTTCGGTATTTTGGATATCTGTACCCATAGGTTTACTATTATTTTAGGAGATAAAGGTATATTCTTAGCTTGTTTTTGCTTTTGTTCTTTCTCCGTATCTTTTGTCTTTGATCTGACCACTGTTTCTCTAATAATTGTTGGTTTCTTTGTTTTAGGTGGTGTTCTTTCCAAAGGCCTTTTTTTATCTTCAATTTCTAGTCTATCACGACCCTCCTCTGTTTCTTCCGTAGTAGCATCCTCCTGTGTTCCTAGCTGCATTAACCCTCTCGCACTTACGGGGGTTCCTATAGCGCTACCCGGTACACGACTTATGCCATGGAGGGAAAAGTGAGGCTCGCGTGGAAAAGTTTCTTTGTAAAAATCGATACGTCCAAACTATCACTGATATAGGCTTCTGGTTTGTATTATAATGTCGCCAAATTATTGAATTTTTTCCTAAAGCAATCAGAAAATCTTTGCAAGGCTTAGGAATAATGAAAAAGACATGATGAACGTGAAATTTTTAAGGAAAATTGTAGATTTTTTTTTAAATAATAATGAAAAATATAATAATTAGGTTTGGGGAGTTTATTTTATACGCAAATTGTGTGGAAATGTTTGAACTTTCACGTGGAAGCAATCATTTTGCTATAAATTTGTTTGCTAATTAGCTGTTACCGATTAAAAAATGTTAATTTTTTATGGAGTGCAATTTTCAGATTTTCCAACCTACTTATGTTGATGTTTCGTATCGTAGAAAAAAATAAAGGTGGCATTAGAAAGCTGAATAAATTTGCTATAAAATGCACAAAAGAAAGGTATATGTACTGTTAGAATAAAACTGAGCAATTGTCGTTAGATTACGGACAATCGTTTTTTTTCTAAGAAATATACGGCAACGATTATTATATAGAAACGTTGATATTTTTACATTTTGCTGTTCAACACGATAAAGTACAAAAAATGGCCGTTCGAATGATATATAATACATGCACATTGAAGTTATTTCCAGATGCACAAAAAGGCTTACAAAAAATTATCTAGGCATGCATAAATTCCGGCCGAACTACGGCGTTCAAAGCGTATATATGTATGCTACCATTTTTCGGAATTACTCGGTAATAAATAATGCTATAAAATAATTGAAAACTGCGATGGAAAGCCGAATAAATTTCCTATATATATATATTACCCAAACTCAATAGGTGTTCCCCGTAAATAATTGAAGAATTGAAGCTCAAAGACGTAAGCTTTTTTTCACATACAGTCAATTGTTCGCTAAAGATTTTTATATAGAAAAGTTGATATTTTACATTTTGCCGTTCAGCACGATAAAGTACAAAGAATGACCGTTTGAATGATATATAATACATGCACACTGAAAGATGCACAAACGGGTGTACAAAAAATTATTCACACACTTGTAAAGCATAGGCCGAACTACGCGGCTCAACTGGGTTCTCGAGTCCTCATATTTACGCTTACATTTTCGTAATTACTCGGTAATGAATAACGCTAAAAAAAAGTGAAAATTGCAATGGAAAGCTGAATAAATTTTCTATATATAGCCCAAGTAAAAGCAATGTGTTCCCAGAAAAAATTGAAGCTGAAAGGCGTAAATGTTGTTGAAAGACAGAAATATTTGTAAAAAGTAAATTCTTCACTATTTATCTTATTGAAAAACACTTTAAATATTATTCAAAATACTCAACAATCACTTGCAAACACTTTTAAAACAATAACAAAAGCGAAAGCACTTCACAAACGCAGATAAATGACAACAAAGCAAAAAACGTGAGGGCGTTAAAATACGTGCTCAAGTCGGTCAAAACAGGAGGATAAGTGCTTGGGTTGGGGGAGGACTGCGGCACTTGCACGATACCTATTGGTTTCCTGTTTACGTTTTCTTGTAGGTCCAAGATCTGCCCACGCAATGGCGCAGTCCTCGTTTTCTTCGGATGACTCGATTTTTTTTGGTGAATTTCCCCCGAAAATAACTCACAGATGACGCAGTTTCACGTCACCGGATCACCAGAGGGTTAATATTTCAAACAAATTTGATAGAATGTTACCCATATCATTTGTACTGTAAAGTCTCTGCTGAGCAAGTTTTCTATGGTGACGTCCCATTTTCTTTGCCTCTACAATTCGTCACACCTGGTGTGACCCGTCAATCATTTAAACTATGTATATAATTGTTTACCTGTCTCCGATTTGTATATCATGTATTCTTCTTTCGCAGGCATCAAGATTGTATTCAACTTCAACGCTGTCCATTTGTATAATTCAAAGTGTATTCGTTCATTGTATTTATTGTTAATTATTATCGACCTCAGGTCACACTTGTTCTCATCGTATTCCGTGGCGCGACGTCAGTCTGCCACTATATAAACTGCCTGGGTCACTAATAAAGCAGCAATACCTTTTTCCTGCTCATCTTAATTTACACCTCTTAAAGTGGTGACCCCGGAGTGGTTCCCGGAGCCATTAGCGGACTCATACAGAGACTCAGTCTTGGCTTCAGGAACTACCCACGCCCCTAATGGTCCCACTACGGCACTGTAACCAGCGTTCGGGTGTGCTGACTCTTGTCAGCAAATCACCAGCGTCATTAACGGACTCACACAGCACGCTTCCAAGTGCGTTTTGACGCAAGTATCCCACTCCAATTAAGAAGGCAAGAGCGAGCATGGACGCCGACATCCCCTCCCTCGTTCAGTTAACCGCTAACCTCGCGGATTCGGATGTCTACCTCCCTCCCATATCACCCGCGCCCAAGCCGAGGCTCTCGCGCTCCTCCACACCCCTGCCCACGCCCCGCACTCTCCCCTGCCCAGCAGGACAAGCAAAGGCCGCCCTGGCCATAAAGCTGCCGCCTTTCACGCAGGGGAACCAGTTGGCGTGGCTGTACAGGGTTGAGAGTCAATTCAGACTGGCGGAACTCAATGACGAGGTGCTACAAGCAGACACAGTACTCAATGCCCTGCCGGAGGAGATCTACAGGAAGCTCGTCCCATGGGTGTCCGCCGCACGCCCCCTCACCTACCACCTCCTGAAGAAGTCTCTCCTCGAGACATGCTCCCTGCCGGTTGCTAAGCAGGCCGCCCGCGACCCTCGATCTCACCGTCAGCCTGCAGCAGGATCAGAGCATCATGGAGTCATGGGGCATGATACAGGACCTCCTTACCCTTCCCGGCACCGACGGCAGTGGAAAACAACCCGAAATAAGCCTGTCGCGGGAGCTCCTCCTCCGTCAGCTCTTCCTGGAGGTCCGCACGCAAATCCCTGAGCCCTACGCCATGCCCCTCGAGGTCCTGATCCGCATGGCGCAGCACCTGACGGACTCCGTGAAGGCAACGAAGTGGGTACCAGCGCCCGCACTCCCTGTCAGCACCATCCAGCAGGAGGAGGGCGCAGAGCAGGAGGTCAACGCCGTCACCAGGAGGTGCCCAATGCCTCACAGCGGGTGGAATCCCCCAGGTCCTTGTCACTACCACAAGCGGTTCGACAAGGATGCCCGAAACTGCCTGCCGCCCTGTTCATTCGCCCATCCAAAAAAATGGGGGAGGCGGCGGCCAGCAGGACAGGCCGCCATGGCAACAGAAGAACGCAGGGGCCCAGAGCCAGTAGGCTTCTACGTCTGTGACACCGTCTCCGGCAGGATGATGTTGGTCGACACAGGCCGTTAGATCAATCTTCCCACTGTCCAGAGAGGACCGCAAACAAGCACCAGACCCGGCTGCCTTCCTGACGGCTGCCAATGGGTCCCCCATCCTCTCCTACAGCACCAGGTTCCTATCGATCTCCATTCTCGGCCGGAGATATTCCTGGGACTTCATCGTCGCAGACGTAAGGACCCCGCTCCTGGGTGAGGATTTCTTTGTCCACTTCGGGCTGGCAGTCGACGTCAGTTGGAAGCACCTCCTCTAAAAACTGACTCCTGCCAGTCCCTCCCGTTAGCAACGGGACCCAAGGTGCCCACCATCTGCTCCGTCGCCCCCCAACAGTACTCACAGCTGCTGAAGGAGTTCCCTGACGTGTTCAGGCTCGAGCTCCGCCAGGTACCCGGGGCCCCAGCCAAACATGGCATCTACCATCACATAAAAACAAATGGCCCCCCTGCACACGCGAAGTTCCGGAGGCTTCCCCCTCGACGCCTTCAGGAGGCCAAGAACGCCTTCGCCGAAATGGAGTGGATGGGAATATGCAAGAAGGCCTCCTGGAGACCCTGCGTCGACTACAGGCGGATCAACCTCGCAACGGAACCTGACCATTACCTCCTGCCGAACATGCAGGATCTCACGGCCTCCTTCCACGGGGCCAAAATATTTTCTAAATTGGATCTCTTGAAATCTTATTTCCAGGTACCAGTCGCACCAGAGGACATTCCGAAGACCGCCATCATCACGCCTTTCGGGTCCTACGTCTTCGCCTTCTCCACCTTCGGCCTGAGGAACGCGGGGGCGACTTTCCAGCGGCTCATGGACAGCATCCTGGGGGACCTGAAGTTCTGCGTCTGCTACGTGGATGATATCCTTATATTTTCCAGGTCCCACAAAGAGCACCAGAAGCACATCCGGGCAGTCCTGCAGCGCCTGCAGGAGAATAGCCTCGTTGTATGTTTCGACAAGTGCACCTTCAGCGTCCAGAAAGCTGACTTCCTGGGCCACAAGATATCCCCGGATGGTGTCCGCCCGCTCACATCTAAAGTCACGGCCGTCACCAGGTTTCCTGTCCCCACCTCCGTCAAGGCCGTCCAGGAGTTCCTCAGGATGGTGAACTACTACAGGAGGTTCATTCCCGGGATAGCACACACCAGAGGCCCCCCTGATGGAAACCCTGAGAGTGGGGACCCAGCCGGCAGCAGGCCTTCTCCCTGACGAAGCTGCCCTCGCCGAGGCAACCGCCTTGGCCCACCAGGACCCCACTGCTCCCCTCCAGCTGACAACGGACGCCAGCAGCGTCACCTGTGGAGCTGTCCTGGAGCAGGTCATCGACGGCGCTCCCCAGCCCATCGCCTTCTTCAGCAAGAAGTTCAACCCCGCAGAGGCCCGCTGCAGCACCTTCGACAGGGAACTCTGCGCAGTATACCGAGCAGTCCGGCACTTCAAGTTCCTCCTGGAAGGCACGCCCTTCACAATCTACACGTACCACCAGCCGCTGGTCCATGCCTTCACCAAGCAGGGGGACGCATGGTCTTCCAGGCAGCAGTGACACCTCGCAGCCATCGCGGAGTTCATCTGCTCCGTCAAGTACCTCCCCGGCAGGAAGAACCCTGTGGCAGACGCCCTCTCCAGAGTCGAGCTTAACGCGGTGCAGCTTGGGATCAACTATGAGGACCTCGCCAGGGAGCAGATCACCGACCTAGAGACCCCAGCCTACCGCACCGCCATCACGTTGCTGAAGTGGAGGGACGTGCCCCTCACCCCCGGGGGCCCAAATCTCCTCTGCGATGTCAGTACTGGCCAGCCCCGCCCCCTGGTGCCCACCTCCCGCCACCGCCAGGTATTTGACGTCATCCACAGGCTGTCACACCCCTCCAGCAGGACGACGGCCAAGCTGCTGTCAGAGAAGTTTGTCTGGCACGGAGTGCAGAAGGACGCGAGGACCTGGGCGAGACAGTGCCTGCAGTGCCAGACCAGCAAAGTGGGGTGTCACACCGAGTCTGGAGAAGGTGAGTTCCCGCAGCCAGGGTGGCGGTTCGGCCATGTTCACATCGACATCGTCGGGCCCCTTCCCCTGTCAGGCGGGGCCAGATATCTCCTGATAGTGGCCGACCGCTCAACAAGGTGGCCCGAAGCCACAACAATGCAAGAAGCCACTGCCAGCGCGTGCGCCGAGGCCTTACTCTCCAGTTGGATCAGCCGCTTCGGCGTCCTGGACCACATCACAACCGACAGGGGCCCCGCTTTCCTGTCCGAGTTGTGGTCTGCTCTGGCACGACTGCTGGGGAAAACTCACCACACCACCACGGCCTACAATCCCGCTGCCAACGGCTTGGTCGAGCGGTTCCACACGTCCCTGAAGGCATCGCTCATGGCCCGCTGCACTGCCGAGGATTGGAAATATCAGCTGCTGTGGGTCCTCCTCGGGCTGAGAACCGCCCCCAGGGCCGACAGCGCCCCGTCTGCAGCTGAGAAAACCTAAGGCGAGCCCCTCGTGGTCCCGGGCGAACTAGTTACAGAGGACCGCCACAACCCATCTGTCCAGAGGCTTCGCGACATAGTCGGCAAGTTCGCCCCATGCAAGCGGACATATACCGACAAGTCGGTCACCTTCACGCCACCCGGCCTGTTCTCCACCACCCACATCTTTGTCAGGGATGACGCCACCCGCTCGCCACTGACCAGGCCCTACAGGGGGCCCTTCTGCGTGCTGGAGAGGAACAACAAGGCTTTCCTGCTCGCCCTTAACGGGAAGAACGACTGGGTGTCGGTAGACCGCACCAAGCCCACCCTCCTGGAGGAGGACACAGACGTCACCACACCGCACCCTCCACCTGGACAGTCATTGCCGCAGCCGGCCCCCTGTAAGAAGCGGGCACGCGGCCGCCCCTGGAAGCACCCACCCACACCCGCAGCCAGATGCCCACACACACAGGGTGTTTCCCCGATGTCCTCACGCAGTCATGGCACCCTTCAGCGCCCCAGCAGATACGCCGACTAATCAGATGTTACCCACGTCTAGGGGGGGGGAGCATTTGTAAAGAGTCTGCTGAGCAAGTTTTCTTTGGTGACGTCCCATTTTCTTTGCCTCTACAATTCATCACACCTGCCATGACCGGTCACACAAATCCAATCATTTAAACTATGTATATAATTGTTTACCTGTCTCTGATTTGTATATCATGTGTAAAGGCCATTTCTGAGCCTATACTTGATTTAAGTCTCTGTTTTATGAACAGAGGTTTGATCTCGCTTATTCCGAGACATTGTGTGATAGCAGTAACGTGAGCCGGCATCGTAAGTTATATCTTTCCCTAACTAAAATCTGAGGACTACTGGAATGAGATACTAAGTACAAAACTAAAACCCTTTATTGACAAAAATCAACGAAAAATAACTTCTTAAAAATTATGAAGAATGAAATCCAATGTTTCACATAACTATCAGAAAATCTTCTAAGGAAATAATGCTCCAAAATCATAAACACTCAAATACCTAAGGGAAATACAGAAAATAACTCATCTGTCAAATCATGAACACGTCAATCAATTAAAACAGGTCATCTCAAATGTCCCCACTCTCATCCTTGTAGGAGGAGAGAGGAAAAAGGAATAGGAATGGAGTGGAACAGAAATACTCACTCCACAAGTCCTCTGGGACAGTCTCCATGTGAAAAATCACTCACGTCTTCAGACACACATGAATCGGATCTCACAAGTCCAATTCAAACAACGGTTCCTCCCATTATATTCATTATGTAACGCATAACGAACGAACGTACTTTTGTATGACATCATTCGAGGTCAAAGTTCGGCAAGACACGCCTCTGTACTTGAGGCACCACGAAGTACACGTACACACCATACATTATTAAGAAGCATCCTTCAAAAACCGGATTTTGTAACTGGTTCAGCTTCTAGAACGTTCTTTGCTGAAAACGCATTTGCCAGCCCGTGTCTTGTCACCAAGGAGCCTTTCCCGACTTCCTGTGGTATGCGAATTGCTTCAGCAGTTTCCTATCTGCTGCGTGTAGTGAAAATGGACCCTGCGAATAGCTGACCCAACTTTTCAAAGGTCACCTTAGCGAGCCTTTACAGATTGCTCGGTCCACGCACCTGAGGTGGACCCCACCTCAAAATGTCTAGGTGCAAAACTTATATATATCTTATAACACAGATATTACAGTACAACCAGTTCATTCAAGAGACGCATTAATCTAGACGATTTCACTCCTGGTACTGCCTCACGCTGAAAGGCCTGCGACTGCGCACGCCAACGGTGATCCAACCAAGATGAAAGGCTTGCGACTGCACCAGTCCAAGCTGAATGTATTCTTGCGTCTCCCAGCGACCCGACGAAGATGAATGGCTCGCAACTGCACAAGCCCATGTTGAAAGTGGTGCTCGCAAATCCTTTTTGCGCCACCCAACGTCTCCTCGAAAGTACAACAACATGAAGACATCCTCCTGCCCGACATCTCTCCAAAGTGCAGAAGTAACGTTCACAGCTTTCTCATATGTTGAGGACGGTGAAGCTATTCCAACCTCTCCATTTCGAGGGAGTGGTATTTTCCGTGAGTCGGTCATATCGACAGTCATATCAAAAAGTAACTCGTCTATTCCCTATACCATATTATTACTGAACCAGATAAGACTACTAGTGCAAAGGTCATATGTTCTCAATGTGAAACAATTCCAAGTTGGTACCCGGAATTTCCACAGTCAACTCACTACCAAGTACACTAACTCTAAGGAACTATTCATAAAAATTCTATCCAACAGAAAAAAGTACTCAAGAATCCTATCCATACACTGAATAACGAAAGGCAATCCTAAAAATCTGAAAGGTATCATATCTCGTAAAAGACATCAAGGTTCTACTCCGGTTAGCGAACATTTCGCAATACCCAACTAATTCTCAACACAATAGCAATTGACTTAATGGCAATCGCTCCTATGATCCTAACAACTACAATTACTCATGGTACAGCTCCCTTATATTTTAAAAGAGAACTGAAAAAACCAAATACTCGAATTCGATATCCCTATCAAAACCTTCCTAAACCTCTCCGAAATCCTAACTGACATATCCCAACCCGAAAAAGATCAGACCCGTTCGGTCCGATATACTAAATACCTCCCCAAAACAAAATCCTAAACAACAAACCCTTATTCTGTAACTCTATATTCAAAGATATTGCGTCAGACGACAAAACACATCATAACATAATAACATAATAACACAATAACACACGGGTCAAATCTCGTATGAAATTAGCCCATGTCACAATTCCCAAAATCATATGAAAACAAACCATTAACTCAAAGTAACCCATTTCTATCGCCAAGTGCGAACGATGAAATCCCTAACTGCAGTTGCGATCCATATAAAAAAAACAAAAACTCAAATTCATATATCTACAAAACTCTACGGCATTCTGCACACAATTTACACTAAGTACTGCAACTTACATCAGAAATCACAATGAACCCGAACTATTAAAAATTCGTAAAACTCTCCGGAGTAACGTCCTCCTGAATTACAACAAACTACAAGTCATGCCCATTTACAACCCATTAACACCCGAAAGGAAAAAAAAATGACCCGTAACTACCCATTACCCTAACAACCATACAACCCAGGAATGCATCCATGCTAATACCCATTAACCCGTCTTTTTAATCTTAGAAATATGTGTCAAACAAGACACACCTGTGTTTTCATACGTCTTATCAACACCTAAATGAGGAGAACCAAATTTACAATGTACAATGTCTAGAACTTGTGGTACTAGACTCTCTGGCACGATGATTTGTGTAATTTCACCCATGCTTCGAGTACTTCGCAAGTTATACTTAACTTTCCTCACCAATAAATTATTCTCCAACTCTAGACCAGAAAAAGGCAACTTATACCCTTTCTTCGGTGAAACTCCCCTAAGAAATGCCTTAGCATCTGACAACAATTTATCTTCATCTTGCTTTTGTTCGAGCAAGCCTATGTCCCAAGTGACATTTTCACCCGTAATATAACACACAGCGTTACCCTCAATATCACGAACAACAATCTCTCCCGAGACTGCTGACTCACTATTTCTCCCCGAAGTATGCACTGTAGAAACGTGTATGTCCTCTACATGCGATATCTCAGAACTACTCTCGTAGTTTACTCTCGTCTCCCACACAGGATTCGGAATGCACTCCCTCATCCTCGACTGGAAAATATCTGCTCAATGCATCTGCAACCACATTATGCTTACCTTCAATGTATTTGAGGTTTGCCTCAAAATCTCTCAATATCAAAAACTGCTGGATCAACACTTCCCTTTGTCCAAACGGAAAGTGTCACTCAAGCAAAGGCAAGCGCTCTGCCCACATACTCACACACACACATACCCACACGCACATACGTGTGTGACTACAAAAACCAAGAAGTGCATTCACACTTGTGCAAAAACTGTTTGCACCCGCAACTCATAAATATCACGTAGGATACTACCCAAATATTAAAGTTCCCAGAAATAACCCAACAACCAAATACCACCCTTACATAATACACGCCGATGCATACCGCAGATTGCTATATAAAAAAAAAAAAAAAAAAAAACAACACACCATAATACGCTCAGCACTTCACTAGGCGTGGCAAAGCAAGTCGACGCCCACCCAAACTCGTGACGCAATTACTATGTCACCGTGGTGATGACGTAACACACTCGTTTGCAAACTGAAACATTAATCAAAACTCAACGACAAAAAAACACACAGTTGTCCCTATCACCAGTTACAACACAACGAAAAGGACAATTTCACATTAACACAACTAAAAAAAAAGAAAAAGATAACATCACAACACTTACGTTAGCAGCGCGCGAATTTCCATCAAGCGAAGAGAGAGAAACAAACAACACTCGCGTCTTCACGTGTTTTAACACACGCATAGCGGTCTTAATATCGCAATTATTGCACAATATCACTGTTTTTACCCCCTACCCAAAACACTCTTCACGAAACACTAGCCAGCGAGAGAGACGCTCGCAGCTCACCCCCAGCAACTGCTGACTCCCACAAAATCCTATCCTGAGATGCCAATACTAATTTATGTCTCTTCGGAAACATATACATGCCTAATTATTTAACACCCTCTAACTGCCCTAACTACCTTATACGCTGCCACCAAAACTTTCGCACACCGCTGCCACCAAAAACTGTAAAGGCCATTTCTGAGCCTATACTTGATTTAAGTCTCTGTTTTATGAACAAAGGTTTGATCTCGCTTATTCCGAGACATTGTGTGATAGCAGTAACGTGAGCCGGCATCGTAAGTTATATCTTTCCCTAACTAAAATCTGAGGACTACTGGAATGAGATACTAAGTACAAAACTAAAACCCTTTATTGACAAAAATCAATGAAAAATAACTTCTTAAAAATTACGAAGAATGAAATCCAATGTTTCACATAACTATCAGAAAATCTTCTAAGGAAATAATGCTCCAAAATCATAAACACTCAAATACCTAAGGGAAATACAGAAAATAAGTCATCTGTCAAATCATGAACACGTCAATCAATTAAAACAGGTCATCTCAAATGTCCTACCAATCTCATCCTTGTAGGAGGGAGAGAGGAAAAAGGAATAGGAATGGAGTGGAACAGAAATACTCACTCCACAAGTCCTCTGGGACAGTCTCCATGTGAAAAATCACTCACATCTTCAGACACACATGAATCGGATCTCACAAGTCCAATTCGAACAACGGTTCCTCCCATTATATTCATTATGTAACGCACGAACGAACGTACTTTTGTATGACATCATTCGAGGTCAAAGTTCGCAAGACACGCCTCTGTACTTCGAGGCGCCACGGAACACACATACACACCATACATTATTAAGAAGCATCCTTCAAAAACCGGATTTTGTAACTGGTTCAGCTTCTAGAACGTTCTTTGCTGAAAACGCATTTGCCAGCCCGTGTCTTGTCACCAAGGAGCCTTTCGCGACTTCCTGTGGTATCGACCGGTGCTTCTGCAGTTTCCTATCTGCTGCGTGTAGTGAAAATGGACCCTGCGAATAGCTGACCCAATTTTTCAAAGGTCACCTTAGCGAGCCTTTACACATGTATTCTTCTTTTGCAGGCATCAAGATTGTATTCAACTTCAACTCTGTCCATTTGTATAATTCAAAGTGTATTCGTTCACTGTATTTATTGTTAATTATTATCGACCTCAGGTCACCCTTGTTCTCATCGCATTCCACGGCGCGACGTCAGTCTGCCGCTATATAAACCGCCTGGGTCACCAATAAAGCAGCAGTACCTTTTTCCTGCTCGTCTTATTTTGCACCTCTTAAAGTACTTGTTTCTTTATTCTTTGCCATTTTAGTTTTTTTCCTTGAGCAATAATTTCTTCTTGCGATTTACTTTTCTGTGCTCTGTTACTTCTATTTCTATACATTTTTGTTTCATTATTGGTTCCTGTTATAGAAGAATGTGTATGTTTCTTAGATGGATCTTGAATTCCTCTCACTTTTAATTCCAACTTAGCCTCTTTTATACACATCCCTGTTCTTTCCTGTAACATTTTCAATTCTGTATTGTATATATAGTATATATATTCTTTGGACCTTGCATGACGATCTTGTCCACAGTTTATACATTTTGGCTCAATACATTTCCATTGTGTGGCATGTTCGTCAGATCCACAATAAGCACATATAGGTTCATTTCGACAGTTGTTCTTCGTGTGTCCATATTTACTACAATTTTGACATTGTAGTGGTTTTAGAATATAAGGTCGCAGTTCTCTGTTTTAGCCGAAAATTTTTATTTTCTGAGGTAGATCTTCACCCTCAAATTTTATTTTTGCAATTCTTAATACTTTATTATTCTGTTTACTTGGTATTATATATACCTCACAATCTTGGACTTTGGTATATCTCACTTTAAGAGAATCCAACAGCATGTTCTTATCAACCGGTTCGCCATTATTTTCAGCAAGTACAACAGTACCCCGAATGCTGTTCATAGTGTCATGCTTGTTTACTTTTACATTCCCATTGTCAATACTCTTTATGGATAAATAGTCTTCAGACTGGTTTTTTGTTGTGGCTTCTATAAGCCAAATCTTTATTTTTGTGTCTGAACCACATACCTGTCACTGAGTGTCTTTTTAATAAGAAGTTTTCCAACTTTAGGGATGAAATTTGTAGTTCTGTTTCCATGGTTAGAAACCTTGACCAACTTCCACTCCCAAAGATTATTGTCATTAAAACAGTTTAACCACCACTGAGCTCACTATCAGCTCTCATAAGGCTGGACTGAAGGATTTGGATGAAATGACAGGTCTAGGCTAGAAGACTAGCACTGGGACCAAATAGGTCACTTGAATGAAAATGAAAATGAAATTAAAAGCTGCAAAAAGGCATACACTTTCATACTGGAACACAATCACACAATAAATATGTTTATACTCATGTTTCCATATATACTCTATAAAAAGGTATAATAAAATTCAAAATAAATTAAGTAAAATCTTAAAATTTACTTAGTTTTAAAACTCATTAGACTTCTTGACTGATTTTTTACATTTTATCAATTAACTCACAGCTTCTCATGAACATTAAGATGGGTATTACTGAAAATCATTGGAGGGGTGGGTAGAGCTCTCGGCTAGCACGCTGCTGGCCCAGCGTTCGACTCTCCGACCAGCCAACAAAGAGGAATTTATTTCTGGTGATAGAAATTCATTTCTCGTCATTTGTTTTCGGATTCACAATAAGCTGTAGGTCCCATTGCTAGGTAACCAGTTGGTTCTTAGCCCGTAAAATAAATCTAATCCTTCAGGGCATTTTTTCGGAGAGCTATTAATCAGCTCAGTGGTCTGGTTAAATTAATATATACTTAACTTTTGAAAATGTTGAAGATTCCAACAAAATTTCTTTTACTGATCCATTTCCAAAATCTGATAATTGCTGCAAGTTATATTTTGGGCATTCACACAGTACATGCTTAGCTTGTTATCAACACATTGCAATCTGGGCATTTGGGAGGAGAAGGTGGTGGACTGTTCATTATGTCCATGTGTCAAAAAGTATGGCCTATTTGGAGGCATCAGAATTACTTGTGTGTGTCTCTCTCTGATATGACGAACTCCATTTTCCAACATTGGATTTTATCTGTTTTAATTTATTATTATCAGGTTCTTCATTCCATATTTTTTGCCATTTACTTGCAATGATTGTTTTTATATATCTTATACAATCACTAATAGGGAAGTCTGCATTTGCTCTTGTCAAGTGGACTGCTTCTTTAGCTGCTTTATCAGCCTCTTCATTTCCCCTAATCCCCACATAGGCAGGGATCCAACATATTTCAATAGTTTTTCCCTTATTATACAATTTATGGAGTGAAAACTTAATTTATGGAGTGAAAACTTAATATGTTGTACAATATTTTTTTTTATTATAGCTTTGAATGGCTTCTATAGTGCTTCTGGAGTCGCTATAAATAATATATGGCAAAATCATCCACATACAAGCTACTTTTAATTCCAACTGGTAGATTATTACTGATATATCATTTATTGCTAAAGTAAACCGTGTGCCACTAAAGACGCTTCTTTGTGGAACACCTTTCAAGTGGAAATGTACTTGACAGTACATCATAAATTCTCACTTGAAAAGTGCAATTTGTCAGAAAGTTTTGGATAAACCTAGGTAAATGTCCACGGATGCTGTTTTTATGTAACCTCTTTAGTATTGCATACAGTATTTCCAAGTAGCATCAGCTCTTTGTTGGGTGAGTCGGTAGAGCTGCGGACTGTCAGTTGATGGGCTGGAGTTCAATTCCCGCGGCCGGCTGATGAAGAGTTCGAGGAATTTATTTCTGGTGATAGAAATTCATTCCTCGCTATAATGTGGTTCGGATTCCACAATAAGCTGTAGGTCCCATTTTGCTAAGTAACCAATTGGTTCTTAGCCACTTGTCAATAAGTCTAATCCTTCAAGGCCAAGTTTTGTATAGAGCTGTTAATCAGCTCAGTGGTCTGTAAAACTTTTATATTTATTTTTTCCAAGTAGTATCATATGTCTTTTCAATGTCAAAAAAGATGGCTACAGTAATTTGTTTTCATTCAAATCCTCTTCGTATGTGGTCTTCCAAGTTAGACAGAGAATCCAGTGTAGGTCTGTTACGTTGTGACCCAAATTGAGTAGGAGTCAAAATTTTATTTTCTCGAATGTGCCATGTTAGTCGAGCATTTACCATTTTCTCTAGTAATTTGCATAAACAACTTGTTAAAGAAACTGGTCTGTAATTGTTTACATTACTGGGATCTTTTCCATGTTTGGGGATAGGAATAATTATAGCTATACACCATTCATCAGAAAATAAATTTCGAAGCCATACGTGGTTATAAAACTATAATATGTATGACTCTGCCAAAGGTGCTAAATGGCAGATCATCTAAAAAAAGAATGAGGAATTTATTTCTGGTGATAGAAATTCATTTCTCATTATAATGTGGTTCAGATTCCACAATAAGCTGTAGGTCCCGTTGCTAGGTAGCCAATTGGTTCTTAGCCACGTAAAATAAGTCTAATCCTTCGGGCCAGCCCTAGGAGAGCTGTTAATCAGCTCAGTGATCTAGTTAAACTAAGGTATACTTAACTTACTTAAAAAAAAAATGTCACCATCACCTCCAGGGCAGATTTATTGCTGTTCAACAGAGTAAATTCCAACTCTTCCATATTAAATTTTCTAATAAAATATATATTTTCTACTGTTTCAAAATTTATTTTTATTAATTCTACACTATTTTTCTCTGTGCGGAAATGCTTATCTAAATTTTTGTCACTACTTACCTTTACTAAATTTTCTCCTATTACATTAGTTATTTCTTTTGGATCAAGCATTCTTTTCCCATCTTTTATTATGGCATGTCTAGATGGTTTAACATGGGTGCCATTTATTTTCCTGAATTTTTTCCATATTTTTTGTATGGGAGTATTATTAGAGAGATCTGATACACATATTTCCTCCATGAAATGATTCTTCCTTGAATTACTTCTCTTTTAAATTTTGCAGATATTTTGTTAAATAGAGGTTTTAATGTATCAATTTCTAATAATAATATAGTCAGTTTTTGTACATTTTCTTCTAATATTGGTAATGTTTTATTTATTTTACTGAACTTTCTATTCAAATTATCTAACCGTCTTCCAATTTGGTGTTCTATTTTTGTTAATTCTGTTAGTTTTTCAGACCACCATGGGACTTTGTGTTTTGTTGGAGGAACTTTTGATTTTGGTATTGCTTTATCAGCAGCATTTTTAATGAAATCAACAAGAAATTTATTAGTTTCATTATGGTCTTTTAAATATTCAAATGGTGGGATATTTCTAGTGTGGAATTCATATTGCTCCCAATCTGCTTTATAAATGTTATATTGAGGGACATGCTTGGTGGGATTATCTTGTAATAAGGAAATTAATATTGGGAAATGATCATTTGTGTGCAAGTCATCAACTGTATTCCAATCCAATCTGTGTACTATGTTTGCTGTACATACAGTTAAGTCGATTGAGGAGAATCTTCAATGTGCTTTAGAAAAATATGTGCTGATTTCATTATCATTTATACAGTACATGTCATATGAATCTATGAATCCTTTTATTTTACTTTCTGCTCTATTTGAGTCTGTACAATTACAGTCCCACATCGGATTGTGGGCATTAAAATCACCTACCATTAATGTAGGGTCCTTGGCACTACTAAGTAATTCTTTAAGTTTGTCAAAGTCATAATTTTTATTGGGTTGGTTGTATAAATTATAAATTACATAATTATCGTTTTTTATTCGTATTTTAATACTTGATATTTGCAGATCAGTAAAGTTTACAGGTACTTTGTCATAACATACTTTGTTATGTACATATATAGCAGTAATTAAATTTCCTTCTTCCTTGCGTGATGTTGATGCTAAGGTATATTTACCTACTGCTGACACCGTTTTGTTGACAAGTTGTAAACATAATATCATTGGTTCATTCTCTTTTAATAAACGCTTTACTCCTCCTAGGTGTAATCTGGTCTGTAGACCATTTACCTTCCATTGTATAATATAGCTATTGAAAATATTTTGTTATAGCGGTCGAGTTTTACTATCTTTTTTTGTATTATCAATTTGGATTTTTCTAATAATTTACTCACGACATTCATTTGTTTTTCTTTATAGTATACTAAGTGCTCATTGCACTGCAACCTTTTTCATGGGGACTCAAATCCGTGGTTTCTTTTTTCCTATATTTCATAAAATTTCTTATAATGTTTATTAAACCATCTTTTGTTATGCTTTTGTTGTTACTGCATGATTCAAAGAAATAATCATTACATCCACATGTATTATCATATTTATTTATTTTTTCATTTGCTCTTGTAATTACTGGAGATGGAGTAATCTCTTCTCCTTTGACATAATCATTGTTACCTATGGTATGGTTCTCTTTCTATTCTTCAGTGTTTTCGACATCTGCCTTCATAGGTTTTACTATTATTTTAGGAGATAAAGGTATATTTTTAGCTTGTTTTTGTTTTGGTTCCTTTTTCATCTCTTTTTATCTTTGGTTCTACTGATTTTTCTCTAATAATAGTTGGTTTCTTCGTTTTGGGTGGTGTTCTCTCCAAAGGCCTTTTTTATCTTTAATTCCCAGTCCATCATGACCCTCCTGTGTTACTTCAGTAATAGCATCCTCCTGTGTTTCTATTTTCATTAATGTTTCAAATGAATTGGATAAAATATCATCCATCTCATTTGTACCTGTTTCTTTATTCTTTACCATTTTAGTTTTCATTTCTAAATTACTAATTTCTTCTTGAGATTTACTTTTCTGTGCTCTGTTACTTCTATCTGTTTGCGTTTTTGTTTCTTTATTTACTCTTTTTATTGAAGAATATGTATATTTCTTAGATGGGTCTTGTATTCCTCTCCCTTTTAATTCCAACTTAGCCTCTTTTATAGACATCCCCGTTCGTTCTTGTAGTATTTTTAAGTCCGCATTGTATATATAATACATGCATTCTTTGGATCTTGCATGATGATTCTGCCCACAGTTTACACAATTAGGTTCACGGCACTTCCACTGTGTGGTATGTTCAGTTGATCCACAATAAACGCATACTGGTTCATGACAATTTTTCCTTGTCTGTCCATACTTACTGTAATTTTGACACTGCAGTGGTTCTGGGACATAGGGTCTTAATTCTCTATTTTGGCCTAAATTTTTTTATTTTTTGAGGTAGATCTTCACCCTCAAATTTTATATTTGCTATTTCTAATATTTGTTTAATGTTGGTTTTACTTGGTACAGCTTATACCTCCCAATCTTGGACCTTTGGGTATCTATTATTGAGTGTCTAACAGCATTTTCTTATCGACTTTTTCATTGTTGTTTTCAAGAAGTACAATGGTGTTTTTTTCAGTCTTATGTTATTACTGTCTATATTTCTCAAAGACAAATAGTCTTCAGACTGACTTTTTGTTGAGGCTTCTATAAGCCAAGTTTTTCCTTTATTTGTCTGAACGACATATCTGTCATTGGATGTCTATTTAATAAATAATTTTCTAGTTTTAAAGCTGAAATATTTTGGTCAGCTTCCATGGTTAAAAACCTTGACCAACTTCCACTCCCAAAGAGGGAGTCGAAGTGAGTCAAGGTTGGGTCATGTCGGTATTTACTCTTTTTGGGAATTTTATAAGGTATTAAAGTTTTAATACCACCATGATTTTGATTATTTGGATTGTTCAGAGCATTGTCCATTTCCATGTTAGAAGATTTGCTCTGTACTGGAGCAGCCATCGTCAACTGTGCTGGAACAATACCATCAAAGGGCCCAGGGGTACTCGAATTTTAGATTAATCATCAAGAGTTGGTAAAAAAAAACCTGAAAACCTTAAAAAGATATCATCAGCCTTTCATGGAGTTTATTCTTCCACCAATGGCACAAGTGAGAACCGACTCCCAAATGTCCGCGTCCCTACCCTACCCCACAGGGGATGGCACAACATGATTAGAGTGGCCCAAGTGTAAGCCAAACCCGCTTACTAGGACTGAGAGTATTTCAAGAATATAATCGTCCCCACCCTAATCATATCATGGGCAAACCAGACAGAATGCTGAGAGTCCTATCCCCAAAACCAGATCCCCCTGCAATCCATGGCCCAGCCCTAAAGAATAGTTCTGCCTTTGAGCTATAAATCTGATAACTCTTAGGTCCAAACATTATTGGGCAGTTGATGGTCCTACCACAGTTCTCATTATTTAGCTTCGGATATAAACCCAATAGCAGTTATGATATCTTTTCCTATTTATCAGGTCCAATAAATTTTAGTAAAAGTGGAAAATTCCACAAAAATTAAACCAAACCAATATATAATGGCATATGGAACTATTGGACTCAAACCCGAGAACAGATTCCTGGGGTTCAAGAGCCCCCTCACCACGTCAAGGTGGTCACAAATCGAGGGGACCACTCCCAAAGAGAGAGTTGAAATGAGTCAAGGTTGGGTCAAGACAATATTTACTTCTTTTGGATTTGTTTTGTACTGGAGCATAAGGTTCAAGTGTGATTACATTAGGATTTTTTAATTTTTCTAAAGAAAGGTTGTTAGAGGAGGTTCCAGCAGTTGTCAACTGTGCCGACTCGCCACCATCAAAGGGCCCAGGGGTACTCAAATCTATGTCACTTATCATAAAGATTTGAGGTAGAAAAAAAATTAACCTGAAAGCCTTAAAAAGATATCAGCTTTTCATGGAGTTTTATCCTTCCACCGATGGCACATGCGAGAACTGACTCCCAAATGTCCGCGTCCCTACCCTACCCCACAGGGGATGGCACAACACGATTATAGTCACCCAAGTGTAAGCCAAACCTGCTTGCTAGGACAGAAGGTATTACGAGAATACTATCATCCCCACTCTAATCGTGTTATGGACAAACCGGATAGAATGCCAAGAGTCCTATCCCCAGAACCAGACCCCCTGGAATCCATGGTCCAGCCCTACAGAATAGTTCTGCCTGATATCTCTCAAGTCTGAACATTATCGGGCAATTGATGGTCCTACCACAGTCCCCACTATTTAGCTTCGGATATAAACCCAATCCCAGTTATGATATCTTTTCCTTTTTATCAGGTCCAATAAATTTTAGCAAAAGCAGAAAATTCCACAAAAATTAATTCAAAGAAATATATAATGGTCTATGGGACTCTTGGACTCATACCCAGGAACAGATTCCTGGAGCTCGAGAGCCCACTCATCACGTCAAGGTGGTCCCAAATCGAGGGGGACCAACTGGTGTCTTGCACAAGTGCTGTGAACACACCTAGGTGGGTCCTCCTCAGTTTTTTATACACAGATTCAGGGTGATTAAGTAACATGACAAACAGCTAAGCAAAGTTCTTGGATAAAAGTTGTACTTACCACTTAAAACATATCATATATAACTAATAAATCATTGCCAAGTTATTTCCCTCTAACATTGTTCTTTTCAAAAATATAAAATGTAACAAAGCATTGCAATTGTTTATTTACCCAGTAATTTTAAAAACCACTCCATATGGTGCTGTGTTGCATATGAATTTCCATTTCTACATTCTCCCCCCACACTACGACAGAGTGCTTGCTCAACTCTTGATGTGAAGCATTTTTTCTGAACCATGTTCCTCCTTGCTGATGGTCTCTCGGACAATTCAGAAATATGAAAAATATCCTTGGAATCACATCGAATCCTCTTGTTGCCTCCTCTTGATATCAACATATCATTGCTACGTTTCTGAAACAAATAGTTAGACAGCCTTTATTATTACTATTCAGACAGTTTAACCAGACCACTGAGCTGACTATCAGCTCTCAAAGGGCTGGCCCGAAGGATTAGGATGAAATACCAGGCCTAGGCCATAGGACTAGAACTGGGACCAGATAGGTTAATCGCATGATGAGGAAAGAATGAAAATGTAGTTTAAAAGAAAAAACTGTATAATGAACATGCTTTTACACTGAAACATATGTATACAATGAATACATTTCCTCGTTTCCATGCATACAAAAAAATTAATAATTAAAAAGCATAAAATAAAATTTTTAAAAAATTAAAAATTAAAATTCAGAATAAATTACATTATTTTTTTTAATTCATTAAATGCCCTACGGGCCTCTGTATTTTCATTGTGCACTTGGTTTTATATTTTGTCTATTAAGTTACACTTCCTCATGAATAATGAAACTGGGATGGCTGAAAATGTATAAGATTCTGATAAAATTTCCCCCATCGATTTATTTCCAAAGGTTATTACTATATTTTGGACAGTCACACAACACATGTTTGACCATTGTCAAGACTTTGCATTCGGGAGGAGGGCCATATGGATGTTCATCAAGTGTCCATACCATGTGTCAAACGAGCATGGCCTATTTGCAGAAGAGTCAGAATTACTTGTGTGCATCTCTCTCTGACATGGCATGAATTTATGTTTCAATTTATTATTCATAGGTTCGTTGTTCCGTATCTTTTGCCATTTATTTACAATGATTGCTTTTATATCTCTTATGTAATCACTAATTGGGATTTTTACATTTGCTCTTGCCATGTGGACTGCTTCTTTAGCTGCTTTATCAGCTTCCTCATTTCCTTTAATCCCTACATGGGCAGGGATCCAACATATTTCAATATTTTTTCCATTATTATACAATTTGTGGAGTTCATATTTAATTTCCTGTACAATATCATTTTTTGAGTATTAACCTTGAACGGCTTCTATAGCACTTCTTGAGTCGCTAAAAATAAAGAATTATTGAATGCTTCATAATTCTGATGGCTACTGCGATTGCACACAACTCTGCTGTGAAGACTGAGGCGTTATTTGGCAAAGATAACTGATATGACTTGTTCTGGGATATAGCTGCATATCCTGCTCCATGTTGTTTGATTGACTGATTATGAAATTTAGGTCTTGAGGACCAAGTGCCGGAACCCATCAGGATTATTCAGCGCCATAATGAAGGTGAAAGTGATTTCGACCAATGTGTATAAATCGTGTAATGTGAACTTTTTTGTCTTATATGATCTATGGTTTTCTGTCTGGTATTTATGAGGAACTTTTTGATAAATATTTCAACTGTGTGCAAGTCCTTACTTTATTCATGGTCCAACAGGGTGGTAACTTCACTGTTGAAGGTACTTGTATATCTGTGTTCAGCGACTTAAACAATCTATGAGCTCTAATTGGGAAAGGAGGTGGATGACTGTTTATAAATATATCCCTTATATCAAATAGATTTTTGGTTGGTGAATCACTTGTCTTGATTCTTAATGCACTTTTCATTGTTATGAGCTCTCTATCGAGGAACAGTGGCAGTTAGCTACATTCGACTTGTACTGAGGAGTAAGTTATGTGGGCCTTTCTATTCAGGTGTGCATCAAATATTTTAATCCTAAAAATTTTGCCATTTGCTAATTGGTATATTAAAGTTTCTGATTTTCAATTCTATTTCTTCACCTTTTTTCAAATTTCTATTTTTATAAAACATGACACCTTGAGTTTTCTCTATGGAAAATCCAAAGCGTACAGATGAGGTCCACTCATCTATTTTTATTATGGTTTTATTAATCATTCATTTTGCATGCTTTATGCGTGATTCTGTATAATACATGGCAAAATCATCCACATACAGGTTACTTTTAAACCCAACCAATAGCATGTTACTGATATCATTAATTGCTAATGTAAATAGAGTACCACTAAGGACAGTCTCTTGTGGAACTCCATTTTCAAGTGGAAATGTCTTGGAATAAAAATTATCTATTCTCACCTGGAAAAGTGCAATCAGTCATAATGTATTTAATAAACTTAGGAAGATGACTACGTATGTTATTATTATGCAATGATTTAATATTGCATACCTCCATGTAGTGTTGTATGCCTTTTGGATGTCAAAAAAGACAGCTACTGTAATTTGCTTTCTTTCAAATCCTCTACATAAGTGGTCTTCAAAATTAAATAGATTGATTGATCATGAAATTTAGGTCTTGAAGACCAAGCGCCGGAACCCATCAGGATTATTCAGCGCAGCGATGAAGATGAAATATATAAATTAATGATGTGATTGAGAATCTAATGTAGATCAATTACATTGTGAGCCAAACTGGGAAGGAGTTAAAATTTCATTTTTACGTATGTGCCATGTAAGTCATGCATTTGCCATTTTCTCCAACAACATGCATAGTTAAAGAGATTGGTCTATAACTGCTCACATTACAGTACTAGGATCTCTTCCAGGTTTCGGTATAGGAATTATTATGGCACTTCGCCATTCATCTGGAAACAAGTTTCTGAGCCATAAATGATTGTAAATTTTTAATAAGTATAATTTTGCCAAAGGTGTTAGGTGGCAAATCATTTCAAAGCAAATATCATCACCTCCAGGAGCAGATTTATTGCTGTTCAAGAGAGCATATTACAATTCTTCCATATTGAATTTCTTATAATATCCTTTGTCTCAAAATTAAGTATTATAGATTCTGCTTTATTCTTTACTTTTTTTTAAATGTTTGTCCAAATTTTGGTCACTACTTATTTTGGCAAAACTTTCCCCAAGTATGTTACTAATTTCGAAGGGATCTAAAAATTTTTTTGCCATCATCTATAATAGCTTGTATGGGGGTTCTAATGTTATTCCAATTATTTTTCAGAATTTTTCCCATACTTTTGGAATGGATATTTCGCTTGTTATTTCTGATACATAGGACCTCCAAGATACTATTTTACCTTTTATGACTTACTTTCTAAATTTAGCTGATATTTTATTATATAAAGGTTTTAATGCATCTATTTCTAATAGTACAACTGTCATTTTTAATATATTTTCTTCCAAGAATGGTTTTGACTTATTTTATTGAATCTTCTGTTTAGAGTAACTAGCATTCTTGATTGATTATGAAATTTATGTCTTCAAGACCAAGAGCTGGAACCCATAAGGATTATTTAGTGCAGCGATGAAGGTGAAATATATAAATTAATGATGTGATTGATAATGAAAAGGTGAATGATAACATACTGTACTAGTAAAATTAAGTGTTAAAATATGAACGTAAAAAATGAAGAATGATATTAGACGAAAACCATAAAAAATAGATATGAAAATTTTATATTTAAAATATATACTAAATATATAAAATATGACAAATCTTTAATAAATATACTAAATTATATCTCATCAAAAAGATCAGATTCTCTTAGATAACCTTGCTAGAGAGTGTTTTTCTCGTACTAATTCAGATAGATCATCTGACCACCAGGGGACTTTATGTTTTTTATTGACTGATTGATTGGTGAGGAATAGCTTTGTCTGCTGCCTTTTTAATGAAAGATACAAAGAATTCATTTGTCTCATTGTCATTTCACAAATAATCATATGGCGGTATATTTCTGGTATGCAAGTTAAAAATGTACCAATCTGCTTTTTGCATGTTAAAAGGTGGAGATTATGGTTTCGGTTTATTATCTAATAAAGATATTATGGGAAAATGATCACTTGAGTAGGAGTATCATAAGTATTCCAAACTAGTTTGCCAACTATATTTGTTGAACAAAGGGTGACATCTATTGAGGAAAATGTTCCATGGGTTTTCGAGCTATACGTATTTACTTCGTTGTCATTCAGACAACAGAGATTATTAGTGTTCATCAAGTTTTCTCTTTTTTTCTCCGTCTTTATCCGGTGTAATTTTGTTATAGTCCCATACTGGATTATGTGCACTGATATCTCCTACAATTAATATGGGAGTCTTAAAATCTTTTATTTTCTGAAATATGATTTAAATCATACTTTTTATCAGGCTGGCTGTATAAGTTAACAATATCAAACATATTTTCTATTTTTAGTGTTACTGATTGATTGATTATGAAATTTAGGTCTTGAAGACCAAGCGCCAGAGCCCATCAGGATTTACTGATTGATTGATTATGAAATTTAGGTCTTGAAGACCAAGCGCCAGAGCCCATCAGGATTATTTAGTGCAGCAATGAAGGTGAAATATACAAATTAATAATATGATTGATAATAAAAAGGTGAATGCTGATATACTAGTAAAATTCAGTGTTAAAATATGAACGTAAAAAATGAAGAATGATATTAGATAGAACCAACAAAAAATAAGTATATATTAAACTTTTATATTCAAAATGTATACTTGGTATAAGAGTAAATATGACTAAAATCTTTATTAAATATGCTGAATTCATATCTCACTAAAATAACCAGATTCTTTCAGATAACTCTAGGTTATCTACCTCAGAGTCATTTAAAATTTCTAAAATAATCCTCCCAATTAGAAAGTACTCTGCCCTAAGGCGATTAAATTTAGGACAGTGCACCAGCATGTGCTTAGGACAGTGCACCAGCATGTGCTTAGGACAGTGCACCAGCATGTGCTCAGCAGATAGCTATGAGTGAAGCAGGTATGGATGGATGGATGGATGTATGAGTTTTAGGGCAAAAGCCCAGGCACTGGGGCCAAAGAAGCCATTCAGCGCCGTAATGGAAACTAAATAAATTATATTATGAAAAATGAGTTAATAAGTGTATGATGAAGATGGTTCATAGATAAATTACAATATGATAAATGAATGAATTAATGAAGAAAATGCTTAATAAATAAATATATATATATATATCTATGATGTGATTAATAAAATATAATTAAATTTTATTAAAAATGTTTATAGACTTTAAAAAGGGGATGAGAGCAGAAATATCTGCTTCATCTCCCAAAATATCACAGAGGGATTTACCTCTAAAATATCTCTCTCTTTGGTTAAAATATCTGGGGCAAGCAACCAGAATGTGCTCCACTGTTAGCATCTCACCACTGCAAGCACACTCTGGGAGGCTGCCCCCTTCTAAAATAAACTGATGGGTCAAATTCTTGTGCCCAATCCTCATTCTGCTTAAAACTATTTCTGTTCGTCTATCCGACTGGAAAGACGAAAGCCACGGTAATATACTATTTCTGATTTTTCTATACTTTCTATTATTGGCAAGAGAAGAAGTCCATCTTTCTTGCCATTTGTTTAAAATATAAGATCTAAAAGGACCTTTTAGGTCTGTATGAGGCACTTTACTAAAGGCTGTTTCTGAATAGACACTAGCACCTGATCTTCCCTATCTGCCATCTCATTTCCACAAATCCCCACATGAGAAGGGACCCAACAGAAAGAGACAGATTTACCCAGATAATACAAATGGAAGAGCGATTCCTGAACTTTTTTGAACTAATGGATGGAAGCTATTGAATTTTTTTATTGCTTCTAAAGTGCTTTTGGAGTCTGAGTAGATGACGAAATTAGTGTCGCTACTTTCAAAAACTATATCCAGGGCAGAGACTATGGCTGTTAGTTCTGCTGTGAATATGGATGCAAAGTCAGGTAGTTTAGCTGTATATGCTGTATCACCAAGGATAACTGCACAGCCAACACCACTATCCGACTTTGATCCATCAGTATAGATTTTTGTCACATTAGTATGGGCAGTATCGTGCTCCAAGAACTTTCCTAATCTCTTCCTCAGGACAGTCTTTTTTGTTATATGCTTTTTTGCACACGGATGCTGCTGGGATAAGCCATGGAGGATACACAGGATGTTTCACTTCCATGACTTTCTGGGATTTAAGATGACTATCCCTAACATCTTCATTTAGTCTAATTTGGAATGGTCTAGAGGCTCTTGTACCAGAAAAGACCCGTGAGTCTGCTTCCCTCAGCACTTGGAAGGAGGGATTTTTGGGAGCACTTTTAATTCTAGCCATGTATCTTAATCCTAGTTCTTGCCTCCTTAGATCGAGGGAAGTTGGTCTGTATCAACATATATGCTTTCAACAGGCGAAGTTCTAAAAGCTCCTGAGCATATTCTCAGCCCCATATTGTGTACAACGTCCAGTTCCTTCAGCTTGGTTTTACAAGCTGAGGAATAAATCTGACAGCCATAGTCTAGCTTGGATCGACACAACGAGTCATACAGTCTCAGCAGGGATTTTTATCAGCTCCCCAACTAAATCCAGAGACAACCTTTAAAATATTGAGAGATTGTTTAACATTAGTCTTTAAGGCATTTATGTGGCTGGCCCATGTCAATTTCTGGTCAATGGTCATTCCCAGAAATTTTACTTCCTTTTCATAAGGAATGATAGATCCTTTTAAACTAAGGGTGGGAACCTCTTCCACACGCTGGCACCTAGTAAATCTTACAGAAACTGTTTTCGAGGAAGAGAATTTAAAACCATTCTCATCAGCCCACTTTGTAATAGCATTAACAGACCTTTGCAAATGTTTACATACTGACGAGGCATCATATCCTGTGCAGTATATTGCAAGGTCATCAACAAAAAGCGAGCATTTAACAGGTGATGATATTTGTTGCACAATACTGTTTATTGCAACTGAAAAAAGTGTCACACTTAACACACTTCCTTGTGGAACACCCTCCTCCTGCACAAAAGGTTGGGAGAGTGTGTTGCCCACTCTAACCTTAAAAAATCTCTCTGTTAAAAGGAATATATGAATTTAATCATTCTTCCACATATGCCCATTTTGTGCAATTGTTTTAAGATGCCAATTCTCCAAGTAGTGTCATATGCTTTCTCTAGGTCGAAAAATACCCCGATAGTCTGACATCGTTTGGCAAATCCTTGCTGGATTTGATTGGTCAGCCTCAGCAAAGGATCAAGGGTGGAACGATTTTTCCTGAAACCAAATTGAAATGGAGTTATTAGTCCTTTAGTTTCCAGGTGCCAAACTAATCTGGTGTTTATCATTTTCTCCATCAGCTTACAAACACAGCTGGTAAGAGCTATTGGTCTATAGCTGGTGGCTTGGGAAGCGTCTTTATTAGGCTTTTTATGGGGACAATTATGGATATTTTCCAGTCCTTGGGTAAAATTCCAGTTTCCCATATTTTGTTTATAATCTTGAGTAGATACTTTTTGGCATCATCTGGGAGGTGTTTAAGCATTTCATATAAAATTGAATCACCCCTGGAGCTGTTGATTCAGTTGAAGAGAGTGCTTCCCGAAATTCTCTTAAGGAAAATTTGTGGTTGTATGGTTCAGATTTTCCTGAATCAAATTTCAGAGTCATTTCAGCCTTCCGAATTCTCTGAAATTCTAGAGAATAATTATCAGGGCTGGAAACTTGAGAAAAGTGTTTTCCCAGCTCATTGGCAACTTCAGTGGGCTCTGTGATCAGAGTGTTATTGACTTTTAATGAGGGTAATGGTGACGCAACAAATTTTCCACTCAGTTTCCTAATTTTGCGCCACACCACTCTCAATGGAGTTTTGGAATTGATTCCATTGATATAATAAAGCCAACTCTCTCTTTTGGCTTTCTTATAAAAAGCGCCGCTGCTTGGCTAACGCACGATTATAGATTAATTTAGACTGAGGGGAGCCACTAGTTTTGTATCGTCGGTAGCACTTCCTAGTGATTTTCCTCAGAGTACCACATGTCTTATTCCACCAGGGAACTGCAGGTCTGCGAGGTTTACCTTTTGTCTTAGAGATCGAGCCCTCGGCACTCTTCAGAGTGGATTCAATGAAGTAGTCATAGGCATCCAGGTGAGAATGAAATGACTCAAATTCCTTATCTAGATTGACTCCTTGACTGAACTTGTCCCAGTCAGCATCCTCTACCTTCCACTTAGGTAATGTTTCAGATGGGGCATTTACAGCATATTTCAGATGGATCGGGTAATGATCACTGCCATTCAAATCTTCATTAACAGACCAGTTAAAGTCAAGGTGGATATTTGTTGAAGAAATACTAAGGTCCAGTGCAGAAAGATGATTATGATGAATATTGTGGAAGGTCATTGACCCATTATTATATAGTGCAACATCATTCGTATCAATAAGGTCCTCAATTATTTTCCCTTTGCCGTCTAAACACTGACTTCCCCAAAGGGGGTTGTGGGCATTAAAATCTCCTAATACGAGAAAAGGAGCGGGAAGTTGGTTAATCAAGGACTGAATATCTCCAATGTTAAAAGAAAGGTCTGGTGGGAGGTATAGTGAGCAGACCGTGATCCTCTTGTCTAAGATGGCAGACACTGCAACCGCTTGGAGAGTTGTATTTAGTTGTATTGTGGAGTGCTGCAAAGACTTATTGATAATAATTGCAGCACCTCCATGAGCACGATCACCAACTGGGGGAGTAGAATTAAACATGGCATAATCAAGTCCAGGGTTGTAAGGAGAGTTTCCTATCATTGTTTCTTGCAGGCATACGATCCCTGGGCTGAATTCATTCATTAAAACTTTAAGATCTTCAGAACGGGCTCTGAGACCTTTGCAGTTCCACTGGAGGATGTCGTAAGTGAATGTAAAAAAAGTTAAAAGTACTACTTCCCACTCACTGGAGGGGAAGTGCCGATCCTAGGTTGGAGAGGAAATTCTCCTTTATCAGAGGTGGTTTTTTTGATCCCTTTTCGTCCTTGTTAAAGGTCGGGGTTTTTGGCTTACCATCAGATTTTGTGTTATGCCTTTGATGGTCAGGGTGTTCACTGGTCTTCTGAATATTGTTGTTGCTGTTGCTTTGAGTCTTAGGACGGCATGACTGGTAAGCACTCACCTGGCTTTGGGCTTTATATACATTTGGATTCACCTTTCTGGGTGGGGAGATCTCTTCCAGCGCACTGAACCCATTTGATGTTTTTATTATAAAACCCTCATCACTGGGGGATGTGTTCCTTGTGCGCTTTCTTGTGGAAGCAGCTGCTACCTTATCCCTGTTGTTAGTGGTAGTAACGACCGAAGGGTTAGAGTTTGCTCTCCTTATTTGGGGCTGTTCCTTCGATTCTTTCTTGGTGGGAATGTTCGCATATGTTTGCAAGCTTTGTTTGGGTGCTGAATCTCCTGCCTTTACTTTTGTTTCCACTTTGTGGTGTAGATTGTCCATGCTTTTTGAAGTGCAGTGTTTGGTACTAGGCTTCAAAGTACTTCGTGATTCAGGGTTCTGATTATTGTTTTCGGCCGATGTAGAAGCAGGTTTCCAGAGCCTACTAGTAGATGTTATTGGAGGCTTTGCTTTATTAGGATTCTTCATCAACCTTATGACAGAAGCATAAGTGGAGTTGGCACTTCTATTCGCTGCCATTACCACCCGCTTTGCTGCACTAAGGCTGATGTGTTCGTTGTCTGCCACTGCCAGCACTTCTTCTTCGAACCTGTGCCTGGGGCAGGTCCTAGAATTTGGAGTGTGGTCGCCTTCGCACTGAAAACAGTACCGGGCTGCTTCACACTCAGGGTTGTCATGCTCTACAGAGCATACAGAACATCTTTTTTTATTAATACATGAGATTTGAATATGGCCGTATTCGTAACATTTACGGCATTGTTTTGGCTTTCGTTTGTATTTTTTTTACCTGCATCCTTTCGTGGCCGACGATGAGGGTGTCAGGTAAATAACTAGAGGAGAAGGTTAGTAGGATGGCTGCATCGCCTCCCAGTTTTTTAACTTGGTATATGCAAGGGGGGCATCGTTTGAGAATTTCCTCCTCATTAAAGGCATGAAGATCTCTAGAGTATACCACCCCTCTTAAAGTGTTAAAGAATTTATGGGACGCAATATGTTCAATATTCCCATCTTCAGGTGGTTTGAATTTGGTTAACAATACTGCTTGCGTCTCGTTTCCTGCTTTTATTAATAAGTTCTTCCCATACCTTTTCAAATTTCCGATGGGGATAGTACCCACTTTGTTCTCAATGCATTCGGCACCTTTTATGAGATTATCCCTTCCTCCTTAAAGCTAGCAACATGCCAAATTGGGGGAGTGTTCTGCTGCATGGAGACGATTCACGTTCTTCATCCTTTGGTACAAAATCAAAAAGATCGTCATTCACATTTCTCACTGAGAACACCTTCGTGCTGAGTACTGCATCGTTGAGGACATGGCCATGTAATTTCTTCTGAGCCTCATATGCTTCCTGGGAAGAAGAGAATTTAATATAAGCAGAAAAAGTCCGCTTGTCTTTTTCTAGAGTCAATTTTATTCTTTCTACTTTTCCAAATTGCTTGGCTACACTGAACAAGCATTCATAGTCCAATGATAGGCTAATGTTAGTGCAATAGAGCACTCTATCTAAGTCAATTCCACCAGTTTTGATACCTCCCTGGTGTCTCGGAGTCTGGGTTAGTCCAATGGTCGAGCTCGTGTCCATGTCTACGCCAGAAGTCGTTTCCCCGTGCCAGTAAGTCGCCAGATCCAGGGAGGGAATACATGAGGCCAAATCCATTTTGAGAGAGCATTTTATATACTGCTTGGTTATATCAAGAAGGCACCGTGGATCAGTCAGGTATTGGGATTCTCCGCCAATGGCACAAGTGAGAGTTGACTCCCAATGGTCCACCCCATACCCTACCCTGACGGGATAGCACCAACACGCTTTCAGTGGCCCAGGTATAAGCCTATCCGCCTGCTGAGAGCTCTGCCCCACCAATGGGGACCGACTCCCCACCGTAAGCATGTTGGTGGGCTTCCGGACAAAAAGCCAGGAGTCCCATCCCAAACACCAGCCCCCCCTGGATTCCGATGGGCTGATGCCTGGAGATGGTTCCGCCCTCAAGATAGCAATGGGAGGGTCCCATCACTACCTCTTGGGTCCAAACCATGTCAGGTGGTGACTTAACCACCACAACTCCCACAATTAGCTTCAGATGCCAACCCCTCCCAAAACACGGTCCCTTCTCAGACTCACCTAAGCAGCGAAATTTTTTGCAAAAGTGGAAAATTCCACATAATTAATCCAAAATGTTAATAAAAATGTGACATGGAGGAGAAGGATGTAGTAAGAATGAAAATTTCTAGAAAGAAGAGATAGTTCTGACGAATTTAGTTGGATCGGCAGCAGAGTCTCAAGACTAGTGGAGAGGAATCCCAATCAGGTGTCAAGACCCTTCTGCTGGTCCCTAAGCCCCTACCCACGACAAGGGGTCAGAATCTAGGGGGCCACAGCAGGTGGCCAATCCTAAGGTGTTAGGATGACATCAAATCTCCTGTTACGATTAAAATGTGGAACTCCAAAAATCGATACTTTTTCTAATGTTTCTCTAGGGGATAAAATGGGAAGTCCATCTCTGCTGCCATTTTGTATGGATGTATCGTCTGATAACTGTTCTCATATTCAAATGTGGAAAATTTAGTTAAGAAATCACATCTCAACATTTTCCTTGAATCAAGTTTGTTCCCTTCAGACCATTTGCCCAGAATCCAATTCTTTGAAATTCTGACAATAAACAGAAAAATACAAAACTTTGACCCTTTTGAATTAAGGGATGGGTTTAAACTACTAGCTCATAAAAACTCCTTGAGTCACTATGATTAGAGTGTCATTTAAATTTTTTACATGCAAGATTTAAAGCATCAATGGTGGCTGTTGCTTCAGCAAATTTGGATGAGGAGTCTGATAACTTTTTTATATTATTCCAACTCACACACCACTGCTTATCCTACTCCATCTGGAGTTTATTCCGTTAATATAGATTTCCTGTCATTTATTTGGCTTTCATCATGCCCCAAAAACTTGTTTCTGACTTCTTCCAAATGATCTTTCCTCTTTGGCTTTAATGCAGACATCTATTGCTGGAATAAACCCTGGAGGGATAGCCAGGATGTTTAACGTCTGTAGGATTTCTGCGTTTTTATACTTTTCCTCCAGTTACCACAGCTGTCTTATTTGAAATGGAACTGAAGGTCTAGATCCAAAAGCCTTGAGGTCAATTTGTTTGTTTTAAGAATCTAAAAAGAAGCTTTTGCAAGACTCTTCAAAGGAGGAGGGAGAAAAAAGAACAGAATGAAGGCGGGATTCTAGATGAGAATTGATTTTATATTTAATTTTATATTTATTACTTTTTATCTATCTGTATTTATTGGTGTTTTAAATATTATCCCAGTTTTATGCAAAAAAGTTTTTCCTGCATTCCTTTTATTTATGTAAAACTTCAAAATAAGAAAAATTCAGATATATTTCATAATGGTATGAATGTAGTGTATATATATATATATATATATTTAAATCTTATATATATATACCAATTAAAATCATAGGTATATATATATATATTTGAAGAAAAATCTTACATTCTAGTGATATTCAATCATTGATTATTTTGCAACAAACTGGAAAGTCATCTGACCCAATATTTCGATTTATGGGAATTTTTAAAAAACATTTTCCTTACGTCCGAGTGCGTTAACTCTGCTGAAAATCTCAAAACTTCTTTAGTCACTTTGTCGTAATTTTTGCACCGTTTTCTATTAGCTGTTACATTACATAAGTTTTATATATGAAAATGTGCGCAATTTTATGTAGAATACAACAAAAAATAACTCATGGTTGTAGTTTTCATAAATTTTGAAATATTTCCATACAAATCACGATAAGTGCCAAAATTTCAACCTTCAGTCAAGTTTGACTCGACCGAAATGGTCGAAAAATGCAATTGTAAGCTAAAACTCTTACATTCTAGTAATATTCAATCATTTCCCTTTATTTTACAACAAACTGAAGTCTCTAGCATAATATTTCGATTTATGGTGAATTTTTGAAAAAAACTTTTTCCTAACGTCTGAGTGCGCTAACTGCTGAAAATCTCAGAAATTCTTTAGTCACTTTGTCGTAATTTCTGCACCGTTTTCTATTAGTCGTTACATAAATTTATATATATGAAAATGTGCGCAATTTCATGTAGAATCCAGAAAAATAATTCATGGTTGTAGCTTTTATCAGCTTTGAAATATTTTCATATAAATCACGATGTGCCAAAATTTCAACATTCGGTCAACTTTGACTCGACCGAAATGGTCGACAAATGCAATTGTAATGTAAAACTCTTACATTCTAGTAATATTCAATCATTTACCTTCATTTTGCAAGAAACGAGAAGTCTCTGGCACAATATTTCGATTTATGGTGAATTTTTGAAGAAAACTTTTTCCCTACGTCCGCGCGTGCTAACTCTGCTGAAAATCTCAGAAATTGTTTAGTCACTTTGTCGTAATTTTTGCACCGTTTTCTATTAGCCATTACATAAAGTTTTATATATGAAAATGTGCGCAATTTCATGTAGAAAACAACAAAAAAAATAAACTCATGGTTGTATCTTTTATTAGTTTTGAAATATTTTCATATAAATCACGATAAATTCCAAAATTTCAACCTTCAGTCAACTTCAACTCGACCGAAATTGTCGAAAAATGCAATTGTACGCTAAAAACTCTTACATTCTAGTAATAAGCAATCATTTACCTTCATTTTGCAACAAACGGGAAGTCTCTAGCACAATATTTCGATTTTTGAACTTTTAAAAAATTTTCCTTACGTTTGGCGCTAACTCTGCTGAAAATCTCAGAAATTCTTTAGTCAGTTTGTCGTAATTTTTGCACCGTTTTCTATTGGCCGTTACATAAAGTTTTATATATGAAAATGTGCGCAATTTCATGTAGAATACAACAAAAAATAATTCATGGTTGTAGCTTATATCAGTTTTGAATTATTTTCATATAAATCACGATAAATTCCAAAATTTCAACATTCGGTCAACTTTGACTCGACTAAAATGGTCGAAAAATGCAATTGTAAGCTAAAACTCTTACATTCTAGTAATATTCAATCATTTACCTTTATTTTGCAACAACAAACGAGAAGTCTCAGCACAATATTTTCGATTTATGGTGAATTTTTTAAAAAACTTTTTCTTACGTTTGGAGACTCTGCTGAAAATCTCGGAAATTTTTAGTCACTTTGTCGTAGGTTTTGCACCGTTTTCTGGAAGATAAAGTTTTACTATGAAAATGTGCGCAATTTTATTAGAATACAACAAAAAAATAACGCATGGTTGTAGCTTTTATCAGTTTTGAAATATTTTCATATAAATCATGATGTCCAAAATTTCAACCTTCAGGTAAACTTTGATATCGATTGAAATCAGACAAAAATGCAATTGTAAGGTAAAACTCTTATATTCTAGTAATATTCAATCATTTTTCATTTTGCAACAAACGAGAAGTCTCTAGCACAATATTTCGATTTATTGTTTTTGAAAAACTTTTTCATTACATTCGCGCACGCTAACTCTGCTGATTATTATTATTAAAATAGTTTTATCAGACCACTGAGCCTAATCAGCTCTTGTTCAAATGGCCCGAAGGATTAGGACAAGAAATAGAGTTTGGCCATAGGCCTAGAACTGGGATCAAACAGGTCATTGCATGATGATGAATAACTGAAAATGAAGTTTAAAAGAAAAAAACTGTATAACAAATATGCTGCATGTATACAATAAATACATTTGCTCGTTTCCATGCATACAAAAAAAAATTAAAGATTAAAAAGAATAAAATAAAATTTTAAAAATCAAAAATTAAAATTCAAAACAATTTTTTTTTTCTTAAACGCCCTACAGGCTTCTATATTTTATTATTTACTTGCATTTATATTTTGTCTATCAAGTTACACTTTTTTAATGAAAGATAAAATTGGATGACTGAAAATAATTATAAGATTCTGATAAAACCCCCCATTGATTTATTTCCAAAGGTTGATACACTGTTGATTATATTTTGGAGAAGCACATGTTCCTGTTATCAAACATGCATTCTGGGCATTTTGAGTAAGGACCACATGGACTGTTCATCAGTGTCCATTCAAAAATCTGCCTATGAGATGAAACGCGTCAGAATTCACTTGTGTTTGTCTCTCTCTGACATGATGAGCTCCATTTTCCAACGCTGGATTTTATCTGTTTCAACTTATTATTTATAGGTTCCTCGTTCCATATGTTTTGCCATTTATT
This sequence comes from Macrobrachium rosenbergii, assembly GCF_040412425.1. Classification (NCBI taxonomy): domain Eukaryota; kingdom Metazoa; phylum Arthropoda; class Malacostraca; order Decapoda; family Palaemonidae; genus Macrobrachium; species Macrobrachium rosenbergii. The sequence continues at coordinate 52,277,984 of NC_089781.1, read as the reverse complement.
TGTAATGGTTGTTTTTATATCTCATATGTAATCACTAATTTTGGGATTTTTGGAACCAACTTACCATTGCTTCTTGAGTCGCTAAAAAGCTTTTACAAAATTATTGAATGTTCCTTGCTTTGTAATTTTGATGGCTACTGCTTTAGACATAACTCTGCTGTGAAGACTGAGGCATTATTAGGCAAAGATAACTGATATGACTTGTTCTGGGATATGGCTGCATATCCTACTCCATGATTTAGACCCATCTGTATAAAAGTCAAATGGCTATATGATCAAGTTTTTGTCTGGTGTTCTGGGTGCTCACAAGGAACTTTTTGTCATTCAAATATTTCAACATGAGTTCAAGTCCTTATTTGTTCATAGTCCAATGGGGTGGTAGCTTCACTGTTTAGGAAAATTATATATAATATAAATGATATATATATCTTTTTATAGAATATAATTTAATTCTTTCCATATATATATATATTCATTGATTCAAACAATCTACACTGTATAAATTGTAAAAGGAGGTGGATGATTGTTTATAAATATATCTCTTAATCAAATAGATTTTTTGTTGGTGAATCACTTGCCTTGATTCTTAATGCACTTTTCATTGTTATGAGTCTCATGGAGGAACAGTGGCAGTTCCTACATTCGACTTGTACTGAGAGACTGGTGAGGATCTAAATGTTCTGTGCATATTCTTAGTCCTTCATTGTGAATCGGATCTAATATTTTCAGTGCTGCTTCAGGGGAGGAGAACCGTAAAGCTTCACTTCCGTAGTCAATGATTGATAACCTGTTGCTTTATACAGTGCAAAGGTCTATCAGCTCCCCAAAGTGTGATAGTTTTTTTATTAGACTTAGAGCCCTTTTGCTTTTTGATTTTAGTAACTTATATGGACAGCAATGCATCAAATATTAATCCCAAAAATTTTGCAGTGCAGCTTAACTGGTATATTATGGTTTCTGATTTTCAACATTTCTTCACCTTTTTCCAGTTTTATTTTTATAAAACATGACACCTTGAGTTTTTTCTATGGATAACCTAAAGCCACAGATCAGTCCATTCATCTATTTTTATTATAGTTTTATTAATCATTTGTTCCCAAAACTGCTTGATGCCATATCAAGAAAATCATCCATATCAGGTTACTCTTAATTCCTCCACCAATGGCTGATATCATTAATTGCTAATGTAAACAGAGTACCACAACAGTCCACCCCATGGAACTCCATTTTCAAGGAAATGTCTTGGAATAAACATTATCTATCCTCACTTGGAAAGTGGCCCAGTCATAAATTCTTTAATAAACTTGGAAGATGGCCGCGTATGTTATTATTGGGTAATGTTTTAATATTGCATACCTCCATGTGGTGGGCCTTTTGGATGTCAAAAAAGACAGCTACTGTAATTTCTTTCTTTCAAAAACCTCTACGTATGTGGTCTTCCAAATTAGATAGAGAATTTAAGAGATGGATTCCGTTCAAGAGCCAAACTGGGAAGGAGTTAACATTTTATTTTCACCATGCCTCTTAGGTCCGTGCATTTACCATTTTCTCTAACAACTTGCATAACAACTTGTTAAAGATATTGGTCTATAATTGGTCACATTACTATGGTCTCTTCCAGGCTTTGGTATAGGAAATTATGGCATTTCGCCATTCATCTGGAAACAAGTTTCTGAGCCATAAATGATTGTAAAGTTTTAATATGATTTTGGAAAGGTGCCAGGTGGCAGATCATTTCAAACAAAAATCACCTCCAGGAGCAGATTTATTGCTGTTCAAGAGAGCATATTCCAGCTCATCCATAGTGAATTTCTTATTATAATATCATCGTCGTTTGTTTCAAAATTAAGTGTTATGGATTCTGCTTTATTCTTTATTTTTCTAAAATGTTTGTCCAAATTTTGGTCACTACTTATTTTGGCAAAACTTTCCCAAGTATGTTACTAATTTCGAAGGGATCTAAAAAGTTTTTTGCCATTGTCTAATATAGCTTGCTTGTCTAATGTTTGTTCCATTTATTTTTCGGAATTTTTCCATACTTTTTGAATGGATGTTTCGCTTGTTATTTCCGAAACATAGGACCTCCAAGATATTATTTTACCTTTTATGACCTCCTTTCTGAATTTAGCTGATATTTTATTATATAAAGGTTTTAATGCATCTATTTCTAATAGTACAATTGTCATTTTTAATATATTTTCTTCCAAGAATGGTTTTGATTTATTTATTTTATTGAATCTTCTGTTTAGAGTATCTAACCTTCTTGCTAAAGAGTGTTTTTCTTGTACTAATTCAGATAGATCATCTGACAACCAGGGAACTTTATGTTTTTTATTATGGTGTTTTGAATGAGGAATAGCTTTGTCTGCTGCCTTTTTAATGAAAGATACGAAGAATTCGTTTATCTCATTGGGGTTTCTCAAATAATCATATGGCGGTATATTTCTGGTGTGCAAGTTAAAAATGTCCCAATCTGCTTTTTGCATGTTATAATGTGGAGAGTATGGTTTCGGTTTATTATTTAATAAAGATATTATGGGAAAATGATCACTTGAATAGGAGTCATCACAAGTATTCCAGTCTAGTTTGTCAACTATATTTGTTGAACAAAGGGTGACATCTATTGAGGAAAATGTTCCATGGGTTTTTGAGCAGTACGTATTTACTTTGTTGTCATTCAGACAACAGAGATTATTAGTGTTCATCAAGTTTTCTATTTTTTCTCCATCTTTATCTGGTGTGATGTTGTTACAGTCCCATATTGGGTTATGTGCATTGAAATCACCTACAATTAATATGGGATTCTTACAATCTTTTATTATTTTCTGTAATATGTTTAAATCGTACTTTTTATTAGGCTGGTTGTATAAGTTAATAATATCAAATAAATTATTTTCTATTTTCACTGTTATTGCTGAAATTTGTAATTCAGCGTAGTCTATATCTACTTTGTTGTATATAATTTTATTATGGACATATATTGCTGTTCCTAAGTTATTTTCATTTTCCTTTGATGTTGTGGCTAGTAGATATTTACCTATATTTGGAACAATTTTTCCAACATGTTGTATACATATAATCATTGGTTCGTATTCCCTGATAAGTCGTTGGACTTCTCCTAAGCGCATTTTCGTTAATAATCCATTTATGTTCCATTGAATTATATAACGATTGAATGGTGTAATATGAGAGTGGTCAAATACTCTAAATTATTTAAGTTGATTTTTTTTTGTTATAAGTTAATTTGTATTTTTGTAGGTCTTGATTCATTTTTTGTTGTTGTTTTATTTTGACTTTCGTTGACTGTTACATTTTTACTAGATTTAATTTTTCCATTTTGATTTTTTTTAGAATATTATCTACAACACTGATATGTTTTTCTTTGTAATATTCTAAATGTTCAATACACATGCAACCTTCTTCGTGAGATTTGATGTTTGTTTTTTCCTTATTCCTATGCCTCATGAAATTTCTTATGGTGTTGGTTAGGCTTTCTTTAGTTATAGTTTTATTTTTGTGGCACATTGCTACAAAGCATTTACTAAACCCATATGTGTCTTCATGTTCTTTAGTTTGTTGTTCCTTCTTGGTTTTTCTTGTGGTGCTTATAATTAGTGATGGGTGAATTTCTTTGCTTTCATCGTAGTTAACTGTGTGTTGGTTTTCCATTTCACCTGAATTTTGTGATTCTGCTCCCAGAGGTATTATTGTTACTATGGAGACAGTGGAATGTTTGGTTTAGTGTTCTGTTTCTGAACTTTAGCTTTTGGTGAGATTGGTGGGTTATTTATCTTTTTACATCTCTGGTTGGTGGAATTAGGTGGGGTCTTATCTAGTTGCCTTTTCCGAGTTGTGTTATCCATTTTGTTACATTCTTGTGATTTCAATTCTTCTTCGTCTTTCTCTATGTCAATACTTGTATCTATTTCTGGTAAGGAGGTAAATCTATTGTCAACTGTGATATTGTCATTGTTGTATGGAATCTCCATTGAAGAGCTCTTTTGATCATGTATTTTTTTTTTAGTGATATTTCTTGATTTTTATTGCCATTCACTTCAGTTTGGGTATTGTTTGATTTTGAAGTATCTGCATACCTAAATTTCTTAGCTGGGTTATTCAATCCTCTCACTTTTAGTTCTAGCTTTGCTTCCTAATCGACATTCCAGTTCGTTCCTGTAGTAATTTAAGTTCAGTATTGTAAATATAGAATGCACGTCTTAGATCGGGCATGATGTTCTAGGCCACAATTCATGCATTTTGGTTGGCCACAGTCCCAGCGTGTTTTATGTTCTTGCGAACTGCAATAGGCACATCTGGGAAAATTTCTGCATTTGATGGCTGCATGGCCATATTTGCAACAGTTCTTGCATTGCATGGGTTTGGAAAATCTCATAAATTCTTTAGTCACTTTGTCGTAATTTTTGCACCATTTTCTATTAGCCGTTACATAAAGTTTTATATATGAAAATGTGCGCAATTTCATGTAGAATACAACAAAAACTAAATCATGGTTGTAGTTTTTATCAGTTTTGAAATATTTTCATATAAATCACGATAAGCGCCAAAATTTCCACCTTCAGTGAACTTTGACTCGACCGAAATGGTCGAAAAATGCAATTGTAAGCTAAAACTCTTACATTCCAGTAATATTCAATCATTTACCTTCATTTTGCAACAAACGGGAAGTCTCCAGCACAATATTTCGATTTATGGTGAATCTTTGAAAAAACTTTCTTTTACGTCCGCGCGTTACGAATTCATGCATCATTTTGTGATAATATTTTCTCTGTGTTGCTTTGATCGCTTTACAATTTGTAATATACCAAAATCATCGCAATTTAGTGTACAATACAACGAAAAAAAATAACTCATTAGGTTTAACCGTTTTGCTCACAGCGCGATTTGTATACAATTATATATGAAATTTTTTTTTTGCAGTCATATATTCCAATGTTTATATATGATAATGATATTATTTTTCATTTCTGATGGTTGCATACTAATCTTCAGTCAATGACAAAAAAAGGAGCCAAAAATGAACTCTTAATCTTGAAAACTAAGTGTGCTGTGATTTATAAAAAAAACTTCTTTCCACTTCGGCGCTAACTCTCAAACCCCGCCAGCACACGGGGAGACACTTTTGTAAATAGACGCTCGGCGTTTAAGGGTTAACTGGTCAATATGATTATTCTAAGTGAGCTTTTCATCAAAGACCATTCCTAAAAATTTTACTTCGGTAGAGTAAGGTTAAATAACTCCATTTAAGGTAAGAGTTGGAACGGTTTCCTTAGTTCGGCATCTGCAGAACCGAACAGCGGCAGTTTTAGATTTAGAAAATCGAAACCCTTCCTCATTAGCCCACTTGCTTACTTTATTGATGGCTCTGCATGAACCTGCTAGTAGATGCTGCATCATATCCTGTGCAGTACAGAGTCAAATCACCAATAAATAAAGAGCCTTTTACTGGTGATGATATCTTTTCTAATACTCCATTAATGGCAACAGGAAATAGGGTGACACTAAGGACACTACCCTGAGGAACTCCCTCTTCTTGTAAGAAGGATCGTGATACATGATTCCAAACTCCTACCTTTAGAAATCTTTCTGATAAAACCGAATTTATAAATCTGATCATTTTTCCTTTAATGCCCATTTTATACAACTATTTTATAATACCATAACGCCATGTGGTGTTATATGCCTTTTTCAAATCAAAGAAAACTCCTATTGTTTGGCTCTGTTTAGCAAAACCTTGTTGTATCTGGTTTGAGAGCCTGAGCAAGGGATCCAAAGTAGATCTACTTTTCCTAAAGCCAAACTGGAATGGAGAAAGCAATTTATTTGTTTCTAAGCGCCATACAAGTCTGGTGTTAATCATATTTTCCATCAGCTTATAAACATAACTGGTGAGAGCTATTGGTTTGTAACTGTTGGGTAAAGTGGGATCCTTGTTTGGTTTCTTCATAGGGAGGAGTAATGATAATTTCCAGCTCTTAGGAATGCTACCAGTTTCCCAGATTTCATTTATTATATCTAAAAGAAATTTCTTAGACTTCTCTGGGAAATGTTTTAGCATTTCACAGAGTATTTTATCTTCACCAGGGGATGATGGTTTTAGTGCTGCGGCAAGTGGCTCTAAAAATGAAGGTACCCCTACCGGAGGTATAACAAGTTGAATGTGGTGTCAAATTGAAGCTTTAGTCTTGTACTTCTAGAAATGGAGTTGTACTTGCCAATATCACTGCACAACGTTTTCTTTTTAACACTTTTTACCGTAAACTTCCCTAGACTTTTTTGTTCACTGTATACGCTTTCTTTATCATATCCTTACACCTACAGAAGATTTAAACATAAATACGGCACAGTTTTATAAGCTTTAGGATATGAGGAATCATAATATGACCACCATTTTATTGTCGGAAGCACATAAAAGTAAATAATAGAGAATTCTCTTTCAAAAATAGTGAAAAAAAATGGAAAAACATAATTTCATTTATGTTCACAAACAAACTGTCACAGATATGAACATTTCTACCTTATGCAATGTTTTAAAGTATTTAATGAGCTTTCTAATGAAACCAAAAGTAGCATTCTAGAATAATCCGAAGTTGAATTAAAGTTAGTTTTTCAAGAAGAACTGAGCCAGCCGACAGCAGGGCTCAGAACCCTCATTAAGTTTACTCCTAATCGTATATTTTGTATGTTTTTTCGCAACTGCATTATTTTGTTATGCTTCTCTGTAGCTATTGTAAGTATATATGTGTCCAATTCTTTCCAGCTAATGATCCTGTAATATAGGAATAGAGTCAACCTATAACCATGGAAGAAAGTGGACCTCCAAAGAAGAAAATTAAATCTAAAAATTATGTCATATGCAACAGACTGCTTTCTGGGGAAAAGGCCATACAGGATCCAACACAACTCTTAGATGCTGCACAACTCCGACAAGATGACGTTCATGAAAGGCTTTCACCTAGTCACGACGACATCCTGAATGGTACCATTAGAACAGCATTTCACAAAAGCTGCAGATCATCATACACAGCAAAACATAATATGCAAATTGCTGTCAGGAAACGAAAACCAGAGGCTTCACCATCAACAGGCCACAATCCATATCCAGATCCACACAAACGCAATGAAAAGTTCATTCAAATTTCAACAGGCACTGTGAGCTCAACATGTGAACATGTGCTCAAAGCAGCTAGGCAAAGAGGGGATATGAAAAAATAGAATTCAGGATGTTGTCATGTCCAGATTTATTTGCTTATGATACGAAATATCACCGATCATGTTATGCTGGATATATCAGTAAGCGCAACATTCAAGTAGTAGAGTAAAAGGTAAAAAGTGAACCACTGAATGACCCATTTCAAAAGGGGTTCACTGTATTATGTAAAGAGGTTGAGCATACTTTGTTGTTTGGCAGGAAAGAAGTATTACATCTGAATGAAATGAACGCAAGATTTATAGAGATTCTCAGCAGTGTTGGCTCACCTGAACCAGATTCATGCAGATCATGGAAACTCAAAGAAAAACTGAAGGAACACTTTAGAGACAGGTTAATTTTCATCTCTCAATCTGGCAAATCTGACATAGTTTGTTCCAAGGAATTCTCATTAGGTGATGTATTGACACGAATTAATGAGATAAACCTGCAGAACACAGATGATAGTACTGAATTTGCATTCTTTTCAAATTATGAATGCGATAAAAGCGATTCAGCGATATTACACAGAGCTGCAGGTATTGTAAGAAAGAGCACTGCCAATGTGTCATTTATTTCAGACTTCTATCAGTCCAGTGGTGATTTAGTCATAGAGAAATGTTTGAAATGTGTCCCTACACCTTTACTTGAATTCATTTCTTGGTGTACCTCAGACAAAGCCTTCACCAATGCTACATGTCATACTGATGGATATATTAGTGGTAATCTTGTAAAAACATCAGCAATATGTCACAACATAATTGGACTCAGCCATAACACTGCGACACCTATCAGTTTTGGTTTAGGTATTCCTCTACATCACAAATTTGGAAGTCAGCAATTCATTGAAACTGCATGGTCTTGGTTATTTTATTCCATGTGATGAGATTAGACAGTTTATGATATCAGTGGCAGAGGATGATGAACATAAAGATGGCACATACATTCCACGAGGAATTGTTAAGTACAAGGAAGGTGACTGGACTTCCATCATAGATGCTGCAATCGACAATTTTGACCAGCATGAAGAAACACTTAATGGCTTATCAACCACGCACTGTATGGGAGCTGTGTTATATCAAAGAACCGAGTCAAATGGCATCATAAGTGGCATTCCAAGATCACAGAAAAAGACACTACATGCCTTGTGGTATATGGAAAAACCACTTTCAACCTTCAACACACGTCATGAAAGGCCTGAACCAAAGCGTGTTGCAGAGGAATCCATCTTCAATACACATGACTTGAACTTGCACAGGCAGGTGGAAGCGTATGATTTAGTTTGGAAATTGTGTAGAAATACTGATGACATGACCTCCCTACCAGCATGGTCAGGATTCAGTGCAGTGGTATCACAGACAGATATTCCTGTTGTCAATGTGAGATACTTGTCTTTCATCAGCGCTCCACCTTCAAATATCTCAACTGTGTATACTGCCATATTAAGACTGATTTCTGTTGTAGAATCCCAAGGCCAGCCACATATTTTAGTGACTGCTGACCTTGCCATTTACAGTAAGGCACAGCAGATAATTTGGTCAAAACCTGAACTGCAAAGCACTGTAGCCATGAGACTCGGTGGTATGCATCTTATAATGACTTTCATTGTTACCATTGGAAAGCAATATGGAGATGGTGGCTTACTAGATATCTTAACATCTTCCAATGCGTATGCTAGTGGGACAGCCCAAATGTTGTTGCAAGGTCAGCACCTTGCAAAAGGAATAAGAGGAGTGAAAGTTGCACATGAAGCACTGACACACCTAAATTTGTCTGCAGCTGAATACTATGCCGACGAAAATGGTCTTCCTTGGATTGATGATGAATTCCATAACCTTGCCCAAAAACTCCAAAACAGTATGCACAGGAACAACCAGGCCAGTTATTTTGGAGTATTTAATCTACTGAAAAACAAGATATCTGAAGTGATCCAGACTCTCAGGCACTTTTACTCATTTCAGAAAGAACATTCTCAAACCTTCAAGTACTGGGCCAGCTTTCTAGAGGCAGGGGATTTGCTACTTAGATTAATCATGGCAGACAAAGAAGCTGATTTCAGCCTTCATCTGCAGACAGTTATGGAGACGGTTCCTTTCTTCCATATGGCTGGACAAGTAAACTATGCCAGGTACACACCAGTTTATGTTTCAGAAATGAGACAACTTGAGACAAAGCAACTCGAGATGTACAAGTTTCTAGTGAAAGGAGATTTTGTTGTGAGTTAGACAAAAAGGAGAAAGTTTACCTGTGTCCCAAATGATCAAGCTCTAGAGCAAACTATCAACTGAGATGGATGTTAACTCGACACGTTTCTGGAGAGTACTCAGAGGTCTTTCAGCAGCTCTTTGAAAAGACCTCAGAAGGTAATATACATGAGGAGCTTGGCCCATCAAGAATGTCAAGAGACAAGCCAGATGTGGCATCAATAGAAGATTACATCATGAAGCACTGTCAAAAGCCCTGTGACGTAGACACCATCCCTAAAGAGTTGATTAACATCACTACTGGCCAGATTGCTACCAAGGCTAAAGAGAAATGCCTGACATCAATTCCAGAAAGAGGAAAGACGATAGTTCAAAACTTCATCTCTAAGAGGCTAATGAACAAAGGAATAAAAAAAGCTTTTGAGATTCCATTCATAAGGGTAAAATGGTCACTTTCGAGACCATGAAAAAGGCAATGTCTTTTGACACAACTAGGAAAATGATACTTGATCCAGAGGTATTGTTCCGTCGCTTGCTATCAGTTGCAAAGTATCAAGACACTGATAAGAAGAAGGTTTTGTCCTTTGAATTAACTCCAGTTCCATCTGCACTATTCCAAGATGATGGAACCATGAGAAAGGCCACAAAGTCTGATCCAGCACACAAATTGGAGGAAACTGTTATGCAAGAAACTGAACTGAAAACCAAATGCCACACTCCAACAGCATACATCATTGACAGCATGAGTTTTATCCAAGGTGTTAATGAATCACAGTTCAAAACTGTTGATGACCTAGGAGAAGTTATTTTTAAGAAGTTGATCACCCTATTCATGAATCCTGACCTTGATATTAAGACCCTTGTGTTAGTGTATGACGGCTATGACTAAAGTTCAGGTATCAAAGGCAAAGAACGGCAGCAGCGTGGTGACATACTAACTACCATTGGTGCTCCTTCTCAAATCATTGTGGGAAACAGACAGGTTCCCAACCACAGGCAATTTCTCAAGTCAGGAATGAACAAAATGACTCTCATTCATTTCCTGAGTAATCATGTACAGGCCAGAGTCTCAGAGAGACTTCCAGAGAAAAAGGCACTGGAGGTTACCCTAATGGAGAAGTTGTGAGAGAAATAACCCGCCAAGGAGGCAGATATCTGGAAAAACTATTCTCAACCCATGACTAGGCAGACACAAAGATGCTGCTGCATGCAACATATATGTCACCATTTCCATGCACTGTTATTAGAAGTGATGATACATATGTCTTAGTTATCCTGTTGTACTACCAAAGAAGAGGGAAATTAAGCAAAGATGTACAGCATATATGCACTCTGGCCACTTGGGAAAGCTTGTCACCCGGGAGAGATTTATATCTGTGTCTAAAATTGCTGCAACAGTTGGGACAGAGCTGTGTACAATGCTACCAGCCGCACATGCACTTACAGGTTGTGATACAACCAGTGGTCTCTTCAAACTCGGGAAACGTACTGCTTATACTATCCTTCAAAAACATCAAGATACTCTAATACGACTAGCAGGGTTTCACTGTGAAGATAAGGAGGCTGAGCTAGAAGCAGCTAGAAAGTTTATCCTTTTGATGTATGAAAAGGGTATTAAAGGCAAGACATGTAATATCCTCGATGAGCTGCGTTTTCAGATGGCAACCTCATCTGACAAACCAGTATCCTCTCTCCCACCTACTGATGATGCCTTCATGCAACATGCTCTAAGAGCAAAGTTACAGACCATAATTTGGTGCAGTAGCCATATCGCAAAGCCAAAAATAATATATCCTACTAATTATGGTTGGATGAAATGTAATAAAGACCTGCAATATGTAACAAGCTTGAAGGAGTCTGCCCCAAACGAAATACGTGACTTGACCCACCTCTTCTGTAAGAATGAACAATGCACTGATGGAAGAAAATGTTCAAGCATCTTACCAGGCCTAAAATGTATAGAGATATGCAACTGTAATAGTTGTTCAAACACTGCCATTATAATTCAAGATGATGATGATGATGAGGATGAGAAAGACAAGTAAGATTAGTTACTCGTCATGTTTACACTTTTTAAGCATCTGATTACAGTGTCTGAAAGGAATCTGTTGCATGATGATACCAATTACTATATTCTGTTTGTATTTTATTTATCTTAAATGTCTCTTATGCCATTGGTAGTATCTTCTAATGTTTGCCTTTATTGTCTATACAGTAGTAATAGAATTACATACAAATGATGGTACTTCCAAATGACTAATTCCACATGAAATTACATGCAAAAGATGTTTCTTGCAAAATTGCTTTAAAGCCATACTAAGTTGTGTTAGCTTATTCATTTTTGTCTCATTAGAAAGTGCATTAAATGCTCTAAAACAATGAATAAGGTGGAAATGTTCATATCTGTGACAGTTTGGTCGTGAATGTAAATGAAATTGTTTTTCCATTTTTTTCACTGTTTTTGTAAGAAAAGTCTCTTTTATTTACTTTTATGTGCTTCCGAAAATAAAATGGTGGTCATATTTATGATTCCTCATTTCTTAAAGCATATTTAGGTTTAAATCTTTTGTAAGTGTAAGAATATGATAAAGAAAGCGTATACACTGCACAAAAAAATTCTAGGGAAGTTTACGGTAAAAAGTGTTAAAAAGAAAGCGTTGTGCAGGGATATTGGCAAGTACAACTCCATTTCTAGAAAGTACAAGATTAAAGGTTCGATTTGATACCAAATTCAACTTGTTATACTTCCGGTAGGGGTATCTCATTTTTAGAAAACTTTTCAGCTGTCTGCCGCAGCACTACTTGGTATTCTGCAAGGCATCTTTGAGTTCTGCAGTGTAAATTCTGCATTACATGGTTCACAATATTTTCACTGAAATTGAGAGAAATCTGGCCATTTCTAATGTCTTGGAATTCAACAGAACAGTTCTCACTGCTTGATATTCTCGAGAAATGTTCTCCAATTTTTCTGCGACCCTCTCTGGTTGGGTGATTAAGTCACCACATATCTTGAGGGTAGGCAGAGGTTCAGGGACAAACTTGCCATTTAGTTTTTTAATTTTCTTCCAAATCATTTTGGATGCTGTTTTTCAGCTAATGCCATGAATGCAGTACATCCATGACTCTCCTTTTCCTTTTTTAAAAGATTTATTTTGCTTGCCCACAGCACAGTGGTAAATAGCTTTGGCCTGGGCAGTTCCACTACTCTTATACTTTTTGTAGCATTTTCTAGTGATCTTTCTCATACCACTGCAGGTTTTGTTCCACCAAGGAACTGCTGGTCTAGAGGGCTTCCCCTTCTGTTGTTGGAATAGAGGCAATTGCACTGTTGATGGTGGTGTCACTGAAGTAATTATGTGACTCCACGATGGATGGAAATGATTTTAGATTCTTGTCCATGAGAACAGACCCACTAAATTTCTTCCAGTCTGCTTCATCTACCTTCCATTTGGGAGGTGACTCAGAGGGCTGACTCTTAACTGACCATTCATAATAAATGTGAGCACTAGATGAGCAAGACCTCATCAAATAGGTATTGGAGTAGATGTTATGGTAAGTCATGGCTCCATTATTGAGTATAGATGTTATGATCATCCATAATATCCTCCAACATCCTACCCTTGACATCTGTTGTGTTCCCACCCCATATGGGGTTGTGACCATTAAAATCACCAAGGAGGAAAGGAGTAGGAAGCTGATTGATCAGTAAATGAATATCATTATAAGTGCAATCCAAATCAGGAGGAAGATAGATGGAGCAAACTGTAATTTGCTTGTCTAAAATGAAAGTTACTGCTACAGCTTGGGTATTAATTGATAACAGGCAGTGTTGCAACGACTTATGCGCAATAATTGCTGTACCTCCCTTAGCTCTATCTCTGATTGGTGGTGGAGAATTATATATGCTGTAATTTAAACCAGGATTATTTTCTCTGCTTCCAAGCTTAGTTTCCTGAGACACAATACCTGGGCTATGGTCATGGAGCAGTACCTTCAGCTCTTCACTTCGAGCCCAAAGACCTCTACAGTTCCATTGTAGTATTGACGTGAAAACTATTTTTTGGGCTTGGCGGAAGGCCCTTTGAATGGAGCCTTCTCATTTACTCTCTTTTGTTTATGAGCATTACCAAAAGATGATTTGGAAGGGAATGGTCTTGACAGGTTTGGTTTATTATTTGTTGATTTACTGATGTCATTTTGCTTAAATTCAGGCTGGGGTTCTTGCATCGAGCTTAGTACTTCATATCTATTACTAAGTGTTGCATGTTTAATTGGACGAGAGGGTGAGGGGTAACGTCTCTTCTTTTGATGCTTTTGCTCCTCAGTCTCCATTAAATCAAGAGGCTTGTGCTCTACCCTCAACAGTCTTAGCACCTGACCCACACAGTTTTTTGATGTGGCCAAACTTAAAGCAATGATAGCACTGAATTGGTCTTTGCTAGAAAGGACATACTCGTACCCTTTTATTTTCAATTATTATTATTAGAGTATTATTAAAAAGTTTAACCAGACCACTGAGCTGACTATCAGCTTTCATAGGGCTAGCCTGAAGAATTAGGATGAAATGACAAGTCTAGGCTAGAAGCCTAGCACTGGGACCAAATAGGTCACTCGTTAATGATGAGTGAATGAAAATGAAAATTAAATTAAAAGCTATAAAAAAGTATACGCTTTCATACTGGAACACACTTACATAATAAATACATTTATACTCATGTTTCCATATATACTCGCTAAAAAGGTATATTATAATTCAAAATAAATTAATTAAAATCATAAAATTTACTTGTTTTAAAATTCATTATACTGATTGATTGATTTTTTATATTTTATCAATTAACTCAAAGCTTCTTATGAACATTAAAATGGGTACTACTGAAAATGTTGAAGATTCCGACAAAATTTCTTTTATTGGTCTATTTCCAAAACTTGATAATCGCTGCAGGTTATATTTTGGACATTCACACAGTACATGCTTAACTGTTATAAACACATTGCAATCTGGGCATTTGGGAGGGGCCACATGGACTGTTCATTAAGAGGCCATGTGTCAAACAAGTATGGCCTATTCGAAGACGTTTCAGAATTACTTGTCTCTCTCTCTCTGATATAATGAACTCCATTTTCTGACACTGGATTTTATCTCTTTAATTTATTATTTTCAGGTTCTTTGTTCCATATATTTTGCCATTTTTTTACAATGACTGTTTTCATATATCTTGTATAGTCACCAATAGGGATGTCTACATTTGCTCGTCATGTGGACTGCTTCTTTAGCTGCTTTATCAGCCTCTTCATTTCCCTTAATCCCTACATGGGCAGGGATCCGACGTATGTCAATATTTTTTCCCTTATTATACAATTTATGGAGTGAAAACTTTATATGTTGTACAACGTTAATTTTTTTTATTACAGCATTGAATGGCCTCTATAGCGCTTCTGGAGTCGCTATATATCGCAAAATTATTACATGAGGCTTCTCTAATTATTTTTATGGCTGATACTATTGCACATAACTCTGCTGTAAATACTGAGGCGTTATCTGGTAGAGAGAACTGATAACTTTTGTCTTGGGATACTGTAGCATATCCCACTCCGTATTGTGACTTAGATCCGTCGGTGTATATTGCATAATGTGGACCTTTTCGGATTATATGTTCTACTGTGTGTTGTCTATGGTATTCTGGAGTATATGAATGACTTTTTGATAAATATTTCAAGTGTGTACAAATTCTCAATTTATTCATTGTCCAAGGAGGAGGTAATCTTAATATTAAAGGAAATTGTATATTTACGAGTATATTTAGCGACTCAAACAATCTACTAGCTCTAATAAGGGAAGGAGGTGGATGATTATTTATAAACAGATCTCTTAATCCAAATAATTTTTTGGTTGGAGAATCATTTGTCTGAATTCTCTGAGCATTCTTCATTGTTACTAGCTGTCTATGGAGAGACAGAGGTAGTTCACCACATTCAACTTGTAAAGACGATGTTGGTGATGATCGAAAAACTCCTGAACATATTCTAAGACCTTCATTATGAACTGGGTCTACCGTTTTCAGTGTTGCATCTGATGCCGAGCCATATATTTCGCTTCCATAATCAACAATAGACAGTACTGTTACTTTATATAGTAAAGTAAGGGTATGTCTATCGGCTCCCAAAGTAGTTTTTTATAGTTTTTTAATTAGGTTTAATGCTCTTTTACATTTTGATTTCATGTATGTTATGTGGGCTTTCTAGTTCAAGTGAGTATCAAATACTAAACCAAAAATTTTGCTGTTTGGCCAATTGGTATGGAATGATTTCTGATTTTTAAATCTATTTCTTCACCTTTTTTCCACTTCTATTTTTATAAAACATTACTGCTTGAGTCTTTTGCACAGAAATTTTGAAGCCTACAGATGACGCCCATTCATCTATTTTTACTATAGTTTTATTAATGATACGCTCTGCATGTTTTATGCGAGATGCTGAATAATATATGGCAAAATCTTCCATGCACAAATTACTTTTAATTCCAATAGGTAGATTATTACCGATATCATTTATTGCTAAAGTAAACAGCGTGCCAATAAGGACGCTTCCTTATGGAACACCATTTTCAAGTGGAAATGTACTTGACAATACATCATCAATTCTCACTTGAAAAGTGCGATTTGTCAGAAAGTTTTGGATAAACCTAGGTAAATGTCCACGGATGTTATTTTTAGTAACGTTTTTAATATTGCATACCTCCATGTAGTAACATATGCCTTTTCAATGTCAAAAAACACGGCTATAGTAATTTGTTTTCCTTCAAAACCTCTTTGTATGTGGTCTTCCAAGTTAGATAGAGAATCCAGTGTCGATCTGTTACATTGTGACCCAAATTGAGTGGGAGTCAAAATTTTGTTTTCTCAAATGTGCCACGTTAGTCGAGCATTTACCATTTTTCTAGTAATTTGCATAGACAACTAGTTAAAGAAATTGGTCTGTAATTGTTTACATTACTGGGATCTTTTCCATGTTTGGGGATAGGAATAATTATAGCTTTACGCCATTCATCAGGAAATAAATTTCAAAGCCATAAGTGGTTATAAAACTCTAATAAGTATGTCTTTGCCAAAGATGCTAAATGGCAGATCATTTCAAAACAAATACTGTCACCTCCAGGGGCAGATTTATTGCTGTTCAGCAGAGCAAATTATAACTCTTCCATATTAAATTTTCTATTATAATAAATATCTTCTATGGTTTCAAAATTTATTGTTATTAACTCTATATTATTTTTCCTTGTTCGGAAATGCTCATCTAAATTTTTGTCGCTGCTTACTTTTGTTAAATTTTCACCTATTACATTACTTATTTCTTTAGGATCAAGCATTCTTTTCCCATCCTTTATTATGGCATGTCTAGGTGGCTTAACATGGGTACCATTTATTTTCCTGAATTTTTCCCATATCTTTTGTATGGGAGTATTATTAGAGAGATCTGATACATATTTTCTCCATGAAATGATTCTTCCTTGAATTACCTCTCTTTTAAATTTTGCAGATATTTTGTTATATAGAGGTTTTAATGTATTAACTTCTAATAATAGTATAGTCAGCTTTCGTAAGGTTCCTTCCAATATTGGTAATGTTTTGTTTATTTTACTGAATTTTCTATTCAGATTATCTAATCGTCTTCCAATTTGGTGTTTTACTTTTATTAATTCTGTTAGTTTTTCAGACCACCATAGGACTTTGTGTTTTGTTGGATGAGATTTGGATTTTGGTATTGTTTTATCAGCTACATTTGTAATGAAATCAACAAGAAATTTATTAGTTTCATTATGGTCTTTTAAATATTCAAATGGTGGGATATTCCTAGTGTGAAATTCATATTGCTCCCGACCTGCTTTATAAATATTTTATCGAGGGACATGCTTCGTGGGGTTATTTTGTAATAATGAAATTAATATTGGGAAATGGTCACTTGTATGCAAGTCGTCAACTGTATTCCAATCTAATCTATCTACTATGTTTGTTGTACATAGAGTTAAGTCGATTGAGGAAAATGTTCCATGTGTTTTAGAAAAAAATGTGTTGATTTCGTTATCATTTATGCAGCACATGTCATATGAATCTATGAATTCTTCTATTTTACTTCCTGCTCTATTTGAGTCTGTACAATTGCAGTCCCACATTGGGTTGTGGGCATTAAAATCACCTACTATTAATGCAGGTTCCTTGCATTATTAAGTAATTCTTTAAGTTTGTCAAAGTCATAATTTTTATTGGGTTGGTTGTATAAATTATGAATTACATAATTATCGTTTTTTATTCGTATTCTAATACTCGATATTTGCAGATCAGTAAAGTTTACATGTATCTTGTCATAACATATTTTGTTATGTGCATATACAGAAGTACCTAAATTTCCTTCTTCCTGCCTAGATGAAGATGCCATGGTATATTCACCTATTGTTGATATTGTTTTGTTGACATGTTGTAAATATAATATCATAGGTTCGTATTCTTTTAGTAATCATTGTATTTCTCCTAGGTGTAATCTGGTCTGTAGACCATTTACGTTCCATTGTATCATATAGCTATTGAAAATATTTTATTGTAGTGGTCGAGTTTTACTTTCTTTTTTGTATTATCAATTTGGATTTTTTCTAATAATTTACTCACGACATTCATTTGTTTTTCTTTATAATATACTAAGTGCTCAACGCACATGCAATCTTTTTCATGGGTACTCAAATCTGTGGTTTCTTTTTTTCTATATTTAATAAAGTTTCTTATAATGTTTGTTAAACCATCTTTTGTTATGTTTTTGTTATTGTTGCACAATGCAATGAAACAACCATTACATCCACAAGAGTTATGTATATTTCTTTCTTTATTTGTTCTTGTTATACCAATTATTGGTGATGGAGTAATCTCTTCTCCTTTGACATATTCACTATTGTCTAAGGTACGACTGTCTTCCACTTCTTTGGTATTTTGGATATCTGTATCCATTATTTTAGGAGATAATGGTATATTCTTAACTTGTTTTTGTTTTTGTTCTTTCTTCATATCTTTTGTCTTTGATTTGACCGATGTTTCTCTAATAATTGCTGGTTTCTTTGTTTTGGGTGTTCTTTCCAATGGCCTTTTTATATCTTTAATTTCCAGTCTATCATGTCCCCCCTCCGTTACTTCCGTAGTAGCGTCCTCTTGTGTTCCTATTTGCATTAGTATTTCAAATGAATCTGATAAAATGTTATCCATATCATTTGTACCTGTTCCTGTATTCTTTATCATTTTAATTTTTTTCCCTTGGGCATTAATTTCTTCTCACAATTTACTTTTCTGTGATTCGTTACTTCTATTTCTATGTATTTTTGTTTCCTTATTGGTTCCTGTTATTGAAGAATATGTATGTTTCTTAGACGGATCTTGCATTCCTCTCACTTTTAATTCCAACTCAGCCTCTTTTATACACATCCCTGTTCGTTCTTGTAACATTTTCAATTCTGTATTGTATATGTAACACATACATCCTTTGGACCTTGCATGATGATCCTGTCCACAGTTTACACATTTTGGCTCACTACATTTCCACTGTGTGGTATGTTCATCAGATCCACAATAAGCACATACAGGTTCATTGCGACAGTTTTTCTTCGTGTGTCCATATTTACTACAATTCTGACATTGTAGTGGCTTTGGAACATAAGATCTCAGTTCTCTATTTTGGCCAAAAATGTTTATTTTTTGAGGTAAATTTTGACCCTCAAATTTTATTTTTGCAATTTTTAATACATTATTATTCTGTTTACTTGATATTATATATACCTCACAGTCTTGGACTTTGGTATATCTCATTTTAAGAGAGTCCAATAGTATATTCTTATCAACTGGTTCGTCATTATTTTCAGGAAATACAATAGTACCCTTAATGCTGTTTATAGTGTCACGCTTCTTTACTTTTAAATTCACATTGTCGATACTTTTTATTGATAGATAGTCTTCAGACTGGTTTTTTGTTGTGGCTTCTATAAGCCAAGTCTTCATTTTTATTTGTCTAAACGACATTTCTGTCGTTGAGTGTCTTTTTAATAAGAAGTTTTCCAACTTTAGGGCTGAGATTTATTGTTCTGTTTCCCTGGTTAGAAACCCTGACCAACTTTCACTCCCAAAGAGGGAGTCGAAGTGAGTCAAGGATGGGTCAAGACAATATTTACTTCTTTTTAATTTGTTGTGCACTGGAGCATAAGGTTCAAGTGTGATTACATTCGGATTCTTTTTTGTTTCTTCCAAAAAAAGGTTGTTAGAGGAGGTTCCAGCATCATCAACTGTGCTGAGTCACTACCATCAAAGGGCCCAGTGGCACTCGAATCTTTATTTTCACTTAGCATTAAGATTTGAGGGAGGAAAAAAAAATTAACCTGAAAACCTTAAAAAGATAACATCAGCTTTTCATGGAGTTTTATTCCTCCACCAATGGCACAAGTGAGAACTGACTCCCAAATGTCTGCTCCCTACCCTACCCCAAAGGGGATGGCACAACATGATTAGAGTGGCCCAAGTGTAAGCCAAACCTGCTTGCTAGGACTGAGAGTATTACAAGAATACAATCATCGCCACCCTAATCATGTTGTGGGCAAACCGGATAGAATGCCAAGAGTCCTATCCATAGAACCAGACCCCCCTGGAATCCGTGGTCCAGCCCTAACGAATAGTTCCGTCTTTGATCTACCAATCTGGTAACTCTCAGGTCTGAACATTAGCGGGCAGTTGATAGTCGTACCACTGTTCTCACTATTTAGCTTCGGATATAAGCCCATCCCAGCTATGATATCTTTTCCTATTTATCAGGTCCAATAAATTTTATTAAAAGTGGAAAATTCCACAAATTTAATCCAAAATAATATATTATGGTATATGAGACTCTTGAACTCAAACCCAGAAACAAATTCCTGGGGTTTAAGAGCCCCCTCACCACGTCAAGGTGGTCTCATATCGAGGGGAGAACCATCAGTAAATATAAATCTTGTATGTATATGCTCTGAAGGAAGCACACCTCTTCGGTTAAAAGATTCACTAAAAACTCCATAACCAGTGCCAGCATTGGATTTGGAACCATCATTAAATATAAATCTTGTATCTATATGCTCTGATGCATGCTCTAAAAATATTGCCCTTATTTCCTCATCAGATTTATCCCTCTGCTCCATTGAAGTACCTGCAGAATTTCACAGTAGGTAACTTCTAGACAGGAGTAGTGGGATACACAAAAAGAAGTACGGGTATTTTTCTAATATTTGTATCCTCTAAAATCTTTTTAATTCTATAGCTAAAAGGTGTAGGATACCTTGGATGACTTTTGTAAAAACCGTTAAAAATATTTCCGTTTGCCACAGCAAATGCCAGAGATTTGGGAAGTCTTTGCACTCTAAACCAGTATCGAAGTAATGATGAATGGCGTTAGGGTTCAAGGGGCATTTCTCCTGCATCAACTAGCAAACTAGATATTGGTGATGAACGGAAAGCTCCTGTGGCTATACGAATACCTGAATGATGAACAGAATCTAAAATTTTTAGGTTAGATGAAGAAGCTGAAGAATATACTTCACAACTGTATGACAGCTTTGATAAGATTAAGGTTTTATGAAGCTTTAGTATAAGATTTCTATCAGCTCCCCAACTGGTGTGAGACATCACATTCAAGATGTATAGAGCTTCTAGGCACTTTGCTTTTATATGTTTGATATGGGGGACTCAAGTCATTCTGCTGTCAAAAACTAGGCCTAAGAAGCGCGCTTGTTCTACACATGGGATTCTACGGCCTTACAAACAGAGGTCAGGATCAGGACGTACTCCCCTGATCCGGCAGAAGTGGACAGCAGTAGTCTTGCTTACAGAGATTTTAAAACCCTGTTTCTCAGCCCAACTTGCTATTTTATTTATTGTTAATTGTAACTTTCTTTTGGCTAAAGTCATCCGAGTGGCAGCAAAGGATATTGACAGGTCATCCACAAATAACGTCTTTAAGACTTCTTTTGGAATAACAGTTGTGACACTGTTTATGGCCAGAGCAAAAAGTGTTACACTGAGAACACTGCCCTGGGAAACACCTTGGCACCTTTTCTCTGATAAAGTACTGCCAGCTATAACTTTAAAATACCTACGATGTAAAAATGATTTAACAAATAAAGGTAATTTTCCTCGTAGACCACTATTATGCATTGTCTTGAGAATTCCATGTCTCCAGGCAGTGTCATATGCCATTTCTATATCAAAAAAACACTGTCACGTGGTGTTGTTTGGAGGCAAATGCTTCACAGACAGAGGTTTCAAGTTGCAGTAAGATATCCAGTGTGGAGTGCATTTTTTGAAGGCCACACTGAGAAAGTATTCAAATATTGTTGTGCTCTAAATGCCACATCAGCCTTACATGTACCATTTTTTCCATTAATTCACACAAACAGCAAGTTAATGCAACGAGGCGGTAACTTGCTGCATAGAGAGGATCTTTTCCAGGTTTAAGGAATGGTAACATGGTTGCCAATTCCCATATGCTAGGGTAGCTGCTTTCATCCCATATTCTATTGATAATACTGATTATAAAAAGTTTTGTGTTCATTGAAATGTGTTTTAGCATTTAGTAAGGAATCTCATCTGGGCTAGGGGTATAGTGTTCTTGCTCCTGGCTAAAGCAATGTCAAATTCCCTTTTAGAAAAAGGCATATTGTAAGATTCAGTTTTGTTTGGTGAAAAGTCAAGTACCTGTTGTTCTTCCATTATTCTGAAATGATGTCCTGGGGAACTATCTGATTTTTCAGAGACTTGAGCAAAGTGTTCAGAAAATATATTACTAACTTTTGTGGCATCAGTGACATGATTATTATTTACATTAAGTACTGGAGGAGGATTGAGTGTAAATTTACCCTGAATTTTTCTTATCTTCTTCCAAATGCTGCAAACTGGTGTTCTGCTGTTAACAGAGGATATATATCCTGCCCATGCTTGTCTCCTGGCAGCTTTCACAGCTTTTCGAAATCGTACAATTTCATTTGATTTTTCCAGAGAAAGGTTGTCAGAGGAAGTTCCAGCAGTTGTCAACTGTGCCAAGTTGCTACCATCAAAGGGCCCAGGGGTAATACAATCCTTATTTCTACTTGTCATAAAGATTTGGGGTAAAAAAAAAAAAAAAAAAAAAAACTGAAAACTTTAAAAAAGATATCATTAACCTTTCATGAAGTTTATTCTTCCACCAATGGCACAAGTGAGAGCCGACTCCAAAATGTCCGTGTCCCTAACCTGCCCCACACCGGATGGCACAACATGATTAGAGTGCCCAAAGTGTAAGCAAAACCCGCTTGCTAGGACCGACAGTATTACGAGAACACTAGCATCCCCATCCTAATCACATTGTGGGCAAACTGGCTAGAATGCCTGAGAGTCCTATCCCCAGAACCAGACCCCCCTGCAATCCGTGGTCCAGCCCTAAAGAACAGCTCTGCCTTTGAGCTATCAATCTGATAACTCTCAGGTCCAAACATCATCGGGCAGCTGATGGTCCTACCACAGTTGTCACTATTTAACTCTGGATATAAACCCAATCCCAGCTATGATATCTTTTTCTACTTAACAGGTCCAATAACTTTTAGCAAAAGTGGAAATTCCACAAAAATTAATCCAAATAAGTATATAATCATATATGAGACTCTTGGACTCAAACCCGGGAACAAATTCCTGGGGTTCAAAAGCCCCCTCACCAAGTCAAGGTGGTCCTACATCGAGAGGGACTATTGAGGGCAATTGTATACTGATAATCAGCAACTCAAACAATCTTCTAGCTCTAATAGGGAAAGGTGATGAATGATTGTTTGTGAATAGCACACCTCTTAATTCAAATAATTTTTTGGTTGGAGAATCGCATCTGAATTCTCAGGGCACTCTTCTCTGCTACTAACTCTCTATGGAGAGACAGTGTAGTTAACCACATTCAACTTGTAAAGATGATGTTGGTGATGATCTAAAGGCTCCTGAGCATATTCTAAGGCCTTCAATGTGAATTGGATCCAACTCTTTCAGCATTGCGACTGATGCTGAACCATATATTTAGGTTCCATAATCAATACAGTAATACACAACACTTGCTTTATACAGTACAGTAAGAGTATGTCTATCGACTCACAAAGTAGTGTTCCATAGTTTTTTAATTAGATTTCATGCTCTTACATTTTTTATTGCATGTATATTAAGCAGGCTTCCCAATTCAAGTATCAAAATATATTAATCCCAAAATTTCTGCTGTTTGCCTAATTGGTATACTATGGTTCCTGATTTTTAAATCTATTTCTTCACCTTTGTTCCACTTTTATTTTTATAAAACATGACTGCTTGAGTTTTATCTATGGAAAATTTAAAGCCTACAGATGAGGCCCATTCACCTATTTTTATTGTGCTTTCATTAATGATTCATTTTGCATGATTAATACAAGATGCTGAATAATATATGGCAAAATTGTCCATATACAGATTACTTTAAATTCCAATAAGTATATTATTACTGATATCATTTATTGCTAGGGTAAACAGTGTACCACTAAGGACGCTTCCCTGTGGAACACCATTTTCAAGTGGAAATGTATTTGACAATACATCATCAATTCTCACCTGAAAAGTCCACAGATGCTGTTCTTATATGAAGTTTTTAATACTGCATACCTCCATGTGGTATCATATGCCTTTTCCTTGTCAAAAAACACAGCTACAGTAATTTGTTTTTAGTCATTTCCTCTATGTATGTCGTCTTTAAGTTAGATAAAGAATCTAATGTAGATCTATTATACTGTGACCCAAACTGAGTGGGAGTCAAAATTTTATTTTCTCAAATGTGCCACATTAAGCAACTTAAGGAAATTGGTCTGTAATTACTTATATTAATGGGATCCTTTCCAGATTTGGATAGTAATTATTATAGCTTTACACCATTCATCAAGAAATAAATTTCAAAGCCATATTATTATTAAAATAGTTTAACCAGACCACTGAGCTGACTATCAGTCTCATAGGGCTGGCCCTAAAGATTTTAATGAAATACCAAGTCTTGCTAATCAGAACTATATCATCAGCAATTATCAACCATTGCACATGCCATTCAAAACTCACATTATTATCTGACAATTTTTTTTTTACTTCCTGCATGACTCCACTTTTAGATACTATACAACCATGATGACAAATCATCCTTTTGTTTCAGACCTACTTTTACACCAAACTAGTCACTATCCTGTCTCTATATGCTAACACATGCTTGCATTCACCATAGTTTTTGTCCCTACAAATTATCTTCTGCGTAAAACACCACCCACATCCTCTATATTGTATTTGTTATTCTATTCATGAAGGTTTTCAAATCCTGTATACCACATAGAGTTTGTTGGTTATGTGAATGTCCAAAGTATGACCGACAACGAATGTCTACTTTTGGAAATAGATCAATGAAAAAAATTTTGTCAGAATCTTTCACATTTTCAATCATTCCAGTTTTGATGTTCTTGAAGAACTGTAATTTAATTAATAAAATATAAAAATAAGTAAATAATAAAAGCATGAAAACCCTTTTAACACTTGAATTTTACAAAAAAGAGAAAATTTTTTAAAATTTTGTTTAATTTATATTCTGAATTTTAATACAGGTAGTCGTCGACTTACGACCTATGCGACTTACGACTGACCGACTTTACGACGGCTACGACAATATAATAATATATAATATTTAATTTTATATATTTTGCTAAAATACGTCGAGCGCGCGTACGATACTTTTTCCCGCTACCGGCAGCGCGCTCATATCCGAGAGATGCTCAGCTTTCGGCAGCATTGTGTGTTTGTGTCGTTCGAAAATGGTAAAAGATTCATATTTTTGTAATGTATTTTGTATTTCTATTTTTTGCAAATAAATGTAATAACAAATTACCGTATTTGATGGCTTATAATACGCATGTCTGCATAGGACGCACCCCAATTTCAGCAGGACATTGAGGGAAAAAAATAAGGTTTCCTAGCCTATGCTCATATGATTTTGGTAAGTAAAAACTGTAGTATTAGGTTATCATATGCATATTGTTTCTTACCAACAGAATCAACAAAAACATTAATAAAGAAGTTATTTACCATATTTATATTTATCAAAATATGTATTATACAATCAGCCATTTACTACGATCGAATGTTTCGTCTGCTGCTGAAAGCTACCTCATAGGTTTACCAATAGATCGCAACACATTCATTTGTAAACATTGTTTCTTACCGCCAGAATCAACAAAAACATTAATAAAGATGTTACCTACAGTAATATATGTTATATATATCCATTATATATTATAAAAGTATGCAATCAAGGGGTAAAATTCAATAAATAAAAATGTTTCCTATGTAACGGCTCGAGTCTCGTGAGCAATTGAACAAAGCCATGTTATTATTCTTAAAAGAGAATGCTAGCACGAGTTACGAAGTATCAACTCAACGAAGCCTTGTTATTATGCCTAAAGAGAATGGTAGCAGGAATTGTCAACCACCAATTGATCGAAGCCATGTTGTTATGCGTAAAGAGAATGTTAGCAGGAATTGCCAACTACCAACTGAACGAAGCCTTGTTATTCGTAAAGCTCTCGAGATAATCACCAATAGGTGGCAGCACACGTACTGTTTATATCTATAAATGTGGAATGCGGCGATCCGCTGTAGACGACGATAATGATATTAACATTTTAATGAAAATATCGATAATAACAACGTAGATATTGATTATAATACTAGCAGTAGTAACTGCGATGATGGTAAGTGTGATAATGATAAATAATTATAATAAACTTTTTTTTTAATAGGTTATTAGGATAACACCGAATTTTTACACTAGGCTACAACATCTACGTGACGTTTCATGTATAATTTGCCAAAATTCTTAAATTTTGAGCCTACATTATGTACATAGGAAGCAGGGGGATTTTTTAGGCCATTTTTTTTGTTAAAAAAGTGCATCTTATACGCCGTCAAATACGGTATGTATTTAATTCTAACCTATAAATAAACAAAAGTAAATAATACGTCATACGTGTAGCCGATTGGCAATGCAAATGGCGGATAAGAAAATGTAAACAGACCAGACAGATGGTTTGAATGCCTACAATAAAAATGTTAAATACAGTAATAAAAGTAAGTATTAATCAAGGAGTTCAAGCATGATAAGATTTCATATGCTAAACGTAAAAATAGGTACTATACATGCACATTTTTGGATAATATAAAATGTACATGTAGGCTAGTCATACTTAGGAGATATGATGGATAATATATATTTGTAGGTACAGAATACATGTACATATGTGATTGGTCGACTTACGACGAGATCGACTTCCGACAGCTCTGTCAGAACCTAGTGCCGTCGTAAGTCGACGACTACCTGTATACCATTTTAGTGTGTATGTAAGGAAGTCTGAGTACATGTATTTATTATATGAGAGGATGTGCTTATGTGCAGTTTTTAATTTAATTTTAATTCATTCATCTTTGTATCGGATGATATATTGGGTCCTAGCGATTGACTGCAGGCCTGGACCTAGTATTTTAATCAAATCCTTCGGGCCAGCCCTATGAGAGCTGAAAGTCAGCTCAGTGGTCTGGTTAAACTACTTTAATAATAATAATAATTTACTCCAACTTTGCTCACCATTACCCTCTTGTCACAAATCTTGCATTTTTTCTAATGTTATGCCACTGTGATTATAAGTCTCTTCTATCACCATTACGTATGCAATTAAATTATCATTTTTAAACCTATTCCTTTAGAAACTTTCCTTCAAATCATGAGGGCTGGCAAGCCAGAACTTTTGCTGGCAGTCCTACAAACAGCAAAGAACTTATTCCTGGAATCAACATGCTGAACATTTTAATAATCCTGTCTCCAAAGTATTAACATTGCTAATCAAACTAATGCTTCTTTGGTACCAATATTATCTGATTTTTTACATTATCTTCAAGGGTTTCTTGCTAGTTTTAAAAATGACATTTCTGCTTATCATGACAACATTTACTGAAGGAAATAATTTACTAAAAGGTCATATACAAGAATTTTTGTAGCCAAAACTTGCAAAAAGTTCAAAAGCCAACTGATCACATGATGGGTTCCTAATCTTGGGGGTTGCATTCTTGGTTTAATACACATACATTAAGCACAGTAAGGTACATAGATCAGTCTAGTTCGTTACTAAGACCTGATTAAATTTATTTTCAGTCCATCTACTTGATTCATAAATTTCTATACTTGAGAAACTGACAGCTTTAAGCTAGAATAGAAATCAGTTCTTAGTTTTGTCCTTGATTCCTTTGCCTGGTGTTGGAGGTAATGTGTTGAATTACAAACAGACAATCTAGAATAA
This sequence comes from Macrobrachium rosenbergii, assembly GCF_040412425.1. Classification (NCBI taxonomy): domain Eukaryota; kingdom Metazoa; phylum Arthropoda; class Malacostraca; order Decapoda; family Palaemonidae; genus Macrobrachium; species Macrobrachium rosenbergii. The sequence continues at coordinate 52,250,161 of NC_089781.1, read as the reverse complement.
TTCATTCAGTAAATTTTTCACTATGTTTTGGACTTGATATAAAATTTTGTCAATTGTCTGATAGATCTGAGAAATTCTTAACCACTGACAGTGACTTTTTTCTTTGCCAAAATTACTCTGTTATGATATTCAAAATTCCATATTTTGAAGGGAGAATTTTTCTAGTTTCAATGATGATCCCTGTTATCCTTGAAGAGCCAATGAAACTCTAGATATATAAAAAGGGAAAATATACTACTAGGACATCAACAGAATAAAAACATATAAAGAAACTTACTGTACTACAAGGAGTTGATGTTTGATGTTTGAAAGATGGGTCATGATCAACCAACATATCTTCATTTCTGAAGAAATATCTCTGAAAATGTCTTAGGCTTCCAGAGGTATATGGCATAATCCCAGGAATCACATTTTCCTTATCACAATTCTCTTTTGTGTCAAGACTAACGGCTTGCATCTTTCCTTGAGAAGGTTCTCTCTCGCCACTAGCAAAAATCATTGACTTCATGGATTTTGCTAAGTTTGATCCTGAATTTAAAATAACTTTCAGCACTCCTTGAATAACAGCAAGGGTCGAATTTTCCGTTTTGCAAAACTTCTTACTTTCTGGGCTTACATTCAAACTTGCCAACAAACCACTACTTTTTAGATGACCTTCACAAACAGGGCTTCCAGTATTACTTGGTATAACGTTGTTTGACCTCCTCAGATCACTATAGCTCTTAAAACTTGCTGCATTTACAAAGGACTGTTGGGTAGAAAGCTGACTTGTACGGCATCTGATGTAATAAGCATTTGACCTCATAATATTCTATGTTAAGAGGCTGGAAAACAAGATTAACACAACAATTACTGTTGGATCTAATACAGTCTAGCACTAGCCTTAATATATGTTAAAAAATAGAAATAATTAATTTAGTATTTATTTTTTAAATACTTACCTCTCCATTATATAGCTTTTACTTCTGTGCCAGCAGTAGTTCAACACACTGAAACAAAAAAACGAGAACACTTGGTTTTCCATAAATATCCGTCTTCTATCCATCTACTTCCCCACCCGCCACTGGGGACCGATAGGTACAGGCACTCCTGCACTGCTGGTCAGTCTACTTCTGTCAGCTTTGAATGTGGGGCGGTGGAAGGGCAATTTATATAATGGAGAGGTAAGTATTTGAAAAAGGTGAGCAAACTTAGATCAGTCAGCCCTCTAAAGGATACTTAGTAACAAAATATTTTATGCAAAACAAGCGTTTGTTTACCCAGTGAATTCAATCCATCGACTATTACTGCTGCTTTAGGAGGATTGTCACTCAGGTACGAGGTCCTCATCATTAAATTATTAAAACAGTTTAACCAGACCACTGAGCTAACTACCAGCTCTCATAGGGCTGGCCCTAAGGATTTGGATGAAATGACAGGTCTAGGCTAGAAGCCTAACACTGGGACCAAACAGGTCATTCGGTATGGTTGGTGGATTGACTGATTATGAAATTTAGGCCTTGACGACCAAGCGCCGGAGCCCATCAGTGCCGCAGTAGTAGTAGTATTAAAGTAGTTTAACCAGACACTTAGCTGACTTTCAGCTCTTATAGGGCTGGCCAGAAGGATTAGGATAAAATACCACATAGGCTCATGTTCTGATACTGTAACACATACACACAATAAATACATTTACTCATGTATATTAAAATTCATAATAAGTAATATTTTTAAACAATTTACATTTAAATTCGACAAATACTATGTTTTCATGCTTTTACTATTTACTTACTTTTATATTTTATCTATCAAACCACAGATCTTCATGAACAAAATCAGAATGACTGAAAATGTAAAAGATTCTAACAAAATTTCATTTACTGATTCATTTCCAGAAGTTGAGAGTCGCTGTTGGTCATACTTTGGACACTCACACAATACATGTTTGACTGTTACCATCACCTTGCACTCTGAGCACTCTGGAGCCAGGCCATGTGTGCTCCTCATTAAGTGTCCATGTGTCAGACGAGTATGGCCTATTCTGAGACGTGTTAGAATTACTTGTGCATGTCTCTCTCTCTGATATGATGCATGAAGATGAAATATATAAATTAATGGTGTGATTGATAATGAAAAGGTGAACGATAACATACTGTACTAGTAAAATTCAGTGTTAAAATATGGACGTAAAAATGAAGAATATTAGATAAAAACCATAGAAAACACACACACACATTATATATATATATATATATATATATATATATATATATATATATTTATATATATATATATATATATATATATATATATATATATATATATATATATATATATATATATATATATATATAATATATATATATATATATATTATATATATATATGTTTTATATATATATATATATATATATCTATATATATATATATATATATATATATATATATATTATATATATATATATATTATATATATATATATATATATATATTTATATATATATATATCTATATGTATATATATATATATATATATATAGGTATATATATATATATATATATATATATATATATATATATATATATATATATATATATATATATATATATATATATATATATATATATATATGTATATATATATATATATATATATATATATATATATATGTATATATATTATATGTATATGTATACCATATATATATATATATATATATATATATATATATATTTATATATATATATATAACTTTTATATATATTATATATGTATATATATATATATATATATATATATATATATATATAAATATGATATATATCATATTATATATATATATTATTTATAGTTATAACATATATATATATATATATATATATATAAATTCCATATATACATATATATTTATATATATATATATAGTATATATTGTACTTATATATATATATATATCATATATATATATAAAATTTTATATTTAAAATATGTACTTATTATGTTGAGTCTTGGTTGACTTTGGTCAGCAGTGGAGAACTATGTGCTGGCCTGTCAGTGTATACTTCCATTGCAGATGCATTTGTGTCTACGTTGGAAGTTTGCTCAGTTGGATACAGAGAGCTATTTGATCATGATCCAAGCGCATGGAGACAGTGCGATCTTTCGAACATTGAACCAATGCCAGAAGTGTCCAGGTTCTGGTGAGGTATGCGCGTGTGTGTATGTGCGATCTCCCATGGTATATTATCAGAGGAACAGACACTCATGAGGAGACTGCTTCGATCTTGGGTGGTTGATATGTGCTTTTAGCCTGGTGTAGTGTTTAAAAAAACTGCCACTATGAAGATACATTATTCATGGCCACAGAAAAGTAAGTAAGATCGCTCAGTGACACTTATATTGTAAGGTCGGGATTGAGTGACATACTGGCTGGTGTTGACTGACCTGGTTTATTGGTGGTTCCTTACTGAATGAATGTACAGAGTCTTCAAAGTTGTTATTGGCCAAAATGAACCAGAAAGTAGCATCTACACACAGACAGGGCAAAGGGCAGGTAATGTTTCGGACATCTGTGTTTGAGGCAGACAACCAGATGGTCATTGTGAGAGACATAATAAACACACAGTGATAAAACATATATCAATGGCAAGGCCAGGAAATTTCACATATGACTGATTGCACGAGATTCGAGACAGATTAATGAATACAATGCAGTAGCATAATATATGTGAAATGGCAGGATGTTTGGTGTCTTCACAAAAAGAAACATACATAGAGTTTGATACAGAAGATTCAGTGGATCATTACGAGTACATGATCAGAATGCCTGCATGGTGATGCAAGTAGTGGTGATTGTACATAAATCGAGACAACAATGGTTAGGGAGAAACAGACGGAAATATTGTATGGTAGAAGTTGCGTTCCTTGAGAGAGAGAAAACGGGATGCTCTTGTTTTTGTCTTGTCCCCTCTGATGGATGATGAACACACGCGTGTGCTTGAAAGAGACCGCGATCAGTGCGATGGGTCTCTTACAATATCTTCTCCAGACTTCAGAGGGAAATCCCCCGGTTGGGAGGCAGTAAAATTGATCGATGTCTACATGACGAATTTTCCCATTTAATTCTCCAGTGTACATTTTTCTGTTTTGAATAGGAATGACATTTAACACCATTTCAGGTTATAGAATATGATATGTTTCTTTCAGCAGGAATTCTGGTTTCGTCCTGAGACGGCGAATATATTGGAAGTGGTGTTTATTCTTTACATACAATATGACACTTATTTTGGTCTAGAATAATTATGACCTTATTACTGTATCTGATTACCAGGGTGTTATTCACCAGTATTGCTTGGTATAGAATTATTAATATGCTTGTTTGTGAAGCAGTATTTCCTCTGGTTATGAATTCCATTGATAGGGGGTGTCAATCACTCCATTTCATGACCGTAGCTTTTGCTGAGTTACTTTCATGAAATTTGTCAATAAAATCTGGTTTCATACTTGGGTGTTTAGTTCCAGTAGGTCTTTGTGTAAAGATAGGTTTAATGAGAGAAGACAACAAAGGAGAAGGATTTTGCTACCAGAGACATCTTAGGAAAGTAAGATGTTTAATTCTGTTCTTAAAACAGATACAGCAATAAAAGGTGGCCCTATCTGACCTGGGGATACAGCCATTTAACAGTGGTTGGCAGCGGTGTTAGACATAGATAGATAAATAGATAGGGATACGCTTCCAAAGAGACATATCTTATTAATACTGGTTTGGCATCTCAGAATAGGATTTTGTTGGGCTCAGCGTTTCAGGGTTGACATGCTGTTGTGGGTCAGTTTTTCTCGAGCGCGACTGTGTGTATGTGTGATGATCCGTCGAAGGGCGCAAGGTTTTTAATGTGTTATATAGGGATTTATGGGCGTTAATTTATATTGGAGAGTGTTTACACATATGTAATGTGTACAGTGTAAAATAATTGCAGTATTTTGGCCACTTGTGTGTGTTAAAACACGCGAAAATACCCAAGTGTTTTTTTTTTCTCTTTCTTTGGTGAGAGGATTCACGTTAGCCATCGAGCAAAGACACATACGTGTTATCATATTTTTTTATTGTTAATTTTAATGTCAGATAGGATTGCATTTCATTGCACTGAAACTAATATTCGGGTGGTGGCTGTAGTGACGTCATTAGTCTGGGCAGAGTTTCTCGCAATCTGCGCCATCTAGGCAGGCCACTTGAATTTTGGTCTTGCTTTATAGCTTGCATTTTTTTTATATATAGCAAATGGTGGTTCGCATCGGCGTTTAGGGTTTAATAAAAGGAGTATTTTATTATTGCATTATCTCTGGGGACATGATATTTGGGCAGTAATTTATTTAACATTTCTTAAGCAAGTGTTTATACATTTTAGTTTTTTTTACTGTTTTTTTCTTATTTTTTGTACTTACACATGTATGTGTTATTTTGGGTGCATACATGCGTGTATGTAAAGAGGGGAGCGGTTACTATAAGCTTACTTGGCAATTGTTTGTCTGGTGACAGGAGAGGCAGATGTGTCTTCGAAGTTTCAGAGTACAGCGTTTTTTCTGTGGGCTTCAGCAGGCCTTGATAGGGGAGAGTGAGGTGTTGCACTGAGGGGGTGAAGGACGAATTTTTTCCCTTTCTCTCTCGCGTCTGTCTACTCGAGTCCCATTTTCTATACGTGAGGGCAGGCTCCCATTTTCTTTACTTGGGGGAAGACTGAGTGTTTTTTCTGTTGTTTGCCCTTGCAGACACGAGGTCATCTTGACCCACTTTGCAATCAGCTGTGCGCTGAGCACGGCCATTTTTTTCCCCCATGGGACTTTGGATTTAATTGTGGGGTTAGTTAATTTTTAATTTAATTATGGGTTTATGTAATTAATTTTTAATTTAATTATGGGTTTACATAATTTTTAATTTATTATGTGTTTAATTAACTTTGGATTTAATTGTTGGTCTAATTAGTACTTACTTTTGAGTTTTGGGGATCAAATGTTAGAGTAAATGGAATTAACATTCTGGGTTTCTTGTTGTATGGGAATTCTTTCAGGGTGAATTGTCTTTTGTGTTTTTTCTGTAAGGGGTGTCTTTTCGCGGGATTTGGGAAATTTTGCATTTGCGATCAGCCAAGAATAAGTTAACAGATTTATTCACAAAGAAGAAAGTTGCAAAAATGAGGGAAGGAAATAGTGATCAGAGATTCCTTAGATCAGCCTATGGTTGTGTAGGGCATGGAGATTCAGTCCGTTGTCTGAAGGGTTTTGCTGAAGTTTGGAATAGCCAAAGATCAATGGTTGGCTTAAGTTCTCAGACCCCACGGGTTCGTTGCTTTAATTGTAATGTACAGGGACACATTAAGAGATTTTGCTGTGTTAAATATTGTGGCAGTTGTAAGAGTTATTGTCATCCTTGGCGGTCCTGTCTGTCTCGGAGACAGCATAATGGTAGGCCTGCATTTCAGAATTTTGGTGGTTAAGATCAGAAAGGTCCACACGCGGATTTTTCGAGGGGATCTTGTGATTGGAGGACATTGTCCAAAGACCAATCAGTTGTAAAGGAAAACTGGATGGGTGTTTCTTGGGATATACAGTAGGACTTCTGGGGAACCCTCAGGGTCGAAGCCAGTTGTCATAGGGTCTGTGCATGGGATAAATGTATGGGTTTTTATAGATACAGGCGCCTCTATTAATTTGATAAATTATGAGTTGTTCCGATCGATGTTTTCCAATCAATCTTTGAGACCTGCTAAAGAGACGGTATGTGACATTCAAGTAATAGGTTACGAATTTTGGGATACATAGATGTAGATTTATTGCTTGGGGGTAGATCTTTGACAGAACCATTTTTGGAGATGGAAAATCTCAGTTCATGCAGGGGTGTGTGGTATAACTGTGGGAGTACCTGGTGTGTTTGTGCCTTATGGGGAACGGATGTGAGTGTAGTGGATGAGGATGGATTGGGTGTACATGAGGATCTGGGGGTGGATGATGAATGTGTCAGGGGATGAGAAGTGTTGTTAGGGGGTTTTGACGGATGATGTGGTGCTTGGTCCGGGTATGGTTGCGATAGTGAAAGTTTGAGCGAAAGGAGTGCATAAATCCAGACAGATGTGTGTGGATGAGTGTAGCGAGAAGCTGAAGGGGGTAGTATGTACGGGTTCTGTAAATAACGTGTCGAGTTCAGGATATACTGTACTTGGGTGGAATTGCTAAACTGTAATGATTCAGTTCGCAATTACCAGATTATCATTATTATTAAAATAGTTTCACCAGACCACTGAGCTGACCATCAGCTCTCATAGGGCTGGCCCGAAGGATTAGGATGAAATGACAAGTCTAGGTTAGAAGCCTAGCACTGGGACCTAATAGGTCACTTGTCAATGATGATGAATGAAAATGAAATTAAAAGCTGTAAAAAGGCATATGCTTTCATACTGGAACACACTCACACAATAAATACATTTAAACTCATGCTTCCATACATACTCACTAAAAAGGTATATCAAAATTCAAAATAAATTAGGTAAAATAATAAAATTTACTTGTTTTAAAATTCATTATACTGATTGATTGTTTTTTTATATTTTTCCAATTAATTTGCAGCTTCTCATAAACATTAAAATGGGTGCTATTGAGAATGTTAAAGATTCTGACAAAATTTCTTCTATCGGTCTATTTCCAAAATTTGATAATCGCTGCAGGTTATATTTTGGACATTCACACAGTATATGCTTAACTGTTATCAGCACATTGCAATCTGGGCATTTGGGAAGAAGGCCACATGGACTGTTCATTAAGTGTCCATGTGTCAAACGAGTATGGCCTATTCGAAGACGTGTCAGAATTACTTGTGCTTGTCTCTCTCTCTCTGATATGATGAACTCCATTTTCCAACATTGGATTTTATCTGTTTTAATTTATTATTTTCAGGTTCTTCGTTCCACACATTTTGCCATTTTTTTACAATGACTGTTTTTATATATCTTGTATAGTCACTGATAGGGATGTCTACATTTGTTCTTGTCATGTGGACCGCTTCTTTAGCTGCTTTATCAGCCTCTTCATTTCCCTTAATCCCTACATGGGCAGGGATCCAACATATTTCAATATTTTTTCCATTATTATACAATTTATGGAGTGAGAACTTTATATGTTGTACAATATTATTTTTTGATTATAGCTTTGAATAGCTTCTATAGCACTTCTGGAGTCGCTATAAATTACAAAATTATTATATGAGACTTCTCTAATTATTTTTATGGCTGATACTATTGCACATAACTCAGCTGTAAATACAGAGGCTTTGTCTGGGAGAGAGAACTGATACGTTTTGTTTTGGGATACTGCAGCATATCCCACTCCGTGTTGTGATTTAGATCCGTCAGTGTATATTGCGTAATGTGGACCTTTTCGGATTATATGCTCTACTGCATGTTGTCTATGGTATTCTGGAGTATATGAATGATTTTTTGATAAATATTTCAAGTGTGTACAAATTCTCATTTTATTCATTGTCCAAGGAGGAGGCAATTTTACTATTACAGGTAATTGTATATGTATATTTAGCGACTCAAACAATCTTCTAGCTCTAATTGGGAAAGAAGGTGGATGATTGTTTATAAACACATCTCTTAATCCAAATAATTTTTTGGTTGGAGAATCATTTGTCTGAATTCTCAGAGCACTCTTCATTGTTACTAGCTCTCTATGGAGAGACAGAGGTAGTTCACCACATTCAACTTGTAAAGAAGATGTTGGTGATGATCGAAAAGCTCCTGAACATATTCTAAGGCCCTCATTATGAACTGGGTCTACCGTTTTCAGCGTTGCGTCTGATGCCGAGCCATATATTTCACTTCCATAATCAACGATAGACAGCACTGTTGCTTTATACAATAAAGTAAGGGTATGTCTATCGGCTCCCCAAGTAGTGTTTGATAGTTTTTTAATTAGGTTTAATGCTCTTTTACATTTTGATTTCATGTATGTTATGTGGGCTTTCCAGTTCATGTGAGTATCAAATACTAATCCTAAAAATTTTGCTGTTTGGCCAATTGGTATACTATGGTTTCTGATTTTTAAGTCTATTTCTTCTCCTTTTTTCCATTTTTTGTTTTTATAAAACATGATTGCTTGGGTTTTATCTATGGAAAATTTAAAGCCTACAGATAAAGCCCATTCATCTATTTTTATTATGCTTTTATTAATGATTCGTTCTGCATGTTTTATTCGAGATGCTGAATAATATATGGCAAAATCATCCATATACAGGTTACTTTTAATACCAATAGGTAGATTTTTACTGATATCATTAATTGCTAAAGTAAACAGTGTGCCACTAAGGACGCTTCCCTGTGGAACACCATTTTCTAGAGGAAATGTTCTAGACAGAACATCATCAATTCTCACCTGAAAACTGCGATTTGTCAAAAGTTTTGTATAAACCTAGGTAAATGTCCACAGATGTTGTTGTTTTGTAAAGTTTTTAATATAGCATACCTCCATGTAGTATCGTATGCCTTTTCAATGTCAAAAAAGACAGCTACAGTAATTTGTTTTCGTTCAAAACCTCTGCGTATATGGTCTTCTAAGTTACAGAGAGAATCTAATGTAGATCTGTTACACTGTGACCCAAACTGAGTGGGAGTTAAAATTTTATTTTCTCGAATGTGCCATGTTAGTCGAGCATTTACCATTTTCTCTAGTAATTTGCACAAACAACTTGTTAAAGAAATTGGTCTGTAATTGTTTACATTACTGGGATCTTTTCCAGGTTTGGGGATTGGAATAATTATAGCTTTACGCCATTCATCAGGAAATAAATTTCTAAGCCATAAGTGGTTATAAAACTCTAACAAGTATGTCTTTGCCAAAGGTGCTAAATGGCATATCATTTCAAAACAAATATTGTCACCTCCAGGGCAGATTTATTGCTGTTCAACAGAGCAAATTCTAGCTCTTCCATATTAAATTTTCTATTATAATATATATCTTCTACTGTTTCAAAATTTATTGTTATTAATTCTATATTATTTTTCTTTGTGCGGAAATGTTCATCTAAATTTTTGTTACTACTTACTTTTGTTAAATTTTCACCTATTACATTACTAATTTCTTTATGATCAAGTATTCTTTTCCCATCTTTTATTATGGCATGTCTAGGTGGTTTAACATGGGTACCATTTATTTTCCTGAATTTTTCCCATATTTTTTGTATGGGAGTATTTTTAGAGAGATCTGATACATATTTTTTCCATGAAATGATTCTTCCTTGTATTACTTCTCTTTTAAACTTTGCAGATATTTTATTATACAGAGGTTTTAATGTATCAATTTCTAATAATAATATAGTCAGTTTTTGTAAGGTTCCTTCTAATATTGGTAACGTTTTGTTTAATTTACTGAATTTTCTATTCAAATTATTTAGTCGTCTTCCAATTTGGTGTTTTATTTTTATTAATTCTGTTAGTTTTTCAGACCACCATGGGACTTTGTGTTTTGTTGGATGAGATTTGGATTTTGGTATTGCTTTATCAGCAGCATTTGTAATGAAATCAACAAGAAATTTATTAGTTTCATTATGGTCTTTCAAATATTCAAATGGTGGGATATTCCTGGTGTGGAATTCATATTGTTCCCAATCTGCTTTATAAATGTTATATCGAGGGGCATGTTTGGTGGGGTTATTTTGTAATAAAGAAATTAATATGGGGAAATGATCACTTGTATGCAAGTCATCTACTGTATTCCAGTCCAATCTGTCTACTATGTTTGTTGTACATAGAGTTAGGTCAATTGAGGAATATGTTCCATGTGTTTTAGAAAAATATGTGCTGATTTCGTTATCATTTATACAGCACATGTCATATGAATCTATGAATTCTTCTATTTTATTTCCTGCTCTATTTGATTCTGTACAATTACAGTCCCACATTGGGTTGTGGGCATTAAAATCACCTACTATTAACGTTGGTTCCTTAGTATTATTAAGTAATTCTTTGATTTTGTCAACGTCATAATTTTTATTAGGTTGATTGTACAAATTATGAATTACATAATTATCGTTTTTTTTCGTATTCTAATACTCGACGTTTGCAGATCAGTAAATTTTACAGGTACTTTGTCATAACATACTTTGTTATGTACATATATAGCAGTACCTAAATTTCCCTCTTCCTCTCTTGATGCAGATGCTAAGGTATATTTACCTATTGTTAATATTGTTTTGTTGACATGTTGCAAACATAATATCATTGGTTCATATTCTTTTAATAACCGTTGTATTTCTCCTAGGTGTAATCTGGTCTGTAGACCATTTACGTTCCATTGTATAATATAACTATTGAAAATATTTTTTATAGCGGTCGGGTTTTACTCTCTTTTTTGTATTATCAATTTGGAATTTTTCTAATAATTTACTCACGACATTCATCTGTTTTTCTTTTATAATAGACTAAGTGCTCAATGCACATGCACCCTTTTTCATGGTTACTCAAATCTGTGTTTTCTTTTTTCTATATTTCATAAAATTTCTTATAATGTTTGTTAAACCATCTTTTGTTATGCTTTTTGTTGTTATTGCATAATTCAATGAAACAATCATTACATCCACAAGTATTATCATGTGTATTTCTCTTTTCATTTGCTCTTGTACCAATTACTGGAGAAGGAGTAATCTCTTCTCCCTTGACATAATCATTATCATCTATGGTATGATTCTCTTTCACTTCTTCAGTGTTCTCGACATTTGCCTTCATAGGTTCTATTATTATTTTAGGAGATAAAGGTATATTCTTAGCTTGTTTTTGTTTTTGTTCCTTTTTCATCTCCTTTATCTTTGGTTTAACTGATGTTTCTCTAATAATAGTTGGTTTCTTCGTTTTGGGTGGTGTTCTCTCCAAAGGCCTTTTTTATCTTTAATTTCCAGTCTATCTCTACCCTCTTCTGTTACTTTAGTAGCAGCATCCTCCTGTGTTTCTATTTGCATTAATATTTCAAATGAATTGGATAAAATATTATCCATCTCATTTGTACCTGTTTCTTTATTTTTACTATTTTATTTTTTATTTCTAAATTATTAATTTTTTCTTGAGATTTACTTTTCTGTGCTCTGTTATTTCTATCTGTTTGCGTTTTTTGCTTCATTTTTTGCTCTTGTTATTGAAGAATATGAATGTTTCTTAGATGGATCTTGCATTCCTCTCACTTTTAATTCCAATTTAGCCTCTCTTATAGACATCCCTGTTCGTTCTTGCAACATTTTCAATTCTGTATTGTATATGTAGTACACACACTTTGGATCTTGCATGATGATCCTGTCCACAGTTTACACATTTAGGTTCACTACATTTCCATTGTGTGGCATGTTCAGTCAGATCCACAATAAGCCATACAGGTTCATTTCTGACAAGTTTTTTTTGTGTGTCCATACTTACTACAATTTTGACATTGCAGTGGTTTGGGAACATAAGGTCTCAATTCTCTATTTTGGCCTAAAATTTTTATTTTTTGAGGTAATCTTCACCCTCAAATTTTATTTTTGCTATTTTTAACTGTTTGCTTTATTATTTTGTTTACTTGGTATTATATATACCTCACAGTCTTGGTTTTTGGTATATCTTTTTTTAAGAGAGTCCAACAGTATTTTTTTGTCAACTGGTTCGTCATTATTTTCAGGAAGTACAATAGTACCCTGAATGCTGTTCATAGTGTCATGCTTTTTTACTTTTACATTTATATTGTCAATATTTTTTATTGACAGATAGTCCTCAGACTGACTTTTTGTTGTGGCTTCTATAAGCCAAGTTTTTTCATTTTTATTTGTCTAAACGACATTTCTGTCGTTGAGTGTCTTTTAATAAAAATTTTCTAGTTTTAGTGCTGAAATTTTTTGTTCTGTTTCCATGGTTAGAAACCTTGACCAACTTCCACTCCCAAAGAGAGGGAGTCGAAGTGAGTCAAGGTTGGGTCAAGACGATATTTACTTTTTTTGATTTGTTTGTGTACTGGAGCATAAGGTTCCAGTGTGATTATATTTGGATTCTTTTTGTTTTTCCAAAGAAAGGTTATTACAAGAGGTTCCAGTGGTCGTCATCTGTGCCGAGTCACTACCATCAAAGGGCCCAGGGTACTCGAATCTTTATTTTCACTTTGCATAAAGATTTGAGGAGGAGAAAAAAAAAATAAACCTGAAAACCTTAAAAGATATCATCAGCCTTTCATGGAGTTTATTCCTCCACTAATGGCACAAGTGAGAACTGACTCCCAAATGTCCGCATCCCTACCCTACCCCAAAGGGGATGGCACAACATGATTAGAGTGGCTCAAGTGTAAGCCAAACCCGCTTGATAGGACTGAGAGCATTACTAGAATACAATCATCCCCACCCTAATCACATTATGGGCAAACCGGACAGAATGCCGAGAGTCCTATTCCCAGAACTAGACCCCTGGAATCCGTGGTCCAGTCCCTAGAAATAGTTCCGCCTGAAAACTCAGGTCCGAACATTATCGGGCAGTTGATGGTCCTGCCAGTTAATGTTCTCACTATTTAGCTTCGGATATAAACCACACTTCCCAGCTATGATACCTTTTCCTATTTATCTCCCAAAATATTTTTTAAAAAGGGAAAACCCTGAAAATATCTCTCTCTTTGTTCAAAATATCAGGGGGCAGACCACCAGAATGTGCTCCACTGTTAGTGTCTTGGGTTTAAGCCACCACTCTGGAGGGCTGCTTCCTTCTAAAATAAACTGATGGGTTAGACAGAGTGTGCCCAATCCTTAATCTCGTTAAAATAACCTCTGTTCGTCTGTCAAGCTGGAATGACGAAGACCAGTAGTATATTATCCCTAATATTTCTATATTTCTTATTATTGGCAAGAAGGAGAAGTCCACCTTTCTTGCCATTTTTAAAACATAAGATCTAATGGGACCTTTTAGATCTGTATGCAGGCACTTTTCTGAAAGCTCACAGGTTTCTGATAAAATACTAGCAGCTTTTCGCTTCCTGTCTGCCATCTCGTTTCCCAAATCCCCACAGTGAAGGACCCAACAGAAACAGACTGATTTTTGACAATATATTTTTGAAAAAACCACTCCTGAACTTTTTGAATTAATGGATGAAAGCTATTAAATTTTTAAAAAGTTTTCTAGAGTCTGAGTATATGACAAAATTAGAGTCACTACTTTGAAAAACTAAATCTAGGGCAGACACTACGGCTGTTAATTCGGCAGTAAATATTGATGCAGCAAGTCAGGTAATTTAGCTGTGTACCGCTGTATCACCAAGGATAACAGTTCAACAACACCACTATCTGACTTTGATCCATCTGTATAAGATTTTTGTAAAATTAGTATGGGTAACATCGTGCTCCAAGAATTTTCCCTAATCTCTTCTACAGTGCAGTCCTTTTTGTTAAACAGTTTCTTACATATTGATGCTTCTGGAATAAGCCATGGAGGATTTACAGGAATCTACTTCCAGGACTTTCTGGGATTTAAGATGATTATTCCTAACATCCTCATTCAGTCGAATTTGGAATGGTTTAGAAGCTCTTGTCAAAAAACTTCAAGAGTCTGTTTCCTTTAACTTGAAAGGAGGGATTTTTGGGAGCACTTGACAAATTCTAGCCATGTATCGCAACCCTAGCTCTTGCCTTCTTAGATCAAATAAATGATCTGTGTCGACATAAATGCTTTCAACAGGCGAAGTTCTAAAAGCCCCTGAGCATATTCTCAGCCCCATGTTGTGTACAACATCCAGTTCCTTTTAGTTTGGTTTTGCAGGCTGAGGAATAAATCTGACAGCCATAGTCTAGCTTAGATCGATTTACAGAGAGTCATTCATCCTCAGAAGGGATTTCTTATCAGCCCCCAACTAAATCCAGAAACAACCTTTAAAAATATTCATAGATTGTTTAACATTAAACTTTAGGGCATTTATGTGGCTGGCCCATGTCAACACATGGTCAATAGTCATCCCCAGAAATTTAATTTCAACTCTCGTAAAAGGATGGACCCTTTTAAACTAAGTGTGGGAACCTCTTCCACACGCTGGCACCTGGTGAATCTTATTGCAACTGTTTTGGAAAGGAGAATTTGAAACCATTCTCATCAGCCCACTTAGTAATAGCATTAATAGACCTTTGCAAATGTTTACATACAGACAAGGAATCATATCTGTGCAGTATATTGCAAGGTCATCGACAAAAGAAAGCATTTAACAACAGATTTTTCAATCACACTTTATTGCCACTAAAAAAAGTGTTACACTAAAAAATCTTTATGCTTTGGGAACTCCTTCCTCCTGCATAAAAGGTTGGGAGAAGGAAAATTCTTACATAAAAAGTCTGTCTGTTAAAAAGGAATATATAAACCTGACCATTCTTCCACATATGCCCATCTTGTTTGTTTCATGATGCCAATTCTCCAGGTAGTGTCATATGCTTTCTCCAAGTCAAAAAATATGCCAATGGTCTGACACTTTTTGGCGAATCCTTGCTGGATTTGGTTGGTCAGCCTCAGCAAGGGATCAAGGTGGAGCGGTTTTTTCTGAAACCAAATTGAAACTTGTTAGTAATCCTTTGGTTTCCAGGTGCCAAACCAAGTATTTATCATTTTCTCCATCAGCTTACAGACACAGCTGGTAAGAGCTATTGGTCTATAGCTGGTGGCAAATCTTGATGCCTTTATTAGGCTTTTAACAGGGACAATTATGGATATTTTCCAGTCCTTGGGTAAAATTCCAGTTTCCCATATTTTGTTTATAATCTTCAGTAAATATTTTTGGCATCATCTGGGAGGTGTTTCAGCATTTCATATATGATTGTATCCTCACCTGGAGCTGTGGATTCACTTGAGAGAGCTTTATAAAAACCCTCACTGAAGTTCTCTTAGGGAAAATTTGTAGTTGTATGGTTCAGATTTTCCCGAATCAAACTTCAGACACATTTCAAATTCCTAATTCTTTGAAATTCTGGAGAATAATTGTTAGGGCTGGAAACTTTAGAAAAGTGTTTTCCTAGCTCACAGCAACTTCAGTGGGCTCTGTGATTAGAGTGTCATTTATTTTTAATAGGGCAATGGTGATGCTACAAATTTTCCACTCAGTTTCCTTATTTTTGCCACACCACTCTTAGTGGGGTCTTGGAGTTTATTCCATTAATATAGTAAAGCCAACATTCTCTTTTGGCTTTCTTATAAAAAGCCTTCGCTGCTTGGCTAAATAAACGTTTGTAGATTAATTTAGACTGAAAAGCCACTAGTTTTTAACGTCTGTAGCATTTTCTAGTCACTTTTCTCAGAATACCACATGTCTTATTCCACCAGGGAACTGCAGGTCTACGAGGTTTGCCTTTTGTTTTTGGAATCGAGCTTTCAGCACTCTTCAAAGTAGATTCAATAAAGTAATCATAGGCATCTAGATGAGAATGAAAGGACTCAAACTCCTATCTAGATTGACTTTACTAAATTTATCCCAGTCTGCGTCCTCTACCTTCCACTTAGGTAAAACTTCAGATGGAGCATTCAGAGCATATTTCAAATGGATCGGGTAGTGATCACTTCCATTTAAATCTTCATTAACAGACCAATTAAAATCAAGGTGGATACTAGTTGAAGAAATACTAAGGTCCAGTGCAGAGAAATGATTATCGTGAATGTTGTGGAAAGTCATTGACCCATTATTATACAGGGTAACATCATTCCTGTCAATAAGGTCTTCAATTAATTTCCCTTTACTATCTAAAAACCGACTTTCCCCAAAGGGGTTGTGGGCATTAAAATCACCTAGCAGAAGTAAAGGAGCTGGAAGTTGGTCAATTAACGACTGAATATCTCCAATGTTAAAATCAAGGTCTGGTGGAAGGTATAAGGAGCAGATTGTTATCCTCTTTTTCCAAAATGACTGAAATAGCGACAGCTTTGTAGTGTTGTATTTAATTGTATTGTGGAGTGCTTCAGACATTTATTAATAATAATTGCAGCACCTCCATGGGCACGATCACCAATTGGGGATATGATTTAAATATTGAATAATTTAGTCCAGGATTATAAACAGAGTTGCCTAACATTGTTTCCTGTAGGCATATAATCCCTGGATTAAATTCATGCATTAAAACTTTAAGGTCTTCTGTACGGGCTCTGAGACCTTTACAGTTCCACTGAAGAATATCGAGCAAGAATGCTAAGGTGGTAAAATGTGCTACTTCCCACTCCTTGGAGGAAGTATTTGTTCCTAGGGTGGAGTGGAAATTCTCCTTTATAAGAGATTGTTTTCTTAATCCCTTTTCATCTGAATTGGTGTTCAGGGTCTTTGGTTGATCTTCATATTTTTATTATGAACCTGATGTTCAGAATTATTGCTGTGGTTCTGTGCACCACTAATCCTATTTGTCTTAGGGCGGCAAGACTGAATTGAACTCAGATGTTTTTGTTCTGAAACTATTTTTTTGGAACCACCTTTCTAGGAGGAGAGATGTCTTCCAAAACACTGAACCCATTTGAAGTTTTTATTATAAAATTATCATTATTTGGGGACTATTTCTTGTGCGTTTCTTGTAGTTGCAACTGTAGTTTTATTATTATTTTGTTTTGGCTGTGGCGATGAATGGCTCTGAACTAGCTCTATCTGTGGGATTGTTCCTTTAGCTTATTTTGGTTTGAAGTATTTTCAGAATATTTTCCTGAATTATTTCAACTGATTTTGGCACCCTTATTTTTGGAGATGAATCGACAGCTGTGGATGTGGTGGAAGATAAATTTTCTGTGCTTTTGGAAGTACAATTTTGCTATTGGACTTCAAAGCACTTGCCGACGAAAGTTTCTCACCAGTTTGGAGATTTTCATTATTATTTATGGTTCGAGAAATACCAGGTTTGTGATATCTTCCATCAGACACAGTTATTGGTGGCCTTACATTGTTGGAAGTTTTCATAAGTTTTATTACAGAAGCATAATTTAAAGTGTTGGCACTTTTGTTTGCCCCCCATTACCGTGCGCTTTGCTTCACTAATGCTAATATGTTCATTATCTGCCACTGCCAACACTTCTTGTTCAAATTTATATCTGGGACAAGCCCTAGAGTTTGGTGTGTGATCACCCTTTGCAAAGAAAACAGTATCGGGCTGCTTTGCAATCATCAAATTATCGTGCTCTGCAGAGCACACAGGACATCTTTATTGTTATCACAAGAGTTTTGAATGTGGCCATATTCAAAGCATTTGCGACACTGTCTAGGACTTCTTTTATATTTTTTAACCTGCATCCTCTCATGGCCAACAATGATGGTATCAGGTAGGTAATTGGAGGAAAGGTTAAAAGGATAGCTGCATCACCACCCAGTTTTTACATGAGATACACAAGGAGGGCATCGATGGAGAATCTCCTCCTCTTTAAAAACATGCAAAATCTTTTGAGTAAACTACTTTTTTCAGTGTGTTAAAAATTGTGAGATGAAATAGATTCAATATTTCCAGTTTTCAGGAGGTTTAAATTGAAGATAACAGAATTGAGTCTCATTTCCAGCTTTTATTAAAGGTTCTTTCCATACCTTTTAAATTTCCAATGGGAATGGAACCAACCTTGCTCTCAATGCAGTCAGCAGCTTTTTTTTTCCCTCCCTCCTTGTAGATAGCAACATATGTCTGGGGAGGAAGAGCTCTATTACATGGGACTGGTCCATGTTCTTCAGCCTTTGGAACAAAGTCAAATGGCTCATCATTCAAGTTTTTCACTGAAAACACTTTCGTGCTGACAACTGAGTCATTTAGAATGTGGCCATGGAGTCTTTGTTGTGCCTCACTAGCTTCAAAGGAGAGGAAAATTTGATAAAAGCACAAAATGACTGCTTATCTTTTTCTAGAATTAATTTAATTCTTTCCACTTTGCCAAATTGCTTCACTACACTGTATAAACATTCGTAATCTAATGATAAGTTTACATTAGTGCAATAAAGGACCCTATTATTTGAATCAAATCCACCAGATTTATTAACACCCTGGTGTCTCAGTGTTTGGTTCTGTCCAACAGCTGCTTTGATATCCATGTTCATGCCAGAAGTTTTTTGCCAGTGCCGTTAAGTCATCGGATCCAGGGGAGGGAGAACTAAAAGCCAAATCCATAAGTTTAAACCAGTCCACATGCAAAGGTCCAAAAGTGCACACCCGACACCCAAGAGCCCCGCACAGACCCCGACAGCATATCAAAAAGGACAAACTGGGCATTACTTTCAGCTTCCCCACCCCAACACAATTTTGAAGAGACCCCAAGATGCCAAGCATGCTACATCAGACCACCACACACAAACTGGTTCATCCAAAACCCAAAACTGCTTGGTCATATCAAGAAAGTTTAGATCAGTCAGGTATTCGCATTCTCCACCAATGGCACAAGTGAGAGTTGACTCCCAACAGTCCACCCCATACCCTACCCTTTCAGGATAGCACCAGTACGCTTGCAGTGGCCCAGGTATAAGCCAATCCGCCTAATGGAGTTCTGCCCCACTAATGGGGACTGACTCCCCACTCCGTGTTCTGATTGGGCTTCTGGACAAAGCCGTGATGTGGTCCCACTTTTGGTTTATAAAAACCAGCCCCTGGATTCGATGGGTGTTCCCGTTGTAGATGAGTTTTTTTTTGATAAAGATAGCAGTGTGGAAAATTCTCGTTTTCCCATTGTCACCATCTCTTAGGTCCAAACTATCTCGGTATTGACTCAACAACCACAACTCTAATTGGGAAAATTGGATTTGTTTATAAATACTAACCCCTTCCAAAAATTTTTCCTTCTCAGACTCACTAAGCAGTAAAATTTTACTAGCTCTCTATGGAAATGACAAAGTCCAGTTAAACCAAAAACTTGTAAGGATGATTTTGGTGAGGACCCAGGCCCAAAGGCCAGCATATTCTAAGGCCTTCATTGTCAAGGGGTCTAACATTTTCAGCAGATGCGTCAGATGCTGAACCATATATTTCCTTCCATAATCAATGATGGACAGAACTGTTGTCTTATACAGTACAGTAAGGGTATGTCTATCGGCTCCCCCAAGTAGTGTTCGATATTTTTCTAATTAGATTTAATGCTCTTTACTTTTAGATTTTACATATGTAATGGGCTCTCCATTTTCAAGTGAGTATCAAATACTAATCCCAAAAATTTTGTTTGGCAATTGGTAAACTGGTTTCTGATTTTAAATCTATTTCTTCCCTTTTTTCCCTTTTATTTTTAAAGAAACATGACTGCTTGAGTTTTATCTATGGAAAATTTAGAAGCCTACAGATGAGGCCCATTCATCTATTTTTATCACTTTTATTAATGGTTCATTCTGCACACACACTCGGGTGCTAAGATAATATATGTAAATCATCCATATACAGGTTAGCACCCCAATGCCAATAGGTAGATTTTTACTGATATTAATTGCTAAAGTAAACAGTGTGCCACTAAGGACGCTTCCCTGTGGAACACCATTTTCCAGTGGAAATGTTCTAGACAGATCATCATCAATTCTCACCTGAAAACTGCGATGTTAAAAAGTTCTGTATAAACCTAGGTGAATGTCCACGGATGTTGTTGTTTTGCAAAGTTTTTAATATAGCATACCTCCATGTAGTATTGTATGCTTTTTAAATGTCAAAAAAGACAGCTACAGTAATTTGTTTTTGTTCAAAACCTCCACGTATATGGTCTTCTAAGCTACAGCTGAGTGGGAGTTAAAATTTTATTTTCTAGAATGTGCCATGTTAGTCGAGCTTTACTATCTTCTCTAACAATTTCAAAAAGCAGCTTGTTAAAGAAATTGGTCTGTAATTATTTACGTGTGGGATCCTTTCAGAGAGTTTGGGGATACGGAATTATTATGCTTTACGCCATTCCTCTGAAATAAATTTCCGAAGCCATAGAAAGTTATAAAACTCTAATTAGTATGACCTTGCCAATTGCTAAGTGTAGATCATCTCAAAACAAATATTGTCACCTCTAGGAGCAAGATTTTATTGCTGTTCAGAGAGCATATTCCATCTCTGACATATTAAATTTTCTATTCTAATATATCTTCCTATTGTTTCAAAATTTATTATTAGTAATTCTATTTTATTTATTTTTTTTATTGGAGTGTTGATCTAAATTTTTATCACTAACACATTTTGCTAAATTTTCTCCCATTATATTACTTATTTTCTTTTGGATCAAGTATTTCTTTCCCCATCTCTTAATATGGCATGTCTACGTGGTTTTTAACATGGGTACCATTTATTTTCTAATTTTCCCATATCTTTTTATGGGACTATTATTAAAGATCTGATATATTTCCTCCATGAAATAGTTCTTCCTTGGTCTACTTTTAAATTTTGCAGAAATTTTATTTGTTTACAAGTACAACTGATTTCATTCAAATGGTCTAATCGTCTCCCTACTGAGTGTTTTGTATTTATTAATTCTGTTAACTCATCAGACCATAAGGGAACTTTGTGTTTGTTGGATGGGGTTTGACTTAGTTATTGCTTTATCAGCAGCATTTTTAATGAAATCAACAAAAAATTTATTAGTTTCATTATGGTCTTTTAAATATTCAAATGGTGGGATACGTCTAGTGTGCAGGATTATTTTGCAATAAGGAAATTAATATTGGGAAATGATCACTGGTGTGCAAGTCATCAACAGTATTCCAATCAATCTGTCCAACTATACTAGTTGTTCAACGCTATACTTGTTGTACATAAAGTTAAGTCTACTGAGGAAAATATTCCACGTGCTTATGAAAAATATGTGCTAATTTCGTCATCACTTATGCAGCACATGTCATTTGAATTCATGAATTCTTCTATTTTACGTTCCTGTTCTATTTGAGTTTGTACAATTACAGTCCCATATTGGGTTGTGTTAAAATCACCTACTATTAATGTAGGTTCCTTGGCATTGTTGATAAATTACGTGTAACTATAGTTTTTATTTGTATTTTAATACTTGATATTTGCAGGTCACCAAAGTGTGCAGGTACTCTGTCACCAACATACTTTGTTATGTACAGTACATATATGGCAGTACCTAAATTTCCTTCTTATTCTCCAGTTATAGATACTAAAGTATATTTATCTATTGCTGATATTGTTTTGTTGACATGTTATAAACATATAGTATCACTGGTTCATATTCCCTTAGTAATCATTGTATTTCTCCCAAATGTAGTCTAGTCTGTAGACCATTTACTTTCCATTGTATAATTTAATTATTGAAAGTATAACATTAGTGTGTTCAAGTGTTATTTTCTTTTTGTGGATCATCAATTTACACTTTTTCTAAAATCCTATTTACAATATTTATTTGTTTTTCTTTATAAGGCATTATGTGTCCAATGCACATACAGCCCTTTTCTCGAGTGTCTCAACTAGTAGTTTCTTTATTTCTGTATCTTATAAAAATTCCTATAGTGTTTGATAAACTGTCCTTTGTTATGCTTTTGTTTTTGTTGCACAATGCAATGAAACATTCATTACATCCACATGTGTCGTTTCTGCGTTTACTCTTGCTGCACCTATTATTGGTGATGGAGTAATCTCTTCTCCCATCACATAATCATTCTTGTCAATGGTTTGTTCCTCTACTAACTATTTGATGTTCTGGGTATCTGTTTCCTTTGGTTTTATTATTACTTTAGGAGACAAAGGTATATTCTTATCATTTTCTGGTTTATGTTCTTTCTTCGGATCTCTCACCTTTATTTTAATGGATGTATCTCTAATAATAGTTGTTTTTTTGTTGGTCTTGGGTGGAGTTCTCTCTAAAGATCTCTTTTTTTTCTTTAGTTTCTAATTCATCAAAACTATCTTCTAATATTTCTGTGGTGCTTGTGTTATCTTCTAGTGTTTCCATTTCTCTTAATATCTCAAATGAATTTGAACAAATATTTGTATACTTTTCTTGGTTCTTTGCTATACAGTATTAGTTTCTTCTTGCAAAGAGGTTATTTTTCTTTGAGACTGATCTATCATGGTTTTGTTACTCTTATGTATTTCCATTTTTGTTTCACTGTTTGATCTAGTTACAGCAGAAAACATTCGTTTCCTCGTGGGATCATGCATTCCTCTAACTTTTAACTCTAATTTGGCCTCTTTTATAGGCATTCCTGTCCTTTCCTGAAGTAATTTTAATTCTGTATTGTATATATAATACATACACTCCTTAGATCTTGCATGGTGATTTTGTCCATAGTTAACGAATTTTGGTTCACCACACCTCCACTGTGTGATATGTTTGTCAGATCTACAATATGCACATATAGTTTTGGCACTGTAGTGGTTTTGGAACATATGGTCTCAGTTCTCTGCTCTGGCCTGGTTTTTACTAATTGTCAAGGGTAATTCATGGCCTTCGAATTTTATCTTTGCTATTTTCAGTGTTTTTCCATTACTCCATCTACTGGCTATGTTGTATATTTCACAATCTTGTACATTGTTGTACCTTTTTTTACAGGAATCCATCAATATATTTTTTTCTACTAGTTCTTCATCATTATCAGGGAGCACTATGGTGCCCTGTACACTATATTCATATTGTCATGTTTTTCCATGTACCTTTATATTGTCAATATTTTTATAGTTAAGTAGTTGTCTGACTGATTTTTTTGTTGTGGTTTCTATCAACCCACATCTGATCTTTCATTTATCAGACAACATTTCAGTAGTTGAATGTCGATTCAACAGGGAAGTTTCAATTTCCAATGCCGATATTTTCTCTCTATTTCTAAGGTCAGGAATCGTGACCAACACACTCCCAAAGAGAGTCAAAGAATGATCCAAGGTAGTTGCCTTTTTGGTTTGCTTTTATTGGCGCATAGGGCTCCAGTGTAATTACATTAGTATTTTTCTTGATTTTCCAAGAGAGGTTGTCAGAGGAGGTTCAGCAGTTGTCACCAGTGCCCCGGTGGCTACCATCAAAGGCCCAGGGTGCCAAATGCAGTATAACTTAGCATTGAGGTTGAAGTGAAAAAAACGCTGAAAACCTTAAAAGATGTCTTGGAGTCTTTCATGGGGTTTATTCATCCACCAGTGGCACAAGTCAGAACTAACTTCAAATATCCGCTCCCTACCCTACCCCAAAGGGGATGGCACAACATGATTAGAGTGGCCCAAGTGTATGCCAAACCCACTTGCTAGGATTGTCAATGTTACTGGAATGCAATCATCCCCACCTAATCATGTTGCTGGGCAAACCAGATGAATACCAAGAGTCCTATCCACAGAACCAGACCCCTGGAATCCGTGGTCAGCCACAAAAAATGGATTCCGCCTACTGATACTCTCAGGTCTGAAGACATTATCAGACAGTTGATGGTCCTACTACATTTCCCCACTATTTAGCTTCAGATATAAACCCAATCCCAGTTTTGATATCTTTTCCTGTTTATCAGGTTCAATAAATTTTGGCAAAAGCGGAAAATTCCACAAAAATTAACTCAAAAGAATACAGAATGGTACATGGGACTCTTGGACTCAAACCGGGGAACAGATTCCTTGGGTTCAAGAGCCCTCACCACGTCAGCGATCCCCAAAACAAGGGGTGTCTGAGGATGATGTGTTTTGCCAAGCCAGATCAGAGAAAGCCTGTTAGAAACATCAATACCACATAGAAGTGGGGAAAAGATGCAGACAAAGAAAGATATGTATATATGTGTACCTAAAGTAGGAAGATGGTTGTCTGGTAACACTGCTATTGTGCTTTACTCTACATACAAACTGCTTTGAAGTTCCTCCTTAACTTTACTAAGAATGCGGGATTATAGTTGTAACAGACCTCCTCAATACTGGTTAAACTCCCTAAAGTTCTAGATCTCCTATAATCGTGCCCCAGACCTATGCGAGGCATCTAAAGGACTGTCCAGCTAACCATGAGGAAGCAAACTATCAAATCTGATAAGAGATGACCTGATGATCCATGTTCAGGTAATAGGAAAGAACCCAAGCCTGATTCTTGCCAGGTCAAAAAAAACTCCAAAATCATATGACCTTGATGAGAAGACCTCTGCTTCGAAAAAAAAAAAAAAACTCCTATAAGGACTGAAAACCTCTTAGAAGCGATCAGTGGCAACACTGCAAATAAAGGTGAAATTGTTCTCTGCAGGAAAACCTCCAACAGTGAGAATATCTTCAACTCCAAAAAGCAAAAACCTGCACTGGGACTAATCCTTCTCCAATGCTACCTCCAGACTTGGCAAGAAGACTAAGCTTGCTAAGTAGTTTCTCTTTAGTCCCAATATATGACAACAGAAAGAAAAAATCTTAGGAGAGACTCCTTTCATGAACTGCACATTAAAGCCTTGAATGAAATACCCAGCTCAAATGAAGGCTCTGGCTGCATATCATATGTTAACCTCTCCTTACAGAAAGCAATTAACCTCTTCAAAAAAGAAATTGTGACCACTTATACATTGGTTACCTATGCCAGACACCTGACTAATCAATCAACAGAAGCACAAGTAATTGCCCTCCCTACCAAAGCAAGGCAGGGAAAATAAGTCTTAGCTGCAAAATTACACCATAGTGACTGGAGCGAAGACTACAACACTTGATAGCAAAGAGTAACGAAGTTGACGGTACTGAACAAACTCCTGATAAATGAAACAATAACCGTCTACCGATGGAAACTCCTGCAACTGGAAAAGGAGTTGAAATCCTTAAAATGGAATGTTGAGACTACTAAGAGCAACCACCTGCCTACTGAAATGGAAGCTGAAGCGATAATGCACATTATTATTAAAAGTTTAACCAGACCACTGACCTGACTATCAGCTCTCATAGGGCTGGCCCGAAGGATGTGAATGAAATGCCAGGTCTAGGCCAGAGGCCAAGCACTGGGACCAAACAGGTCACTATGATGATGTATGGAAGAAAATGAAATTAAAAACTGCACAACGGCATACACTCTCATACTGGAACACAGGCACAATAAATACATTTACTCATGTTTCCATATACACAAAAAAGGGTATAATAAAATTCAGGATAAGTTAAGTAACATTTTAAAATTTTGTTTTAAAATTCATTAAATGCCCTAAGGGTTTTCGTATTTTTACTATTTACTTATTTTTATATTTTATTAATCAAATCACAGTTCCTCATGAACATTAAAATTAGAATTACTGCAAATATAGAAGATTCTGACAAAATTTCCTACATTGATCTACTTCCAAAATTTGATAATCGCTGCAGGTTATATTTTGGACATTCACACAATACATACTTGACTGTTATCATCACTTTGCACTCGGGGCATTCGGGAGGAGGGCCATGTGACTGTTCATTAAGTATCCATGTGCCAAACGAGTATGGCCTATTCGAAGACATGTCAGAATTACTTGTGTGTCTCTGATATGATGAACTCCATTTTCCAACACTGGATTTTATCTGGTTAATTTATTACTTTCAAGTTCTTCATTCCATATATTTTGCCATTTACTTACAATGATTGTTTTCATATATTTTATATAGTCAATAATAGGATTATTATTATTATTATTAAAGTAGTTTAACCAGACCACTGAGCTGACTTTCAGCTCTCATAGGGCTGGCCCGAAGGATTTGATTAAAATACTAGGTCCAGCCTTGAAGTCAAGCACTAGGACCTAATAGATCATTCGATACAATGATGAATGAATTAAAATGAAATTAAAACTGCACAAAAAGCATCCTCTCATACAATAAATATTTACTCGAGCTTTATTACATTCATACTTACTAAAACGGTATATTAAAATTCAGAATATAAATTAGCTAAATCTTTAAATTTTCCTTTTTTGTAAAATTCAAATGTTAAAAGGCTTTTTCATGCTTTATTTACTAATTTTTATATTTTATTAATTAAATTACAGTTCTTCGAGAACATCAAAATTGGAACGATTGAAAATGTGAAAGATTCCGACAAACTTTTTTTCATTGATCTATTTCCAGAAGTAGACATTCGTTGTTGGTCAAACTTTGGACATTCACAATAACACATGTCTGACCATTATTATTACTCTGCATTCTGAGCACTCAGGAGCCGGGCCATGTGGGCTGCTCATTAAGTGCTCATGTATCAGGTACAGTATGGCCTATTCTGGGGGGCGTGTTAAAATTACTTGTGTGTGTCTCTCGCTATGATATGATGAGCTGCATTTTTAACATTAGGTTTTATTTCTTTCAGTTTATTACTTTCCAGGTTCTTCATCCCATATATATTGTCATTTTTATTTATGATACCCATTTTTTATGCAGGTTACATAATCAGTAACAGGAGATATTCACGTTTGATCTTGTCATGTGAGTTGCTGCTTTAGCCGCTTTTATACCATCTTCATTCCTTTGGTCCCTACATGAGCAGGTATCAGCATATTACCATTTTTTCCATTGTTATATAATTTATTGAGATATAATTTAATTTGTTGTACTATATTATTTTTTATTTGTAACTCTGAATAAACTTCTATGGCCTTCTTGAATCATTGAAAAATCACAAAATTATTGAAGAATGATTCTTTGATTATTTGCATAGCTGATGCAATTCCATACAATTCTGCTGTAAATACAGAAGCATTATTAGGAAGAGAACTGATGGTTTTGTCTTGGGACACTGCAGCATATCTACTCTGTGTTCTGATTTAGATCCATCTGTATACATTACATGTGTGGACCTTTTCTATTTTATATGCTCTATTGTATGTGTTGTCTATAATTGTTCAGGTATATATGAATTACTTTTGATAAATACTTGAGGTGTGCAAATTCTCATTTATTCATTGTCAGGAAGAGGTGATTTTACTATTATAGGCACCTGTATATTTATATTCAGTGACTCAAACAATCTTCTAGCTCTAATTGGGAAAGGTGGTGGATGGTTATTTATAAATACATCTCTTAATTCAAATAATTTTTTGGTTGGAGAATCACTAGTTTGAATTCTTAAAGCACTTTTTAACGATGATTTTGGTGATGATCTAAAGGCTCCTAAGCATATTCTAAGGCCTTCATTGTGAACAGGGTCTAACATTTCCAGCACTGCGTCAGATGCCGAGCCATATACTTCCTTCCATAATCAATGATGGACAAGAGCTGTTGCCTTATACAGTACAGTAGGTATGTCTGTATGTCTATCGGCTCCCCAAGTAGTGTTCAATAGTTTTCTAATTAGATTTAATGCTCTTTTGCTTTTAGATTTTACACATGTAGCTGTAGGCTCTCAGTTTTAAGTGGAGTATCAGAAATACTAATCCCAAAAATTTTGCTGTTTGGCCAATTGGTATACTATGGTTTCTGATTTTTAAATCTATTTCCTAACCTTTTTTCCACTTTTTATTTCTATAAAACAAGATTGCTTGAGTTTTATCTATGGAAAATTTAAAGCCTACAGATGAGGCCCATTCATCTATTTTTATTATGCTTTTATTAACGATTCTTTCTGCGTGTTTTATTCAGGATGCCGAATAATATATGGCAAAATCATCCATATACAGGTTACTTTTAATGCCAATAGGTAGATTTTTACTGATATCATTAATTGCTAAAGTAAACAGCGTGCGCTAGGGCGGCTTCCTGTGGAGACACCATTTCTAAGTGGAAATGTTCTAGACAGACCATCATCATTTCTCACCCACCAAAAATTGCCAGTTTGTCCAAAGTTTTGTATAAACCTAGGTAAATGTCCACGGATGTTGTTGTTTGTAAAGTTTTAATATAGCATACCTCCATAGCAGTATCGTATGCTTTTCAATGTCAAAAAGACAGCTACAGTAATTTGTTTTCGTTCCAAAACCTCTATGTATATGATCTCTAAGCTACAGAGAGAATCAATGTGGATCTGTTACACTGTGACCCAAGCTGAGTGGGAGTTAAAATTTTTATTTTTCTCGAATGTACCATATTAGTCGAACATTTACCATTTTCTCTAACAATTTGCATAAGCAGCTTGTTAAAGAAATTGGTCTGTAATTATTCGTTTGATCCTTTCCAGGTTTGGGGATAGGAATTATTACAGCTTTACGCCATTCATCTGGAAATAAATTTCGAAGCCATAAATGACTATAAAACTCTAATTAGTATGACCTTACCAAAGGTGCTAAGTGGCGGATCATCTCAAAACAAATATTGTCACCTCTAGGAGCAGATTTATTGCTGTTCGAGAGAGCATGTTCCATCTCTGACATACTAAATTTTCTATTATCATATATATATCTTCTATTATTTCAAAATTTATTGCTATTAATTCTATTTTATTTTTTTTGTGCGGAAGTGTTCATCTAAATTCTTATCACTACTTACATTTGCTAAATTTTCTCCCATTATATTACTTATTTCTTTTGGATCAAGACTGTTCTTTTCTCATCTTTTAACCCTTAAACGCCTACTGGACGTATCAGACGTCGACTAAAATTGTCTGTTGGGTGCCAATCGGATCCCGACTACAAAAATTTCAACCTTCAGTCAACTTTGACTCGACCGAAATGGTCGAAAAACGCAATTATAAGCTAAAACTCTTACATTCTAGTAATATTCAATCATTTACCTTCATTTTGCAACCAATTGGAAGTCTCTGCACAATATTTCGATTTATGGTGAATTTTAAAAAAACTTTTTTCCTTACGTCAGCGCCAGAAATTCTTTTTCACGTTGTCGTAATTTTTGCACTGTTTTAAATTAGTCATTACATAAAGTTTATATATGGATATGTGCGCAATTTCATGTAGAATACAGAAAATAACTCATGGTTGTAGCTTTTATCAGTTTTGAAATATTTTCATATAAATCACGATAACTGCCAAAATTTCAACCTTGGTCAACTTTAATATCGAAATGGTAAAAAAATGCAATTATAAGCTAAAACTCTTACATTCTAGTAAATTATGCTAAAACGCTTACATTCTAGTAATATTCAATCATGTACCTTCATTTTGCAACAAACTGGAAGTCTCTAGCACAATATTTCGATTTATGGTGAATTTCTGTCAAAAAAAAAAAAAAAAAAAAAAAATTTCCTTAATTCACAAAACCTTCAGGTTGCAACAGTAACTCTAGCCGAACATCTCAGAAATTCTTTCGTCACGCTGTCGTAATGTTTGCATCGTTTTACATTAGTCGTTACATAAACTTTTATAGATGAAAATGTGTGCAATTTCATGTAGAATACAACAGAAGATAGCTCATGGTTGTAGCTTTATCAGTTTTGACATATTTTCACATAAATCACGATAACTGCCAAAATTTCAACCTTCGGTCAACTTTAACTCGACCGAAATGGTAAAAATGCAATTGTAAGCTAAAACTCTTACATTCTAGTAATATTCAATCATGTACCTTCATTTTTCAATAAATTGGAAGTCTCTAGCACAATATTTCGATTTATGGTGAATTTTTGAAAAACATTTTCCTTACGTCTGCTTTCGGCCGAACATCTCAGAAATTCTTTCGTCTCATTGTCGTAATATTTGCACCGTTTTATATTAGTCGATACATAAAGTTTCATATATGAAAATGTGTGCAATTTCATGTACAATACAACAGAAAATAACTCATGGTTGTATTTTATCAGTTTTGAAATATTTTCATATAAATCACGATAAATAGAAAAATTTGACTTTCGGTCAACTTTAACTAGACCGAAATGGTCGAAAACTGCAATTGTAAGCTAAAACACTTACAGTCTAGTAATATTCAATCAATTAGCTTCATTTTTCAACAAACGGGAAGTCTCTAGCACAATATTTCGATTTATGGTGAATTTTTGAAAAAAAATTTTTTTACGTAATAGCGTTATGAATTCATGCATCATTTTGTGATAATATTTTCTCTGTGTTGCTTTGATCGTTTTACAATTTGTTATATACAAAAATCATCGCAATTTAGTGTACAATACAACTAAAAAAATTAACTCATTAGCTTTTAACGTTGTGCTTACAGCGATTTGTATACAATTATATAAGTTTTTTCGCTGTCATATATTCCAATATTTATATATGATAATGATATTTTTTTTCATTTCTGATGGTTACATACTAAACTTCAGGCAATGACAAAAAAAGGAGCCAAAATGAACTCTTAATCTTAAAAACTAAGCGTGCTGTGATTTTTGAAAAGTGCTAACTCACCAAACGCCGCCGGCATACGGGAGACGTTTTTGTAAATAGAGGCTCGGCGTTTAAGGGTTAATATGGCATGTCTAGGTGGTTTGACATGGGTACCATTTATTTTCCTGAATTTTTTCCATATTTTTTGTATGGGACTATTATTAAAGAGATCTGATACATATTTCCTCCATGAAATGATTCTTCCTTGAATTACTTCTTTTTTAAATTTTGCAGATATTTTGTTGTATACAGGTTTTAATGTATCAATTTCTAGTAATAATGCAGTCATTTTTTGTAGTTCTTTCTAATATCGGTAATTTTTTATTCATTTTATTGAACTTTCTATTCAAATTATCTAATCGTCTCCCTATTGAGTGTGTTATATTTATTAATTCTGTTAACTCATCAGACCACCAGGGAACTTTGTGTTTTGTTGAATGGGGTTTTGACTTTGGTTTTGCTTTATCAGCAGCATTTTAAATGAGACCAACAAGAAATTTATTAGTTTCATTATGGTCTTTTAAATATTCAAATTGTGGGATATTTCTAGTGTGCATTTCATATCGCTCCCAATCTGCTTTATAAATGTTATAGTGAGGGACATGTTTTGCAAGATTATTTTGCAATAAGGAAATTAATATTGGGAAATGATCACTGGTGTGCAAGCCATCAACTGTATTCCAATCCAATCTGTCAACTACGCTTGTTGTACATAAAGTTAAGTCTACTGAAGAAAATGTTCCATGTGCTTATGAAAAATATGTGCTAATTTTGCCATCATTTATACAGCACATGTCGTTGGAATCCATGAACTCTTCTATTTTACTACCTATTCTATTTGAGTTTGTACAATGACAGCACCATATTGGGATGTGAGCGTTAAAATCACCTACTATTAATGTAGGTTCCTTGGTATTGTTAAGTAAATCTTTAAGTTTATCAATGTCGTAACTTTTATTAGGTTGGTTATATAGGCAGTTATAACGGTTCCGTAACGTTCGAGGTTTTTTATTCAAATATTTTCATCAGAAATTATTTCCTGGCTTAACGCATGTTCGGGTAAAATTTGCAGGTACTCTGTCATAACGGAAGAACTTTGTTATGTACATAAATGGCAGAATAATCAAATTTGAAGGTTTTTTTTGTAAAACTCAATAATAATGTAGTTTACATCGTTTATTGTTTTGTTGACATGTTGCATTAAAAGTAAGGTTTTCTTATGATTTTTTGACGATTTTCGACGAATCGTTGTATTTAGAACGGAAAATGTCCAAATCGGGGACCGCCTGTATAGGTTATTTATGTAATTATCGTTTTTTATTCGTATTTTAATACTTGATATTTTTTGAAAGTCAGTAAAATTTATCAGGTACTCTGTCATAGTATATTTTGTTATTTGTAGCATCACCTAAATTTGCATTCTTTCTAGAAAAGATACTAAGGTATATTTACCTATTGTTGGTATTGTTTTGTCGACATGTTGTAAACATAGTATCATTGGTCCATATTCCCTTAGTGATCGTTGCATTTCTCCCAAATGTAATCTGGTCTTTACACCATTTACGTTCCATTGTATGATATAATTATTGAAAGTATTACGTTAGTGTGTTCAAGTGTTATTTTCTTTTTGTGGATCATCAATTTGCATTTTTTATAAAATTCTATTTAAAACATTTATTTGGTTTTTTTATAAGACAGTAGTTTCTTTATTTCTGTATCATATAAAATTTCGTATAGTGTTTGATAAACTGTCCTTTGTTATGCTTTTGTTTTTGTTGCACAGTTCAATGAAACATTCATTACATCCACGTGTTTTCACTTGTCGTTTCTTTGTTTACTCTTGCTGCACCTATTATTGGTGATATTGTTTTATTATTATTATTTGGTTAGTTGCCCTTTGTTCATTAGTTTTAGTTGAGCTTCAGACCGTCATTCGATTATTTTTTGGTTTATGTTCTTTCTTGGGTCTCCGCCTTTGAATTTTAATGGATGTATTTCTAATAATAGAAATTTTTTGTTGGTCTTGTGGTGGAGATTCACAATAAGTTGTAGGTCCGTTTTTAACCAATTGGTTCTAGCCACGTATCATAACTAATCTTCGGTCCAATATTTCTAGGAGAGCTTTAATCAGCTCAGTGGTCTAGTAAAACTAAGGTATTTCTTTATTAAAATTCAAACCATTTTTGAACAAATATTTGTATACAATTCTTGGTTCTTTGCTATATTAGTTTCTTCTTGCAAAGTGATTATTTTTCTTTGAGATTGATCTATCAGGGTTTCGTTACTCTTATCTATTTCCATTTTTGTTTCATTGTTTGATCTTATTACAGTAGAAAATATTAGTTTCCTCGTGGGATCATGCATTCCTCTAACTTTTAATTATAATTTTGCCTCTTTTATAGGCATTCCTGTCCTTTCCTGAAGTAATTTTAATTCTGTATTGTATATATAATACATACACTCCTTAAATCTTGCATGGTGACTTTGTCCACAGTTAACACATTTCGGTTCACCACACCTCCACTGTGTGGTATGTTGTCAGATCCACAATATGCACATACCTGTATAGATTTATTACAGAAATTTTTCCTTGTATGTCCATACATACTACATTTTGGCACTGTAGTGGTTTTGGAACATACAGCCTCAGTTTTCTGCTTTGGCCCATTGTTTCAATTTTCAAGGGAAATTCATGGCCTTCAAATTTTATCTTTGCTATTCTCATGCGTTTTTCCGTTACTCCGACTACTGGCTATGTCATGTATTTCAAAATCTTGTACATTGCTGTACCTTTTTTTAAGGGAATCCAGCAATATATTCTTTTCTGTTGGTTCTTCATCATTATCAAGGGGTACTATGGTACCCTGTACAGTGTTCATATTGTCATGTTTTTTATATGTACCTTTATACTGTCAATATTTTTTACAGTTAAGTAATTATCTGACTGACTTTTTGTTGTGGTTTCTATCAACCACATTTGATCTTTCATTTGTCTGAATGACATTTCAGTAGTTGAATGTCGATCCAACAGGGAGTTTTCTAATTTCAATGCTGACATTTTCAAGGTTGGGTCAAGATATTTGCTATATTTTGGTTTGCTTTGTACTGCAGCATAGGGTTCCAGCACAATTACATTAGGAATTTCTTTTGATTTTTCCACAGAAAGGTTGTCAAGAGGAAGTTCCAGCGGTTATCAACTGTGCCAAGTCACTACCATCAAAGGGTCCAGGGGTACTCGAATCTTTATCTCTACTTGTCATAAAGATTCTAGGTAAAGAAAAGGAAAAATTAAACCTGAAAACTTTAAAAAGATAACATTAGCCATTCATGAAGTTTATTCTTCCACCAATGGCAGAAGTGACAACCGACTCTCAATGTCCACGTCCCTACCCTTTCCCACACGGGATGGCACAACATGATTAGTGGCCCAAGTGTAAGCTAAACCCGCTTATAAGGACTAACAATATTACTAGAATACAATCATCCCCACCCTATTCATGTTATAGGCAAACCGGTTAGAATGCCGAGTCCTATCCCCAAAACCAGACCCCCCGGGAATCCGTGGTCCAGCCCTAAAGAAGAGTTCCACCTTTGAGCTATCAATCCAATAACTCTCAGGTCTGAACATTATCGGGCAGTTGATGGTCCTACCACAGTTCTCACTATTTAGCTTCGGATATCAACCCAATCCCGGCAATGATATCTTTTCCTATTTAACAGGTCCAATAAATTTTAGCAAAAGTGGAAAATTCCACAAAAATTAATCTAAACAAGTATATATTCATATGAGATTCTTGGACTCAAACCTGGTAACAAATTCCTGGGGTTCAAGAGCTCCCTCACTGTGTCAAGGTGGTTCCACATGGGGGGGGGTCAATTCTGGTGCTAGAACTGGTGGTGCTAACATCGAAACTAGAGTGGGCACAAATCTGCACCACTATCTGACATGTCCCAGTTCCCATGCCACAATTGAGTAAGGCAGGACGTGTCAAGGACAAGGCAAGGAAAAAGCAAGGGCGTTGACCCTTCCTCCAACGCAGGAAACAACCCAAACTTACCAAGACTCAGGAGGGTAGTGCAGAAAACACTAATAACAACATCCTGCAAAACTTAAGCCAAGTGAATATAAAAAATTACTCCATCCTATCAAATCTAATGCCCTGAATCGATGGGAAGCTCACCTGAAATAAAAGATTAAACAGAAGGCAGCAGAGGACCTACCCAGTTACTAACTGGGGAAGCAGACAGACATGCATCCCTTTA
The DNA here is from genome assembly GCF_040412425.1 of Macrobrachium rosenbergii. Lineage (NCBI taxonomy): Eukaryota > Metazoa > Arthropoda > Malacostraca > Decapoda > Palaemonidae > Macrobrachium > Macrobrachium rosenbergii. Next base: position 52,214,814 of record NC_089781.1, on the reverse strand, counting down.
ACCTAAGTCTTACAAGTATTATCCTCTATTGTTGTTTCTACATCCTAACAAGCTCTCTCTGTTTGCAATCAATTACCGCATTTTGTCCAATCATAACTTTTCCCTCAGCAACAACATAGCACGAGGGTCAATAAAACTGGAATACAGTAATGCCTATTACTGCAATTCTTACCTTACAGGTTCTCACCAAACAAATATTCAAAAATTAAAAGAACATCCAAAAACAAACCAACAGAAAGCTGAAACCAGTGACAGAAGTACACTGACCGACTATGAGTGTTTGTGTCCTTTGGTCCTCTGGTGGGGGTGGGGTAGATGGGTAGAAGACGGATATTCATAGAAAACCAAGTGTTCTTGTTTTTTTTTGTTTCAATCTCTCGAACTACCACTGATAAGGAAGTAAAAGCTATATAGTGGAGAGGTAAGGTTCATTTAAAGAAATATAGTACAGTAATGAAAGTAAACCATTAATATCATACTTTTATGATGATGAACAAAATCTAAATTTCATGAAGTTTTATGCATGCTCATACCAAAACCTCAACACACACAGAATATTACACAGTATACAAGACCCTGTGAACACAGTTATGAAGTTTCACTAATACAAACATGCACATGCTGCATCTTCATATGCCTACATGCTCAACTAACAAAAAATGTTAAATTGCCGTTAAACAAGCAAACCAGTGGTTAATGATTGTGATCATTCTTTAACTGGACAAAATAATTACTTCACCTGTCTAGTTATCATCTGCTTGTCGGAAAACCTGACGTCTACCACATAGAATGATTATAGGAGAGGCTCCCTTACTCAAGTTAAGAGGTTAGTAGTTTAAAAACAAAATACAGTATATGATTCTCAGACAAACTGGAAAAGATGACATTTTTATAATAAAATAAAGTTTCATATGTACTGACCCAGTAATTACATAGCTATTAGTTTTCCACATACAGCAGCCTAAATTCAAATTTCGCAGGTAGTACTTCGATTGTTCGTGTAGGTGCACAGTACTGCCCCCCAACGGCAATACTGTACTAGGAATGACTTAGCTAACCACCTCATTCTGTTTTATGCCTAATGTCCATCAGAGGGGAGGGGGGGAGGGCTCCAACCATGTAATTACTGGGTAAGTATATATAAAACTTTATTTTATTATAAAAATGAGATTTTTATAATAAAATAAAGTTTTACCATACTTACCTAACAAGTATGATAGCTGATCAGTTCCTAACGGCAGCACTTTTAAATTGCACGCGATTGTACTGTACTACAATTGCCGGTAACTGGTGTCGCCATCTACCGCCATCCCGCTCGGTAGTCCCAAGGATCACGTACTGGTAAGTCAATTTCTGTGCCTGCCACACTATCCACCTGAGGGGAGGAAGGGTGGGCTATGATACATAATTGTTAGGTAAGTATGGTAAAACTTTATTTTATTATAAAAATCTCATTTTTATCATAACGATTACTAACAATTATGATAGCTGACTCGCTATTGAAGGAGGAGGGCGTGGATTAGATAGAACCAATCCAAATGGGCAAATAATTCAGTCCATATAACAGTATAAAATACTGCTTGTGATCCTTACCTTGTAAGGAGCTACTGCAGGAAGGTACTGCCTCTGGTCGGTGCTCCCTCTTACTAGTAGAAAGCGTGGAAGGTCGTCCACAGAGAGCTTCTACTGGGATGGAATCCCTGAAGTCATGGATTGCTCCGGAGACTTGCAGAGAAATAAACAAGTTTGCCCTTGCCCTGGGCTAAAGACCAGACATACAATGCGACACCTAAACCTAAATAAACCAAAAACCCTTCCACCTAAATACAATAAATGATTGGAGGGCACCGGGGTGGCACTACCCCCAGCTTCCCATAACCGACAAACAAAATACAAGATAAAAGAAACAATATGAAGAGGAATAAAATAGGCCAATTCCTACAATGTTTCACCTACTACCATGTCAGCCACGGACAAGGGTCCGAGGGAGAAGGAATCACCGAAGACCGTCTCCAAATCCTTCAAGTAATGTACAGCAAATACTGATCTGGACCTCCAGAAAGTATTTTGGATAATAGCATTAAGTGACAGATTGTGTTTAAATGCTGTGGAAGTTGCCACTGCCCTGACTTCATGCGCTTTAATTTTGAGCAGACGGATGTCCTCTTCACGTATTTTTGCGCGTGTGCTTCCATAATGAGGTCCCTGAGGAAGAATGAGATTGCATTCTTTGAGAGAGGTTTAAGAGGGTTCAACGGAGCACCGAAGTCTGGGAGAAGGACCCTAATTTTCTCCGTCCTATGCAAGTAGTATCCAAGAGCTCTGACGGGACACAGTTCTCTCTCGTCTTCTTCTGGGCCTACTAGGGCAGCGAGGCTCTTGAGCCTGAAGAATTTAGGCCAGGGGACCGAAGGGTTCTCGTTCTTAGCCAAAAACTCTGGAATGAGGGAGTAAAGGGCATCATCTTGAGCAAAGCCTACCTTCTCTACTGCATGTAGCTCGCTGACTCTCTTTGCAGATGCTAAGGCGAACAGGAAGAGAGTCTTCTTCGAAAGGTTCTTCAAAGAAGCAGAACGGAGAGGCTCGAACGAGGGAGATGAGAGCCATTTTAGACGACGTCCAGATTCCAAGCGAGGGGAGGAGAGGAAGTCTTGGAGGTTTCGAATGACCTAACCAGATCGGTCAAATCCTTGTTATTAGTGAGATCAAGACCACGATGTTTAAAAACTGAGGACAGCATGGCTCTGTATCCTCTAACAGTGGAGACAGCTAGCTGACGTTCATCCCTGAGGAACAGGAGGAAGTCCGCTATCTGTGCAACAGAGGTCGAAGAAGAAGAGATCTTATTCTTCTTACACCATCTTCTGAAGACTGTCCACTTGGACTGGTACAGCCTGTTAGAAGATTTCCTTCTGCACTTTGCAATTGCTTCCGCAGCTCGTCTTGAAAACCCTTCTTCCTAGCGAATTTCCTGACAGTCTGAAGCCTGTCAGGTCCAGCGAGACAACCCCTGATGAAACTTGCGAAAGTGGGGCTGTCTGAGAAGATGCTTCTTTAAAGGAAGAGACCTTGGGTAGTCCTGAAGGAGGCTGACTAAGTCCGAAACCACTCCTTCCTTGGCCAGAACAGGGGCAATCAGAGTCATGGAGACGTGCTGGTGGTTCATCAGCTTGTTGATGACTTGCCTTATCATCCCGAAGGGGGGAAAGGCGTAAAGGTCTAGGTCCGACCAATCGAGCAGCATCGCATCCACTGAGCAAGCCTGTGGATCCGGAACCGGCGAACAAAACAGGGGGAGACGATGGTTCCTTGAGGTGGCAAAAAGATCGACCATTGGAGTTCCCCATAACTTCCACAGAGCGTTGCATACCCGCTGGTCCAAGGTCCACTCTGAAGGAAGGACCTGATTTCTCCTGCTGAGCTCGTCCGCTAAGACATTGCATTTCCCTTGGACAAATCTTGGAACAATGCAAACTGGTAGCGAGTCCGCCCAAAGGAGGAGTTCCCTCGTAAGTTGGTACAGGGAGAATGAATGGGTGCCGCCTTGCTTGTGGATGTAAGCCAGTGCCGTGGTGTTGTCCGCATGAATGGCCACCGTCTGGCCCTTGATTCTGTCCGAAAAAGCCAGGAGACCTAGGTGAATAGCCAGAAGCTCTTTGTGATTGATGTGAAGAGCCTTCTGGGATTCCGACCACAGTCCCGATACCTTGGAACCTTCCAGCAGGGCTCCCCAACCGACGTCCGAAGCGTCGGAGAAGAACTGTAGAGTGGGGATGGGAGGAGAAAGATTCAGGCCTTCTAGGAGTTTCTCCTCCGACAGCCACCAATGAAGATCTTGCTTGATAGCTTTCGTGATGATACAAGTCTGGGAAAGAGGAGAGTTCCTGGACCAAACTTGTTCCAGGAAGAACTGAAAAGGTCTCATGTGGAGGCGACCCAGTCTCACGAACTTCTCCACCGATGACAAGGTCCCTAGAAGACTCATCCACTCTTGGGCCAAGCATTCCCTTCGGCTCTTGAAGTGTCGGACGGTTTGGAGACAACTCTGGACTCTTTTCGGGGAGAGAAAAGCCCGAAAAGCTAGAGAGTTCAGAGTCATCCCCAAATAAAGAATACTCTGACTGGGAATTAGTTGCGACTTTGGCAGGTTGATAATGAGTCCCAGATTGCTTGTCAAAATGAGTGTCCTCCTTAGGTCCTCTAAGCACTGACTTTCCGAGGAGGAACGGAGAAGCCAGTCGTCCAGATAAAGGGACACATTTACACCCAACAGATGTAGCCATTTGCCCAGTGGGGCGAGGACTCATGTAAAGACTTGAGGGGCTGTTGAGAGTCCGAAGCACATCGCTTTGAATTGGAAGACTCTTCCTTGGAACATGAAGCGAAGGAACTTCCTCGAATCTTGATGGATGGGGATGTGTAAGTACGCATCCTCCATGTCCAGAGAGACCATCCAGTCCCCCTTCTGAAGAGACGACAGAACGGATTGAGGGGTCTCCATAGCGAACTTCGTCTTGGACACGAACTGGTTGAGGGCGCTGACATCCAAAACCCGTCTCCAACCGCCTGAGGTCTTGGTAACTACGAAGAGGCGATTGTAGAACCCTGGCGACGATGGATCTAGAACTTCCTCGATCGCTGATTTGAGGAGAAGAGCTTCTACTTCCAGACTCAGGGCAAGAAATTTGTCTGATCCTGGAGAGTAAGCGGACAATGGAAGAGGCTTGCAAGTCAAAAGTGGAGGATCTCTGAAGGGAATTGCATAACCAAAGCGAAGAACTTGGACAACCCAAGCTTCCACATTGCGACGAGCCCATTCCCTCCAAAAAAGCTGCAGCCTGGCTCCTACTGTTGGGCGAAGGAAAGAGGACTCACTTGGTGTTGGGTTTGGAAGAAGATTTGGATTTGGACTTGTAAGGAGGGCGCAGGTTGATCCTGGGTCTGTGGTAAGAACGAGATTGGCCCCCTCGAAAGGGTTGAATAGGAGATGCCGACTTAGTCGGGGCTGTAGTTGTCGGCTGTGGCTTCTTGAAGGACCGGGCGAGTAGGTCATTGGTCGACTTCTTCTTGAGGGAAGAGGCAATATTCCTGATCAACTCTTCTGGAAAGAGATGATCTTTAACCAAGGGAGCGAAGAGCAAGGCAGATTTCTGAGTGGTGGTGACCCCTCTGGTAACTAACGAGTACCAGAGTTCCCTCTTCTTGAGGACTCCTAAGGTGTAAAGGGGAGGCTAACTCGTCTGCTGCGTCCCTCACAGACTTGTCTCCACAAGACAAGAAACTCACGAGTTCGATGTCACGTCCTCTGGGATATCAGGGCAGTTCTCAATCTTGGATGCTAAGACACCCACAGTCCAGTCTAAAAGACTTAGGATCTCTAACACCTTGAAGAGGTTCTTGACGAGATGGTCCATTTCCGAGGAGGAGAAGAACACTTTAGCCGATGAGAAAGCCGATCTTCTATTGGCGTCCACTAAACTGGAGAAGTCCCCCTGGGAGGAGGCAGAAACTCCCAGGGACGGAGCTTCCCCAGTAACGTAGAATTGGTATCTCTTACTCTGCAACTTGGAAGGAGGAAATGCGAAATTTGCTTTTCCCGAATCCCTCTTGGCGGCCAGCCACACATCAAGGCTTATGAAGGGAGCCGTGATCGCCTTCGATAAGGACAGTTTGGGAACGATCGGATCAGGCCTCGGCCTTCCCATATGAAAAATGGACTGCAGAGGCTTAGGTGAAGGAGCGACGAAGCAGTCGGGATAAGTGGTCCACAAACACCTTAGCAGTTTAGTATATGCCGAATAAGAAGTAGATTCCTCTTCTGGGACTTCCTCTTCCGATGAAACCGGAGACAAACCAGGTACAGCAGGCACAGAAGCGGCTTGGTCCTGGGTCTGAGGTGATGGGGTTGCTGGTTGAACAAGCATGGAAGGTGCTGGGGTCGCTGTTTGCACTCCCTTAAATAAGGAAACAATATTATCTAATTGCCTCCTAAGAGGACCCAAGGCGTCGTTCGAGGTGGAAGACCGAGGACATGGCGGAATTCCTGAAGGAGGAACAATAGGCACCCTGGGCGCAAGTGGCGCGAGGGGCGACACTCCGAGATCCGCTGGAGGGGAGGCAGCAGCACCCTCCCACTGAGCAGAAGGTGCCTGTGAAGCTGGATGGACACAGGGTGCAGTCGACGTCTTGAGAGCTGAGGGAGGTGGAAGAGACGAAAGAATGTAAATCCGTTTCTTAGATGGTGGTCGATGTAAGGTTGAATCGTCTGACAAACTGGACGAAATGTCATGCGCACCTGGCGCCAGAGGCACACACACTGCATCCCTCGACCTTTTCAATGGAGGAGGGGACAAATAGTCCGACTTCCACGACCTTTTCAATGGTCTGGAAGCCGACGAGCGCCATTTGCGCCGTCAAGAGAGAGGAGAATCTCCCGACTCGGAAGATTCCGGAACACGGAACGACACACCTTTTCCGTGGTGGTCCGACTCGAAGGAGGGAATGATTGCTTGTGGGCAAACCCCAAGAGGCTCCCTGCGACTTCCGGTATGTCTTCTCCCTGATGCAGGGGAGCGGGACAGTGACCTTCGTCTAGGAGACCTGCTGGGACAAGCAACCGAACCCTCAGAAGGCACAACACTAGCACTAGACACATTACACTTCGCCATTAGAGTGTTCACAGAATTACCCAACTCAAGCATAGTACTACAAAGAAATTCAAACTTCTTCTCGAACCTCGAATCGAGACTGGCAACGGTACTAGGTGAAACAGGGCGGGAAGCTGGCATAATAGGTTCAATAGAAGGAGAACTAGGAGCAGGGGAAGCAGAAATAGAATGAGCAGAAGCTGAGACAGAAGCGGAAGCCCCAAAGTCTGCTGTTGCCGACAGCCCCGCACCTAGGCTACTCCCTTCTAGGCTAACTTTCTCGGTGTCTGACGTAGCTTTAGCCCGATGAGTCGCCTTCCTAACTCTATCCTTAGCAAGTTTTTCTTGATGAGAAAGAAAAGTTCTCCATTGCTGGTCTGACCAGCAACTACATTCGATGCAAGGCGACTCCCTAGAGCAAGCCGATCCCCCTCTACAATCTACACACAATTGCAGCATTGTACTTCACCGAAATCCAGCGAAAAACGATGAAAATATGATGCGCGACTGAAGAGCACTCGATCGCGGGTGTTTACCCGTGAACGGCAGGAACAGAAATTGACTTACCAGTACGTGATCCTTGGGACTACCGAGCGGGATGGCGGTAGATGGCGACACCAGTTACCGGCAATTGTAGTACAATCGCGCGCAATTTAAAAGCGCTGCCGTTAGGAACTGATCAGCTATCATAATTGTTAGGTAATCGTTATGGTAAAAATGTCATTTTTATATAAGTGATTCATCCAATAATTACATAGCTGATTCCACATTGATAGGTGGGGGGACCATGAACGTATTCTACTCCAAAACATTAAGTCATGTAATGAATGTGAAACAGAAATGTTGCTAGCATTGAAAACAATGTTTGTCATTTCCTATCAGTTAAGAGAGCTACTGCAGGTGGATACTGCCTCTGGTTGGTGCTCATCTTGCCTCGTATTGGGGTCGTGGTATAGCCAAAGGTCACCTCCTACTTCAAGGGAACTTTGCAGCTAGATAACATTGACACCTACACTGAAATAAAACTACAACCCACCCACTCAGAATGGTGGGTGCTCCAGGTACGTTGTACCCCCTGGCTCTCCAAACTCAGCATCTTACTGAACATCCCGTGCTTCTTTCCACGATGCCATGCCAGTCACTAAAAATGGTCTCTAGGTATTGGGAAATTTCGACACTGTTTAAGCTTTCATAAAAATAGTGAGAAGCAAAGATCGCTTACACTTCCAGTAGGTTGATAGTAGAATGGACGTAAAAAACATATAGCGTCTGAGGTACAGGCTGTTCTGACATCCTTAGCTTCGCTTCAAAGTAGGCAAAATGCGCTCCAAACAAACTGAGTGTCTCAAAAAATGAAGTCCATACAACATGGAGGACAACACGTTTAGAGGCAGAGATGGGTTCTTGCCATAACTCCCTAGGGTATGGATGGTCCTCTGATTTCTGGTTAAGCTTGGGGGATTTCTGAAAAACTCCAACTGGACAGAGAGCTCTCTATACTACTTCTGAGCTGGGGAGTGCTACTGGGCAATTGTAGCAAGAGTTGGAGCCAGACGAGCTGGGTGCCAGGCAAGCTAGGGGGTTAGGAGCTGGTGGACACTTGGAGCATGAGTTGGTGCCATGTTGTGGCTGGCGCCAGGCGAGCTAGGAGTTTGGGAGCTGGTGGAAACTCGGAGCATGAGCTGGCACCAGAGGAGCTGGATGCCAGGTGAGCTAGGAGCTTGGGAGCTTGTGGACACTCGGAGCATGATTTGGTGCCAGCCAACTTGGGAGCTGGCAGACACTTGGAGCGTGATTTCGTGCCAGGCTGTGTCTGGCGCCAGAGGAGCTGGGCGCCAAGCAAGCTTGGAGTTTGGGAGTGGACGGACACTCGGAGCATGAGCTAGCGCCAGAGGAGCTGGGCGCCAGGCAAGCTTGGAGTTTGGGAGTGGGTGGACACTCTGAGCGTGAGCTAGTGCCAGAGGAGCTGGGCGCCAGGTGAGTTAGATCATGAGATGTCAGGTGCTCCTGGAAGTCAAGGGAGTCTGTAACAATCTAAAAGGAGAAAGAATGGACACGCATCTTGGATGGGACCTTGAATTTGGCTAAAATAACCAAGAGTAACAAACAATTCGAGTCAATTTCTTCCTTGCTTGAATGGGTAAAGGACATGAGGAGGGACGGAGATTAGGAATAAATCTAGGTCCCTGTGCTTAAACCTGAGTTAAGCATAGCTCTATACTCCTAAATGGAGGAGTACTAGAGAACCTAGACCTCCTCAGAAAAGAGGTAAACTGCCACTGGGTCACAGATCTCTCAAAAGGGGAGACGAAGTGTCTGGGGTAATAGTTACAGAAAATTGATCCCTTAGTGTGGTAGATGTAGCTAAAAGATTGATGTTTGCATGCCACAGTCTTTGTGACAACATCTCAAAACCTTTTCGACTATCAAGCCTCTGGATTGCCTGAAGCCTGTCCAGGCAAGAGTGGACCACCTTTGGCGGTATCTCTTGACGGAGGTTGACAGAGGAGAAACAGTTGGGGAAGGAACCTTGAAGGTCCACCAACAACCGTCGCAGATTCGAGAGTCAATCTGCGTAGAACAGAACCGAAGTTACAATGAGTCTGAAACTTATTTAGGACTTCCCTGAACCATAAGAATGTGTAGGGTGAGGAGAACCAAAACAGATTGGTCTGTATATGGCAACTGTTATCCATACTAGAGGGTTTGGGACCGGAGAATCCAAGGGAGGAGGCAAAGGATCCTTGCGGTGACAGACAGGCCCAAAGTCGTCTTGCCCCAAAGGGTCCACAGGTTCCGAGAGACCAGGGGATCGAAGGCCCACTCGGTAGGAAGGACACTCTTCTGACAGCTCAATATGACCGCCAGACCTTTTCAGCCCTGAAAAATTCATGTGGCCAGAATACTTGATTGGTTTGCCTACCGAAGTTCTTTTGTTGTTGGAGGATCATGGCGAGAACTGCAGACAAAGTACAGACTCACTCTCGACTCTGCAGCCCGTGTGGACTGACAGTACCTTGTACAGCCTGGAGCACATGCGGAGCTGTAAGTGAAACAGAACATATCTGGGAAACTTAAAAAAAGGGCTGCAAAGTCCATAATCCATCACAAAAAAAAAAGAAGCCTAGTCCAAAACCAGGCTGTGACCAACTCTGTAGGTCAAACACAATCCTCTAAGAAAAAAAAAATTAGCTCATGAGAGGGCGTTAGGCGCTCAGCCGTGGAAGCCTAGCACCAATGGTGCCAAGTGCTCTAGAAGAGGGGGAGGGAGTTCGGGAATCAGCGCCTGGTGCTAGTTGGTTGGTGCCAGGAGACTGGAAGTTGAATCTAGGCATGAAGTCGGACCAAAGGAGTGACAGAGGAACTACAGCTAAAAGGTAGGAAGGCTGAGAGATGAAGCTAGCCTCCCTACCTCTTGTCAGGAAGCAGAGAATGGCAAACGTAATTGCGTGATGAAACAAAAACATGTTACAGTGCTTGTCTGCACTGGAACTGGATGAAAAAGTATGACTCTCATATGATGTGTAATCTTGACTAACGATGGTGGACAACGAAGTCCCCAGAGATGCATCCACTAAGTTTCTGAGCTAAAGAAACTTGCGGACCATCTGAAAACTCTCTTGGCAGATGGAAAAAAGCTCAGAAGTTCCAAGAGTGGAGGCTGAAAACCAAAGCAAAGGACTCTGCGACAATGGTTGTCTTCTGAGGAAGAGGTAATGAAGATCTGTGAGCACCTAATTTTGGTCTCCAATCTACAAGATGCTTCGAGTAAGTGCCCGTCTCCTTCCGGTAAGCGCTCTCTTCAGTTCGCTTGGCGCCCACTTCGCTGCTTCAGACTTCTGCACCCGACCTCTCGATGCCAATTTCTGGGTGTTCAGAGCCAACTATGGAGGGTTTGGAGCCAACATCTGGGTGCTCGGCACCAAAGGTAGGACACTCAGCGCCTCTTCCTTCTTCATCGGCTCAGAAAGACTGCTTTAGCCCTGATTAAGTATCAACTTGAGGAGCTCATGGGCTTTAGGGAAGAAGAGGACAGTTGTTTCCAGGAGTAAGGACACCTCTCTCTTTGGACATCTCAGTCAAGATGCCTTTCCAGTGTCTGACAAACACTACACCTCCATCAAGATACCTTTCCAGCGGCTGTCTAACACTGCACCTCCATCAAGACACCTTTTCAGTGGCTGTCTGCCAACACCTGGGAATAGACTACAGGTTCGATTGAAGGGGCAACCCCCTTGGACTCTTGGACTGCCAGTATACCTTCTTCCCAGTGCAGAGGAACAAGACAGTGACTTTAGGTCTAGGAGATCCGAGAGGCCAGATAGCTACCTCCTCTGTTACACATCCAGTAAGACACCTTTCCAGTAGCTGTCTGTTGATACCTGGGACTGGCAACAGACACGACTGAGGGGGCGACTACCCATATGTAAACCCCCCGACCTCCCTTGGACCTCCAGTATGTCTTCTCCCCAGAGGAGGTAGGTGGCAGTCACTCCTGTGCGTACAGTGGCAGGAGAAAGCAGGTAGCAGGTGGAGGCTAGTGGTGGCCGTTTCACTGATTTTGATCATTGCAGTTACCAATTACTTTCATGATAAATAATCGATTAGTAATCGATCACTAACTACGTTCTTATATCTTTAGAGCAATTTCTGGTCTCTGGGCACAAAAACATGCATAAAATTTATGAATAGCATTAGCATTTAATATGTTCAGACATGTATACATTTTAAGATAACAAATGTACGAGTATCTTCTAGAATAAAAGATAAATTTATATCAAAAAGTAGTTTTAGCATTAAAGTTTCAAAGGAAATCCGACTCTAATATTGCAGAACAATGTGTATTTTATTCTCTAATTAGTGGTCGAATCCAGTACCTATAACTGATTACGCCCACCACTAGTGGATGCAAGTGGCCAGTGCTGGAGGCTGAGAGCAAAAGATATAGAACGTTCATGATTGTGTGATACCAGGAAAAACACCTCTGTACGCCGGGGTCATTTGAACCTTCTTTGTAACATTCCAAAGTACTGCCAAAGCAAGAACTGGTAGCTGATACTCGGCTGTTGAGAACGTTTCCTCCTAAGGCTCACCACAGCCAAACATTACGCACCATTCTCCCCTTACTGCATTCCAGCTCCATAACTTTTCAGTTCTCTGCAAAGGAAAGTGTGATGAGTAGCCCAGGCCAAGTAAACAAAAATTACAAACGTTTTGGCCTAATGGAATGGCATAACATTCAAGAATTGCTTTAAAATAATTTACCGGAAGCTTGCGAGATGCTGAGGCCCGATAAACAAAAAGTAATTTGCATGTGTTCGGCCTAAAAGAATGGCGTAACATTCAAGAATTACTTTACGGTAATTATTTACCGGCGGCTTGTGAATAGCCAATGGCCGGTAAACAAATCCTAAAAGCAAAAGTTTGGCCTAACAGAATGATGTAACATCCAAGAATTACTTACCAGTGGCTGGGCGCAGCCTATGCCTGGTAAACAAATCACGAATGCAAAAGTTTTTGGCCTAATGGAATGGCGTACCATTCAAGAATTACTTTTAAGGCAATTATTTACTGGTGACTTGCATGTAGCCTAAGCCCAGTAAGCAAAACATAAATGTAAAAGTTTTGGCCTAAAGGAGTGGTGTAACATTCAAGAATTACTTTTAAGACCAAGCTATTGCTGGCAAATTGCAACCACCCGGCTTGTTGATGAATATGAATCAAGGTAATAATAAAAAAAAGACAAGACTCATCCTGAAAGATCTCTGCTCGAAGGCTATGAAATACGCATTCCAGTGGTTGTGTAATACAGTAATACCCCGAACTTGCGCGATTCGAGTTGCATGAATTCAGACACGTGAACATTTGTGAATAGTGAGAACCCTGTAAAAGTGTTTGTGTTTAATTTTTTATGTAATATGATATTTTTATGATATATACAGATATATAGCTATAGTCTCCGACGTTCCCGACAGAAATTCAAATTTGCGGCACACGACAGGTAGGTCAGGTGATCAACCATACCCGCCGCTGGGTGGCGGGAATAGGAACCATTCCCGTTTTCAATCAGATTTTCTCTTCCACCTGTCTCCTGAGGGGAGGCTGGGCGGGCCATTAATCGTATATATCTGCCGGGTAAGTATGTACAAAACTTTATTTTATCATAAAATATCATTTTGTACATGCAACTTACCCGTCAGATATATACTTAGCTGAATGGCACCCTTGGAGGAGGGCAAGAGACAGAAAATAACTAAAAAAACGGGAAACAACATATGTTGTAGGAATAAACAAAAAACCATGGTTCTTACCTGATTGGGCAGAAGACTTCATGGATACTGTCTATGAGTCTGCATGCCTCAAGAGCTTCAGCGAGGATGTGACCTAAGACTGACAGCCCTTCTGGATCATATCAATGGGGATGACCCACTAACATGGCAGAGCCTGTTAGTGGATCGTGTCAATGGGGATTAACCCACTTACATGACAGAGCCTACACCTGAATCATATCAATGGGGGCTATCCCTCTTACATGACAGAGCTAGGTGTCCATAAAAAAATACAAAGAACATGACAACCAATCCCGACCACCTGACCAAGCCTAACCTTGTTAGTGATACGAGATGAAAAGAGAGAGAGACCTCCAACACTCTTTTTCAACCAACCATAAAAACACAACAAACAATTAAAAATAACAATTAATTAACTAAATAGGATTAGATTCAGCTCCCTGTCCCAGCACCGAATCCATGGATACGTATGCTCCTAGAGAGAAGCACTTATCATATGTCACTCTAACATCTCTCAAATAATGAGAAGCAAACACTGAGTTACATCTCCAGTATGTAGAGTCCATAATAGACTGGAGGGACCAAGACTTGTGGAAAGCTAGAGAAGTAGCAATGGCTCTCACCTCATGAGCATTAACTCTTAGGAGCTGAAAATGTTGTCTTCACATGAAAGATGAGCCTCTTTTGATAATATCCTTAATAAAAAGAAAGCCTGGGCATTCTTTGAAATTGCTCTTGAAGGATCCTTGACAGAGCACCAAAGACTTTCGGTGTTGATCCTCTGAGCTGTTTCTTTTTTCCAAGTAAATTTAAGACTTCTGACAGGGCACAGAGTCCTCTCCAGCTCCTGTCCTGAAAGATCGAAGAAAGACCTTTGAATTCAAGGTTCTTGGCCATGGTTTTGAAGGGTTCTCATTCTTTGCTAAGAAGAGAGTTTAAAGGAGCAGATTGCAGAGTCCTTCTTAAAACCAACAGAACCTTCCAAAGCTTGTATTTCACTTATTCTTTTGGCAGAAGCAAGAGCAAAAAAGAAACAGTGATTTTCTGGTGAAATCCCTGAAGGAAGCAGATGAGGAGGTTCAAACTTGTTAGACATTAAGAATTTAAGACCATGTCCAGATTCCAGCTGGGAGGTCTAGGGACTTATTTTTAGAAGTTTCAAAAGACCTTATAAGATCATGAAGGTCTTTGTTTTCCGAGATATTCAGATCTCTGTGTCTGAAAGACTGATGATAACATACTCCTATACCCCTTTAATTGTGGAAACAGCGAGGTTGCATTGTTCCCTCAGGAAGAGAAGGAAATCAGCAATGTTTGTTACAGAGGTACTGGAAGAGGATATCTTCTTAGGTCCTGCACCATCTTCTAAAGACTTCCCACTTCGACTGGTAGAGGCGAAGGTTGAAGATCTTCTGGCTCTTGCAATAGCCTTAGCAGCTTTGTGCGAAAAACCCTTCGCTCTGACCAGACCTTCGACAGTCTGAAGGCAGTTAGACTTTAGAGCGGGAAGATTCTTGTGAAATCTGTTGAAGTGGGGCTGTTTGAGAAGATCGCTCCTGAGTGGGAGCGACCTGGGAAAATCTATCATCCATTCCAGTACCTCTGTGAACCAGTCTTGGATGGCCAAAAGGGAGCTATCAGGGTGAGCTTGGTGCCCTTGACGAACTGAACTTCCTTATTACTTCTCCCAGGATCTTGAATGGGGAAAAGCATACCCGTCTAACCCTGTCCATTCTAGGAGAAGACTGTCTATTGCAACTGCTCTGGGGTCCGAGATCGGAGAGCAGTAGTTTTCCAACCTCTTGTTCCAGTGGGTTGCAAAGAGGTCGATATGAGGCCTTCCCCACAGGTTCCACAGCTTTTCGCAAACCTCCTGATGAAGAGTCCACTCTGTGGGAAGAACTTGATCTTTCCTGCTGAGCAGATCCGCCCTCACATTCCTTTCTCTCCCTGAACAAATCTGGTGAGGAGAACGATCTTCCTCTCCTCCTGAGCCCACAACAGCAATGTTTTTGCTGTTTGTAAAGGAGAAGGAGTGTGTTCCTCCCTGTTTTCTTATATAAGCCAGGGCTGTGGTGTTGTCTGAGTTGACTTGGACTACTTGTCCCTTGACCAGGAGTTCGAATCTTGATGAGAGCCTAATGAATGGCTGTCAGCTCTTTCTTGTTGATGTGCCAGTTCACCTGGTCTCCTTCCCAGGTGCCTGACACTTCTTCCGACCCTAGTGTTGCTCCCCATCCCGACTCCGAGGCGTCTGAGAACAACACTAGGCGAGGGCTCAGCGGTAACTGAAGAGACAGTCCTTTGTTTAATTTCGAGGGTCTAACCACCAGTTGAGATCCTCTTTATCTTGATGAAATTTGGAACAAATCCGACAAGTCTTGGGACTTCTGGTCCCAAGATTCTTTCAGGAAGAACTGAAGAGGTCTCAGATGAAGTTTTCCCAGAGAAACGAACTGTTCCAGCGAGGAAATGGTCCCAGCAGACTCATCCATTCCCTCGCCGAACAACTGTTTTCTCCTTAGAAAGTCTGTCACCTTTTGAATGCAGCGTTCTATTCTTTCCTGGGATGGAAAGGCTAGAAAACCCCGAGAATCCATCAGAATCCCCAGGTAGACAATGCTCCTGCTGAGGAATCAATCTGGGATTTCTGAGGTTTACAAGAAGTCCAAGGGACTGTGTCAGGTTTAAAGTCCGAGAAAGGTCCTCCAGACAACGGTTCCTTTGATTGACCGGATCAGCCAATCGTCGAGATACATCGAAATCCTCACCCCTCCAAGTGCAACCAGTGAGCCACATTCCTGAGAATGGCCGTGAACACTTGTGGGAGCTGTGGAAAGACCAAAGCAAAGGACCTGAATTGAAAGGTTTTCCCGAATCATGAACCTCAGGAATTTTCCTGAGGAGGATGGATGGGAATGTGGAAGTAAGCATCCTGAAGGTCCAGGGAGACCATCCAATCTCCCTGACGAAGAGCGACAGAACTGAAGAGGTAGTTTCCATCTTGAACTTCTTCTTGACGACGAAGAGTTCAGGGCGCTCACATCCAGAACCGGTCTCCAACCCCCGAGGATTTTGGAACAAGAAAAAGACGATTGTAAAACCCCGGGAATGAAGGTCTTGAACCGGTTCTATTGCTTCCTTTTCTAGCATTTGTTCTACTGCTAGAAAAAGAGCCTTGTTCTTGACAGGATCCTTGTAGCTGGCGGATAACTCCCTGGGAGTTGATGTTAAAGGAGGTTTCCCTGAAGGGAATGAGGTAGCCTCTTCTTAAAATGGAGAGGGACCAGTCGTCCGCCCCTTCTGTGCCCAGACCTCGGCGAACTTGTAACAGTCTGGCACCCACTGGAGTCTGGAGGACTTGATTTTCACTTGGACTTCCTGGAGGGAGTCCTGAGAGGAAGATCTTCTCTCAGGTCTTTGCTCCTGAAGGAGGACCTGAGGACCACCTCGAAAGGGCTCCTGAAAGGGGGCCTTCTCCTTCTTAGCAAAGGGACAGCAGGTCTCATCCTCTTCGATGACTGGGCCAAAAGATCCTTGTCGCCTTCTCAGATAAAGAACGAGAGAATCTCCTTCACCAAATTTTGAGGAAAAGATGGGGAGAAAGAGGAGCAAACAAGAAGAGAAGACCTCTGAAGAGAGACACAGACTTTGAGGAGGAAAGAGCTGAATACTGACCTCTTCTTAAGCATACCAGCTCGAATAAGGCAGCGACTTCCATCGAACCGTCCCTCACAGCTTTGTCCAAACAAGACAAAACACTGCTGAGGTCATCCATACTGACTGAATCCTCTTGAAGAGTCCTCTTGGCCAAAGCCCCAAGAGACCAATCCATGAAGTTGAACACCTCCACAACTCTAAAAAGGCCCTTGAGGAAATGGTCCATTTCACACAGTCCCCAAGAAGCCTTGGCTGAATTAAGGGAAAGTCTTCTGGAAGAGTCCACCAGATTAGAAAAATCTGAGCCAGCAGAAGGGGAGAGCTAACCCCATAGGCTCCTTGGTCTCATACCACATTCCTGCTTTCCCAAAAGTTTCAGAGGGAGGGAAAGAGAAAACAGTCTTGCTTGCATCCTTCTTAGATTGCATCCATTCTCCGAAACCTTTAAAGGCCTTCTTCATGGAGATCGTAGGGCGCATCTTGACAACGAAGAGGGATTAGCTGAAGCCTTGGTGCTGTCCGAGAGCAAAGATCCCGGAGAAGGAGGAGCAGCATGCAAAGAGAATCTCCAAACTCCTGAATCAAAAGCTGTCAACCTCTTGTAATCCAGAAACTGTGATGTCCTTAGGAGATTCCTCCTCTCTGATAACTTCCTCCAGGCCAGAAGGAGGAGAGGAAGGCTTAAAAGAAGAAGAGGGCCTTTATCAGGAAGAAGAGAGCCTGGAAGGAGAAGCACTTTGTCCAACAAAGAGCGATGATCCGGAGAGAATGGCGCCTGATAAGCTGACTGGCGCCTGACAGGAGAAGGGGTCCTGTCCAAGATGAGCCCTTCCAGGAGAGGGGCCCTAACAGACGAAAAGGGAGGCTGGAGAGGAACTTTACGAGGGAAGGAGAGCGGTGTCTGACTGAGGAGAAAGCTTGAGAAAGACGACGATGGCGCGGCGCCTGTCCAAAGGAGAGAGTACAGAGCGCCGAGGAGAGGCGCCTGGACCAGGAGGAGCGCCTACCAGAGAAGAGCGCCGATCAGGAGAGGAGCGCCTGGAAGAGGAGCGCCTGCTGAGAGGACTGGCGCCTGCTCGGAGAGGAGAGCGCCTACCAGGAGAGGAGAGCCTGGAAGGAAGGAAACCTGCTGCTAGAAGGAAGCTTGGCAGGAGAAGGACGAGTTAGAAGAAGAGAGCTTGCTGGAACTCTTGACAGGAAGAAGAGTCATCCTTCCCGACGAGAGGAGTGTCCTTAGCAAAGAGCCAGCAAGTGCCGATAACTGCCTGGAGGCCGATCAAAATCTTCTTCGTGGACCTTCCTGAACCTGTTGAAGAGGAGGAGGGGGATCTTGAGCTCTTCTTCCTGACAACAGGAGAAGCCTTCAGGAAGTGCTCAGGGCTAGAGTCCAAAGCTCTACTCTAGGAGCCTTCCAAGATCTCTTCAAAGGGCGCGACTCCTCAGCCGAACTCCAACCACGTTTAGGGAGAAGAAGCAGAAGAAGAGAAACACTTCTTCAGGATGCCTTTTCTATGGCGATCCAAGGCAGCCTGGGACGCGTCAACAGGATCTGCCGAAGGACGCCTGATCGTTGGGGATGCTCTTCATCCCCCTTGCGGCTTTCGACATTCCTCCTCCACTGGTCCTGGGAGTTTGGAAGAGGTCTAGGCCTAGGAGCAATGCGGAGCCGATCAGACGCCCCCTCCACTACACTGGGGACACTGCACAAATCACTGTCACTTCTCACCTTCCTTTTCTCCATCGCGCGCATTGCAATTTCATCTTGCGGAGTTCGAAGCCTTCATAGCAGCCATTTCAGAGGACGAATCCACAGGTTCGATGAAGGGAGAAGGGGCTGAAACCAAACTGGATTAGGAGAATCTAAGAGTGTTAATCTCTAAATCGTGCTCCTTGGAAAGAGACCTACTAGAGCTTCTGGAAGAAGCCTTCCTAACTCTATCCTTTTCAAGCTTCTTCAAATAAGAAGTCAAAACCTTCCATTCTTGTTCAGACAATTCTCACATTCAACTTGCACGTGTTGTCAAAAGAACAATCATTCTCCCTACACCTCAACATACAGAATGAGGATCTACTGAAGCTTTCGGCAACCTCACCTTACACTCTTGCCTAGCACACACACGGAACACAGGTGAAACATTAACATCAGACATCTTAAGAACAATCCAAAAAGCAAAATCAAAAAACAGTCCACAAAAGCGTATGCCAAACCAAAGATCCAATACGTCACCAAAATCAGGCCAAAATAATCCTCAGCAAGCGAGAAAATGAAAATCAAAGCAGGAGGAACCAACAACAGATGTTGCCGGAACCAGCGACAGAGAAAATCTGATTAGAAAACGGGAATGGTTCCTATTCCCGCCACCCAGCGGCGGGTATGGTTGATCACCTGACCTACCTGTGCGTGTGCCGCGAAGTTTTGAATTTCTGTCGGGAACGCCGGAGACTATAGCTAAGTATATATCTGACGGGTAAGTTGCATGTACAAAATTAAATAGTTTATCAAGCTTTTATATTTAAAATTAAATAACATTACATAATAAAAGTAATAATTTATTTTACTGAGAAGAGAGATTTTTATGGTACATATTACATGTTTGTTTTCATACATAAATTTTCACTAATAAGTACTAATTTAATAATTCAAATAATAATAATAATAATAATATAAACTGTAATTGCAAAATCAGTATGTGATATGTATATTAAACAAACAAATATCTTTCCCTCATCTTTTGTTCTAAGCTCAAAGGCAAAGCTGTCAGACATGTTGATTTACCATGACAAGAAGGGAGTGTTGCTGATTAGCGAGTCAAAGGTTTTCTACTAATTCTCTCTATCTCTCTCTGTGTCCGTAAATTTCATAAAAATTTAACAATACTGTTATCTCTCTCTCTCTGTCTGAGTGTTTTGCAACCTACATACACTATTACTGTTTCTCTGTATGTCTTTAACTGTACAGTAGATCATTTTAAATTGACCTAATTTTACCTGCACCATCTACAAACTGTAAATGCGCCATTTTAAAACGTAGACACATAGAGCATTTCAGAACAAAGAGAAAGAGAAAGAATAAAGTCTTTAAAAAGAGGTTGAGAACACTTCTAAACATAGATTGGTGGAAGGGAGAGAAAGAGAAATAGTACACTAATCTTCACACTCTCCTATATTTTTAAACATTTATTTCAGGGTAAAAACCTTTTAAAGAAATTACAGTAACTTTAATTTCATTTAAAAAGATCAATACCTTCTTTGATATCTAACATAAGAATAACTTCTCTCCCTCCCATGTTATTCTCTCTGTCTCCGTAATAATTCATAAATAATTTAACTTGATATTTCAAGAACAATCTCTCTCTCTCTCTCTCTGTCTCTGCAATAACTGATAAATAATTTCACTCTCTTAAGTAAGGACAACCCTTCTCTCTCTCTCTCTCTCTCTTGTTCATATTTAGCACTCACACATTTTTACAACTTATTATTTCTCTGTGCGTCTTTACCTGTACAGTAGATAGTTTAAACTCATCTAATTTTACCTGTACCGTCTACAAACTGTAAATGCACAAGTGTGGCAAATACGTTCTAAAACATAGAGACATAAAGTTTTCATAATAAAACTAATATTGTAATACTTACCTGAACACCTGAATTAGCCCTGGTCACCCAACCAGCCCAAACTACATTCCCATAGCTTTTACCCACTAAGTGGGTAATTAACTGTTAGCGTTACCAACGCTTACAGGAAAATCTTGTCAAATGAGTTACCTGAAGTACCGTTGGCAACACTGCTGCAAGTCCCGGCCGAGTGAGGCCGAGATCCACAATTGCACTGCTCATTAATCAAATTGAAGTGGAGAGGAGGGTGGGAATCATTCAGGTGTTCAGGTAAGTATTACAATATTAATTTTATTATGAAAACTTCATACTGCAATACACTCCCTGAACACCTGAATTAGTCCGATTAGCAAAATTTTAAGGAGGTGGGATCAATCTAATTCAGCCCGACCTTCCAACAGGGAAAGCAGGTAACTCATTATTCGCCTAAAATGAATGTATCCTCACCTGGTTATCCTGTAAAGTCATTTGTAAAGTCTCTGCTGATCATGTTTGTAAAGTCCCTGCTGAGCAAGTTTTCTTTCTAGGTACTGTCTGACCCATTTTCTTTGTACTGTATCTACAAACCACACATGGATAGAGCCAGGTCAGCATAAATCCAATCATTTAAACTATGTAAGTAATTATTTATCTGTCCTCAATTTATTGGAGAACGATGAACATCCCATGTATTCAAATTTAATTCTGTCTATTTTCTCATTGTAAACTGTAGTCAAGTACACGCTCATTTGGTTTCAAAATTGTTATAGACCTCAGCAAAATAAAAACCAAACCTACCATGTGGCTAATCACAGTCTGCTGATTAGTGGAGAAACCGCCTC
This sequence comes from Macrobrachium rosenbergii, assembly GCF_040412425.1. Lineage (NCBI taxonomy): Eukaryota > Metazoa > Arthropoda > Malacostraca > Decapoda > Palaemonidae > Macrobrachium > Macrobrachium rosenbergii. Next base: position 52,193,784 of record NC_089781.1, on the reverse strand, counting down.
CCATGAATAAATCAGCAGTTCACTTTTACCTGCTTGTTTCTTTTGCACCTCTTAAAGTGGTCAACCCCCTCATGGTTCCTCAAGCCATTAAAACCCAACCTACTCAGTCTTGGCTAATCACAGAGCTTACTCATGATTAGTGGAGAACGGCGCTGAACCAGCTTGGGAGTGGATAATCAAAGCGGCAAAATCATTTATGGAGGGACTCTCGAGCTCCTCTCATGCGTTTTGATTCAAACCTACTCCATTTAAGAGTAGCAAAAAAATGGAAACGGACATCCCTTCCCTCGTTCAGTTAACCACAGCCTCGCACCAGGAGGTCACACCTCCCTCCCATATCACCCATGGCCCTCCAGAAGGCTATCAATCTCCACAACTGCCCGCGCCACACTCCCCAATGGGCGGGACAATGGAACCTGTCCATGTGGCCTGCCTACCGTTCAGGGGAATCCATTGGCATGGCTCTACAGGAGGGAGAGCCAGTTCAACCGGATCTTAACAAAGAGGTAATCAAGCAGATATAGTACTCAACGCCCTGAATGGAGGAGATCTGCAGGAAGCTAGAACCTCCCATCTGGCGCATGCCCCCTTACCTACCACCTCCTGAAGAATGAAGCCCCTTGAGACATGCTCCCTGTCCCGGTTGCTGCAGGCCCCTCGCCCTCGATTCACCATCAACCAGCGGCAGGATCAGAGCGTCATGAAGAATGGGGCATGATCCAAGACCTCCTCACCCTCCCAGACACCGACAGCAGTAAAGTCAATCAAAATTAGCCTCTCGCACTATGAACCTCCACCTCCGTCAGATCCTCCAAAGGTCCAAATTTCCCTGAACATTCACTAAGATTAAGCCCTGATTACACAGCACATTATAACGGACTGAGTGAAGGCAACAAAGGGTACCAGCGCCCACACTCCCAGTCAGCACCATCCAGCAAAACTGGGCACAGAGCAGAAGGGTCAATGCCATCACCAGGAGGCGCCAAGTGCCTCCCAGCAGAGAATTCCCGGGTTTTAACCACAGGCGGTTCGGCTAGGATGCCCGGAACTGTCTGCCGCCCTGTTCATTCGCCTGTTCAAAAATCGGGGACTAAGAGCCAGCAGGACAAGCCGCCATTATGCAAGCAGAAGAACCAGGGGCCCAGAATCAGTAGGCTTATTCCGTGACACCATTAAGGCAGGATGATGCTGGTGTTTTTGCCACGGGGCCCTTAGATCAATCTTCCCGCATCTAGAGAGGACCGTTAGTGAGAACCGGACCCGGCTGCCTCCCTGACGGCCGCCAACAGGTCCCCCATCCTCTCCTATGGAAAAGGCCCTGTCGATCTCCATCCTTGGCCAGAGATACTCCTGGGACTTCTTCGACATCGGGAATACTAGGAAAGCTCCTAGTGCGGATTTCCTGGCACACTTCAGGTTGGCAGTCGACGTCGAATGGAAGTGCCTGTTACAGACTCCTGCCAGTCCTCCCGTTAACAGCCGGGACCCAAGGAGCCCACCATCTGCTCTGGTTACCCCACCAGTAGAGGGCAGCTGCTGACGGAGTTCCCTGATGTGTTCAGGCCCAAGCTCTGCCAAAGTCCGGGGCCCCAGCCAAACATGGCATATATCACATAAAAACAATGGGCCCCCTGAATGTGAAGTTCGGAGGCTTCCCCACGCCTTGGGAAGGCCAGGATGTGTTCACTGAAATGGAATGGATGGGAATCTGCAAGAAGGCCTCCAGCCTGTGTGGCCTCCCCCTCCACATGGTGCAGAAACTGGAAGCTCCTGAAGAAAGAAAACAAAGGCGGCTCAAGCCTACGCAACGGAATAGAAACCTGAACCATTATCAGAAAAGAAGATGAGGACCTCACAGTCTCCTTCCGTGGGGCCAAAATATTTACTAAGTTTAAATCTCTTGAAATCCTATTTTCAGGTACCAGTCACCCAGAGGACATACAAAAGACTGCAATCATCACGCCTTTTCGGTCTGACTGTATGTGTTTGGTTCTGGACATTTGGCCTGAGGAACGTGGGGTCGACAATCACAGCTCACAGCATCCTGGGGACCTAAAGTTCTAAACCACCCTCCACCATAGATGATATCCAAATTTTCCAAAAAGAAGGAGCACACAGGAACACATCCAAGTCCTGCAGCACCAAAAAAACAGAACAAACTTCCGTACGTTTCAACAAATGCACCTTGGACCTCAACTTGCTGGGCCAAAGGTATCAAAGATGGTGTCCTCCCTGACATCCAAAGACAGACAGACAGCCACCAGGTTCCCGTCCCCACCTCCATCAAGGCCGTCCAAGAGTTTCTTGGGATGGTGAACTACTACAGGAGGTTCATCCCTGGGATCGCTCACACCACAGCCCTCTGACGGAGACCCTGAAAGGCCGACCAAAATCCTTCTTGGGAACCCAGCCAGCAGCAGGCCTTCTCCCCCTTTAAGGCATTTCCCAAGGCAAACACCTTGGCCCACCAGGATCCCAGCAACCCCCTCCAGCTGACACCAAACGGATGCACAGCAATGTCGCCTGTGGTGCTGTCCTGAAGCAGGTCATCAATGGCATTCCCCAGCCCATCGCCTTCTTCAGCAAGCTCAACCATGCAGAGGCCCGCTCGGCATCTCTCGGCCATAACCAGAGTTCACCTGCTCTGTCAAGTTCCCGGCAGGAAGAACCCATGGCGGATAACTAATGGGTAGAGAATTTGAGCTGAACGTGGTCAGCTGGGGATCCCTCTGAAACTCGCCAGGAGCAGTTCCCGACCCAGAGACCCCGCCCTTCACGCCATCACTTAAAACTGACCCATCCCATTCTCGGCCTCAGGGGACCTTTCAAATCTCTTGCGATGTCAGCACATGCTTTCAATCACAAATCAGTGCCAGCTTCCTACGCTTACCAGGTACCTCCAACATCATCCAGCCTGTCACCCCTCCGGCAGTCAAGGACAAGCTATATCATAGAAGTTCGTCTGGCACGGAGTGCAGAAGGACGTTCGAGGACCTGGGTGAGGCATCCCATTCATCAAACCAACAAGGTGGGGCTTTATCGATTTTCGGGGTTGGCGAGTTCCGCAGCCAGGGCGGCGTTTCCGCCATGTTCACATCGGCGTTACGGGTCCCTTCCCCATCAGGCGGGTCCAGATATCTCCTGACCGGTGGTAGACTGCTCAATCAAAAACCAGCCATTGCTGATCCTCCTCATGCGCCAAGGCCCTCACTCTCCAGCTGGATCAGCCGCTTGCGTCCTGACCACATCACAACCAGCTGCTGGGACAGCTCATTCACCACCACAGCCTACAGCCTGTCACAGCCAACAGCTTGGTTGAGCATTTTCACAGGTCCTTGATACATGCCTTTGGCCCACTGTACCGCCACACAGTACCAGCTGCCGTGGGAGAACACCTCCTGGGTTGAGGATGCCCCAGGGCTGAAGCAGCCACCCCGCAGCCAGAAAACCAATGGCGAGCCCCTTGTGGTAAGGCAAGCTAGTAGCAGAGGATGACCCACAACCCATCGGTCCAGAGCTATTCACGAAATCGTCCCCTACCAAATGTGCAAGAGGATTGCCGACAGGTCGACCACCTTCACGCCGCCCAGGCTGGCCCACACTACCCACTTCATCAGGGATGTCCTTCCTTTCCGCCATCTGAAAAGGCCTTACAGGAGGCCCCTTGGAAATGCTGGAGTGGAACAGCAAGACCTTCCCCTTGCACTTCACGGGAGGAACGATTGGTGTCAATCAACCGAGTCAACCCGCCAAATTTTCCTTTACAATGAAAACCACAGCATTTCAGCACACCCTCCCCCTCCGCACCGGTGCAGCTTGCGCCTTACCGGGCCCTATCTATTACACTATCAGCCATTCCAGAAAAGGCCACCCACAACAATCAGCCATCCTCACACAGGACGTCCCTCCGTTGTCCTCTGAAGCCAGGGCACCTTCATCGCCCCAGCAGATACACTTACAATCAGACATTACCTATGTCTTTTATAATTTGTAAAGTCATTTGTAAAGTCTCTGCTGATCATGTTTCCAAAAAAGTTCCTGCTGCAACAAGTTTTCTTTGGTGACCAGCCCATTTTCTTTGTATCTACAAGTTCACACCTGACGGGCCAGGTCATAACTCCAATCATTTAAACTATGTATGTAACTATTTATCTGTCCTCAATTTGTACTAATTTCATGAATCTATCCCATCAGGCATCAAATTGTATTCAACTTTAATTCTGTCTATTTTCACATTGTAAATTGTACAAGGTTCGCTGTATTTTACTGCTAATTGTTATCGACCTCAGGTCACCTCTGCTCCCATTTCTTCCTCTTATACTTAAGCTTGTCTGCCGCTATATAAACGCCTGGATCATCAATAAATCTAGCAGTTTCACCTTGTCATACTCAACATTGTTTCTTTTGCACCTCATAATAACCCACTTGGCAGGTGAGAATGTTTGTAGAGAGAGTATTCCCCGACATCAGTCTCATGTCTAGGTACTGTCTGAGTCCGAGCTACTCTCATGTGGTATTCAAACCTCCTCATGGATAGAGAGTAGCAAAAATAAAAAACCAACCTACCATGTGGCTAATCACAGCCTCCCCATGATTAGTGGAGAAATATTTGAACCTCCCATGTGGCTAATCAAAGCACTCTCATTTATGGAGGGTTTGAGTCGATCTACCTCTCATGTGGTATTCAAACCACCTCATAGATAGAGAGTAGCAAAAAATACCAACCTACCATGTGGCTAAGAATTAGCCTCCCATGATTAGTGGAGAACGATGAACCTCCCATGTGGCTAATCAAAGCACTCTTGTATGGAGGGGGTAAAGAACCTCCCATGTGGCTATTGTAGCACTCTCATGTATGGAGGTGACCTGATGGCTTGAGTATGCAGGATCTTAGGAGTTCTCCAGTTCTCCCGTCCATTCCCGCCGATTCTGCCTCCCTGAGTTGAAGAAACCAAACCTGTCCACTGGATCCTCCTATCTTCACAGTACTAATGTCAAACTTATTCTCTCACTATGAACCCTGACTAACAGAGAATCCAAAATTGCAAAGTTCCTCAGACTACATTCATTACCTAGAGTTACCCCACCCTTAACATTACTACTCTAATTACAAGATCGAGTTGGTCACACGTTCCAGAGGACCAAGCATTAGAAACCTTCTTCTTCGAAGAAAACTGAATGTCTTTGAGGTAGAAAGTCATCAAAACTGACACCGACTTCCAAGTATTCCCTCTAAGAACCTCCCATCTAAGAGAGTACCCCCTTAGCTAAATGAACGCACCCTTACGATAGAAGGGTTCATGGCTACACACGGACTAAGAGAATAACTTTCATATAAAAAGGAGAATGATCCATCTCCCAAGTGACTATTCAATCTCTCATTTACCCATTAAGGAGGGAATGAGGCAGTGTGCCAAACCTGATGACCCTCCATCCTGCAGGTTGCAGCAAATTTTCTTCAGTCAAGAAGTATCCCAGCGCCCGACAAAACAACCTAGGCTAGCCTATAAGCAACTTTGGACTCTCGTAGGGAAACTATCAAAGACTTGGATACTTAAGACCTACTAAACTTAAGTTCATGTGATTATACTATCACTTGTTGCTTAAGATTCTAAAGCCTGGAAGAAAAATTTCTCATCTGGTTAACCAATCATTGCACTACGTGAATACACAAATCTTAACTAAATGAATGACCTAGATAACAGACTTCGTTGTTAAATGTGGACAAAGAGAATAACCATTTCCAAGTCTGGTCGTAAAAAAACAGAGAATACCAGGTTCAGCTAATTGAACGCACCTAGATAGGAGAATTCGCCACTAAACACAGTGGGGCGAATTAAACCGAAAAAGTTAAAGGGAAGAAAACACAGACGCGCCAAGTAAACTACCTCCAGAATAGAAGACTCTGAACCATTCCTTAGAAAGGAAGATGAAGTGGACATACTCCAAATACTGTGCGGTAATGAAAAAAAAACTGTTAAATGCTAAATATAATGTCACGTCAAATTAAATTGTGTTCAAGGGCATAAAGCTCGCACCACACGAGAATCGTGAAGTGTGCCCGCAACTGTGTTTGTGTAGTGAGCGCTTATGAACCAGGAACCCTTTCTCCGAAAGTAACTAATCGCATCCTTGACAGCGGACAGGAAGGATTCTGCAGTGAGACAAGAAGTGTACACAGAGGCGGACGGAGTTTCTCCACCTTCGATAAATAGACTAATATTCGCATCGGACATAAAGACATCCCCGCTGATGCCGGAACCGAACACTTGCAGATAAAGAACCTTAAACGAACGAAGCAGAGTTTTAGCCTCCGCCACGACTTCCGGAAGAAGAGAAATACTTATCATTTCCCGCCTAGGAAACCAGCCTAGGAAACTTCCCGAAGCTCGCCCACCTTTTTATCTGCAGCTAAAGCCGAAAGAAAGAAAAACACCTAACCAGTTATCTTAACATTAGAACTTCTAGCAAATCTCATGAGGGAGCCCGAGGAAAGTAATAAATCAAAGAAGATCTTACTACTAGAAATTTTCGGAAAGATGGAAAATGTACTGCTAAGTGCTGAGCGGTAGCCAGCAATAGTCGAAAATGGAAGAATCTTGACTTTCCGAAGGAATAAGAGAAAACCAGCTATTTCGGTTATGGCAGGCCTAAAGATGGAATGACCTTCCTTACGACACAGACTTCCCCATGTCAAGCTGACCTGGTAAAGCTTATGGGTTGACTTTCTCAAGCTGAAAGAAACACTGTCTAGACATAGCTTTAGAGTGTCTGGACTGTCTAGCTGTTTGCTCGGCAGCCGCCCGCAACTAGGTTCATCACGCAAGAGTTTGGATGATAATGGTGAAAATGCGGTTGTCTAAAAGATCTTCCGCATGAAGAGGAACATCGGAACTTCCGTAAGGAGCATTAGGAATTCCGGAACCGAGGGCGTTAGGGCCAGGAAGGAGCTGGAGTCATAGACGTCTTGACACTCCCGCAATTCCTGATTACCTGATGAATGAGACCCAATGGCGGAAAGCATACACCTCTAAGTTCTAATGATCTTGTTCCCCCCGAGTTCTCAGATATGACACGGCAGTTACAATGTCGCAAAGCAGACCCACTGCTATGTTGAACACTAGGACTGAAAAACACCTGAGGGCTTCCTTTACAGCCCTGAGGTTCCCGAAGGTTATGACTCCTCTCATTCCCGATCCCCAAGAAGCATGGGTCCTCCAAGGTTGCTCCCCAACCTTGATATGAGGCATCTGAGTACAGATGAACGTCAGGAAGAGGGGAGACTAAAGACCTTCCGGATGTCAGATGCACTTCTTCTGAATATCACAGAAGATCCAGCAAGCGAGAATCGTTCCAGATTATACCTGCATTCTCGATGTGGAAGTCCCAGTGATTCCTGAGACATAGGCTACCTGAAGAGAAAGCATGCGGAGACACAAGACCCTGGAATTAAAGTGAGTGAGAGAGAGAGAGAGAGAGAGAGAGAGAGAGAGAGAGAGAGAGAGAGAGAGAGAGAGAGAGAGAGAGAGAGAGAGAGAGAGAGGACATTCTCCCTAAGAGGCTTCTTCAAGTGGGTACTGGCTGTTCCCTGTTGGACAGGAACACCTCTACTTCAACATTTTGTACTTTCAACGATGCATAATTGCCGACACTGGAGACATGAGTTAGAAGCAACAAGTTCGTTATACTGGCCACATCCCCTGAACCCAGAGCAGCCATACTAATCATAGCTTACTGTGACGCTACTGCTGACGACGGCTACACGAAATTGACCATGAAGGAGATATCCTCCTCCCTAAAAGATTGTTGCAGAGCACAAAGGCACCCTCAACAGAACCCTCTCTGAATGTCCAGATAGTGAGGCGGAGGCTTTAAAAAAAGAAGTCCCTCTTCTGCCAAAGAACGTTGTACAGTCAAGCGAAATGTTAACCTGGTATGCCAGCCCCACTGACACCGAAGTGATGAGGTGTCAGGCAGTACCGGACCAGAGGGAGTATATCCATCTTGTTTGAGAAAACCCTATCAACCCGGACACATCCACATAGAGAGGACAAGGCCTCCAGATGACTGCAAAAGGTGTCCTCCAAGATACAAGCCTCCTTAGATGAAATTGAGACCAACAATTGTGAAGGAACCGGAGAGAGAAGAGCCTCAACACGTTGAGAGGAGGAACCTGACACCCACAGAAAGGGTCATCGCTACCTTGTTAAGACCCCTCCTGAATAGGAAGCAAGGTTGAATCCTGCTTACTCGACCCTATCAAAGCCACTAACCTATGTCTGCCTCCCTTACTGCCTGCCTGACACAGCTAAAGCAGACCAGATTCTTTGATGATTGAGCAACTACTGGTTCTGAGCATATAGCGACTCGAACATCGTTTGATTCGGTAGTGTAGGCTCCTCTGGAACCTTGGATTGAGGATAAGTGAGGATGAAGTCTACCATCTGCTTCTACTCGTTCTCATAGCTGAAGAAGAACTAATGTCCGGTACCGGATCTTCTTCTTCAAATGAACAATCCTTGTCAGACTGGTCCGACCGAGCGGGAGGATTGTCGGACTGGTCCGACCGAGCCGGAGGATTGTCGGACTGATCCGACCGAGCTGGAACAGGAAAGAGGCAGGCTGATCCCTAGCAAACGCCGAACTCGAAAACCCGGAACTCGCTACACCTGGGTGCGTGAGACAGACACCTGACGTATCAATCGCGAACATACTGGAGTCACCCAAGTAGGTTGCGCAAACCCTGCGCCACCCAACGGGGATGACACAACACCTGGGCCAGCCACACCTGGGCGGCCCACGCCCACTCCTCAGAGCAAAATGGCCGCAACACCCGAACCACTCAAATCTGGATGTATCAAAACCGCATGGGAATGGGATTCCGGAACTGAAGACCCGGAATCAACCCCGAACCTACATGGATGCCTAGACAGAGGGACAGAGAAACCTGCCAGAAAGTTGAGAAAGAAGAAGCCAAAGGAGGGAAGAAGGAAGAATCCACACTCGGAGTAACCACCGGAGCGCCTAACGCTGATGTTGGACAGATGGAGAAGGTCCTAACCGGACCGAACTCAGGAGTATCGAAGGGGAAGTTACGAGGTACCAAACCGAAGGTAACAGAAGAAGGTATATTACCAACTATCCTTGAGAGTGGAAAGGCTGCGGAAACTATCGGTGCTGATACACTGGAAACTATTGGTGCTGATGGGACTAAGGCGAGGCTGCGCCGACTGCGAAAATCATAAGCAAGAATCTCAGGGGATACATTACGTTTAGGAGCCCGTAAAGAATGAAATAAGGAGTTGCTGACGCCTCCGCAAACACCTGAGAAGCAACTAGACTGGATGCCTGAGAAACTACAGGATTCGCAAAAGGTGATAAAGACGACGGATCCGTAAAAAGTACCCCTTCCCTTAACCCCAAAGAGAGAGAGGGAGCCGCTGAAGCTCTAATATACAGAGTTGAACCAAGAAAGCCTTTGCTCTGCTGAGTTAAAAGCCAAGAAAACAGGATGAGCAACAAAGAACCCGAAGAGCGGACCGAAGAGAAGATTGAGAAGGGCAATGGAAGAAGGCTTAGAAGAAAATGGGAAAAAACAAGAAAATTCTGTAGCAGCCGAAGAGGCCATAGATTTCAAAGAAAATAGGCTGGTTCTGTTCCCCCCACCCCTGCTAATCTTGGTAGACATTATCAAAATCAGAAAATTCTTTAAGACATGATCATAAATATTGGAAAATTTGATCGCCAGAATTACCACCATCGCAAGACGAAAGAAATTTTAACCCCTGAAGGAAAAGGAACCTTCGAAGAAGGAGTATTCAAGGAAAAACAAAAATTCAGAACCAGATACATCAGAAACCAAATCTGAACGACCCTCCACGGATCTGGAAATCTTTGTTGCACAGAGCACAAAGCAGGAAATAAAACCGACAATTGATCTAAATGAGAGACCTAAACAGTAGCGACCCCAACCAAACCTGAACCCAAATAAGACTGCACGTTCAACTACTCTTCCTGAATATTTCGTAAATTAGAATTCCTACTCTTGTGAGTGACTCCTAATTCTAAATCCACCTAAGAACTTACGCTTTTAGAGGGAAGGGGGAAATCTGCTGCCAACACTGCCTGCTCCGCGCCGGGGGGGGCCGGCATTTTCTACCTTTTTGGCCTGCGAATCTCCATAACCCCCAGCACCCATTAGGGCTGGTTCTGGAACAGGCAGGGGGGCTGAAAAAGAACGATTAGTATCTACAACACCATTACTGTACTACTATCCTTATCTCTAGTTTCCGTTAATTTAGTCATAAAGCTAGAAAAATCGACTAGACATACTCAGCTAGTAACTTGTCCTCTAACTTTTTGAATAATTCTTCCATCTGATCTACCGACCAACACTCGCCACCTATCTGACTGATACTACACTGCATCTTCCTACATAAAATACAAACAGAATGTCGATCGTGTTTGAGGGTACTCATCCTACGCTTGCAGGACGTGTAGGGCCAATGAGCGTCAGCATCTCCAGCAGTAGAAGGCTCTGTCATCGAAGATGTAAACGAAGTTGAAGTACTGGCGCTAGCAGACAGCGACGTCTTTTTGTTTGACTTATCCAATCGAGTCCAAGTACTGATCCCAAAGTCAAAATCGGGAGAGAAGTTCCAAATCCCATCAATAAAGTATCCATCCAGGAGAAAATGTGCTGAAAACAGTCCAAATCGTGATCTGATGTCCAAATTCTTGAATTGGGGTCGGGCTAAATGACCAAAAGTTCGCTTGATGTGGGACACACCGACACAGCATGGCGAACAAAAAGCAATTGGGGATCTCGGCCTCACTCGGCCGGGACTTGCATCAGTGTTGCCAACGGTACTTCAGGTAACTCATTTGACAAGATTTTCCTGTAAGCGTTGGTAATGCTGACAGTTAATTACCCACTTAGTGGGTAAAAGCTATGGGGATGTAGTTCGGGCTGGTTGGGTGACCAGGGCTAATTCAGGTGTTCAGGGAGTGTACTGCAATATAATAACAGTTTGTTCACGAAAAAGCATTTCAGAACAAAGAGAAAGAGACATAGAATACAGAAGTTATTAAAAAGAGGTTGAGAGGACTTCTAAAAATAGATCAGTCAGAAGGGGAGAGGGACAGAAATTCTCTTCCAGCTCTATTTTCATGTCAACCATTTATTTCTTTTTTTAAGGGTAATGTATTAAGCTAACTTTTAAATAAAATTACAGTAACTTTAATTTCATTTAAAAGTTACCTTAATAATTTGGGAGCATGATTAAGGTCATATTTAGTGTTTAAACTTTAGAAATAGGCATTTATTAGCATTTTTAGAGAGCATGCCAAACTTACGCAAAAATTCGCCTTGCACGAGGGGTTCTGGATTCTAACCTCGCGTAAGTTCAGGGTACAACTGTAATACTGAAACCCAGTGATATAACCGGAAAATAAGAATAAGTTGCTGTAATCACTCGATGTTTAGTAGAGTACGGCAGAAAACAGAATGAGGTGGTTAGCTACGTCGCTCCTAGTATTGCCATTAGAGGCAGTACTGTGCACCTACCCGCGAAATTTAAATTTAGGCTGCCATACATGGAAAACTAATAGCTATGTAAATACTGGGTAAGTCACTTATATAAAACTAACTTTTTAATTTTACAGAGGCATGTGTACTTTAGCAGAAGACAATGGATCCTTCACTACCTCTTTATCTGAAGGTCACCACTTAATTTTTATGCCAATGAATTCCAGGTGGGGAAGTAAAAGCTAATGATGATGGTAGCTCTGCCTACAAACTAGAGAATATTTCCAAGTACCCATAGATGAAATCCCTTGAATTAACTCTGTGAACATGAGTGATTTTTCCAGCAACATACACTATTCACTCAAGTGAACAGAAATAATGCATTTCAAAATATATTTAAAAGAAAGCTACTGTATACTTAACACTAGCAAAAATAATTTATAGTTTTAAATAACTTAAAAGACATGCTTTCAACAATATAAATAAGTCAGGAACAAAAGGGGTAATATGATCCCACCCTCTTCAGGTATTGGCAGATTATATTCACTAGATATGACAGCATCTACTATGCCTTTCAGAAAAGCTTACCTTAAACTGGAATAGCGAGGTGCTTTCTATCCATGAACACATTTCTTCAAGTACAGGTAGCAGCTTAAAAGTTATGGCTGACAAAGAAGGGAAGGCCATGGGATATCGTGGTACCTTGACTATAGCCTCCTCACACTAACTTGGTGGAGAAGCCCCGCCCACCATTGTAACTGCATAGATTGCAGGATTCGTCAGTATTGTATCTATTTCGAATTTAATCATTAACAAGCATACAAAATATAGCATATCATAACAAAATCTTGATGTAATATATAAATTTCTATTCTTTCTGCATAGTTGCTGTCACTGAAATACTTGTCATTGTATAAATACAAACGAAGAAAAAAAAACGAGTGCAACTGTATGCAAAGAAAGGGGAGGCGTGCTGGTTAATGGAACAGTCACTGTTTTGGTGACAACACAAATAATTATTTTTACTGATTAACTAATCTTTAATTTGTATTTGAATTTATGTTTGGGTTTAATCGTAAGAGCAATACTTTTTGGTTTAAGGTGATCTAAAATTAATTTGCTATAGGACTACGTAAATTTTATGATATTTTCGAGCTAACTGAAGGGGAAATATAAAAGCTATATAGTTTTTAATGTATTTATTGAGTAATAACTGAATCGGGAAATATATGTCGAAAAATTATATGTATGTATCTTTCCTATACGCCAAGAAACATGTATTAAAATGACATAACGTTAGTTATAATTTAAAAGGGAATGTGAGCAAACGAAGGCAATTAACCACATATAGGCCTATAGCCTACAGCTTCATTTACAATACGACTGCATAAATTCATAAACAATCCTTATAATATAATTGCATAAATGTATAGTCGCATAAAACAAAGGGTAAATAAAAATGAGATATAATTTTGCGGTTTATACAATTATTGGAACTAGACCCATACGAGGCTACCAATTGGCTCCGCCAGATTCAACCACTTAACCAAGGAATTTTAGTAAATAGCCTAACCGATCTGTGAACCACAACTATCCCCAAGTATTCTAAATTCTAGCGATGATTTCTGAGTTTGACTACATATGGAATAAACACTCTAGTTCAGCTCTGTGATAAAATCCTATACTGGTATTCAACATTGCCATTGGATAAACAAATAAAATAAGATAAAAATAAAATAAAAAAATAAATGAAAAAAAACGGATGGAAGAAAATGCCTCGTTTTTGACAATTTTTTTCACTTTATTTGTTAGGAGATATCTAACACTTTTCTGAAAGTTTACCCAACTTTGTTGAACTGGATCAAAACCTTCCATTCGTAACCAACCATCTATGGACACGGCCTTTCACAATTGGACTGGAACTGGAGAGCTGGGGAATATGATTAATGGACCTATATGGGTAATGCTTACCTGATCTTCCTCCTCTGATCGCTCATTACAAATGTCATTAGATGTTCCCCCACTGATAAGAATATAATTATAAAAAATATAAGAATATAAATATAAAAAGACACCTTTACTTTGTGTTAGATTGCGCAGGAAATTAAATAGGTAAATGTATGAAGCTACGTAAATATTTACCTTCAAATGGGATGAAAAATATCAGAAATTTGTTGACGTCAATGAAATCAGCTGATGAGGTTACAAGTGTAAGATTCCATATCCTGCTAAAACAATGGCTGTTCCATTAACCAGCACGCCTCCCCTTTCTTTGCATACAATTACACTCTTTTTTTCATTTTTTTATACAATGACAAGTGTTTCAGTGACAGCAACTATGCAGAAATAGAAATTTATATATTACATCAAGATTTTGTAATGATATGCTATATTTTGTATGCTTGTTATTGATTAAATTCGAAATAGAGGAGGCTATAAAAGAGCAAACAGATCAGGGTACCACTCGACTTACAGCATATGATCTACTTGGGTCAACCTGAGTCCTGGAGTAATATCTATTCAATTAGTTATTCATCATATCAGGTTGAATAGAAGAAAATAGTACCCATCCAGGTGACCCTATGGTTACTAAAAGGCAGCCTTCATTACAACCCTGGGATTCGGATGGGGGAGCAGAACACTAGGAGCTTTCTGTTTAGTCTTGTAGTGAACAGGTCAATTACCACTTGTTCCCAACCCTGAGCAGCTTTTCTGCCATGCATGCATGTAGGGATTACTGCACTCTGTTTCTGGCAATTGGGCTGGTCTGCTGCAAAACTCCTCCTGCACACAATGTACTTGGTGGCTAACTTGAAGGCGTGGTAATCTATCACACATGGGTATGTTGCCAGCTTGCAGAGAGGTATGGAAACCATTCGCCCTGCCTGTTCATGTATGCCACTAAGGCCATGTTGTTCACCCAACAACACTGCTGAAAAGCCCATAAGTTAGCAAACCGAATGTATTTCCAAATGATATACAAATGAAGGTTGTCTGCTATTCACACAACCAAAGTAACTAGGCCCTCCAGGTATGTGCACCATCAATACTCCAATGCATCTCTGGAGGTAAGGAATTTAACAGAACTCCCACAAGGAGGCTCAAGATCTGACTTCCCACAATTCACCCAAAATCCCCATAACATGGCAAAAGCAACTGTGCCTCTGAGGACAATAGGTCCAACCAATTGTCGAGACAATGATTGAAGCAACATGGAACGTGGGGGATTTCATCTTAAATGGGTTTGAACAGCAAATCTGTTCAACAGAGAAAGGCTGATCTGTTTACAGCCTCCTGCTGACCTCTCCACTGGAGACTGGTCATCTATGATTTTCAGTGTATTCTTCTCCAACATCAACCTCATCTATGCTAACACTCCAAGAGCGAGAAAGGGGGTGGTGGTCCTTGAAAGGTAGTCTGTAAATCCAAAGGACAAAGGTCCAGGGCTCTGGCCCCCTATTGCTACAACACTGCCCACTGGCATGACAGGCATCCCCCTTCTTGAGGCATCTGGAAGGAACCAGGCCCTTTCTGGAAATAAAAGTTAAACTCCCACAGGGTTTGGAGAAGAACTGGGCACTACCCAACCGTGATTTTGCATGCAAGCTGCCCTTGAAGGTTTTGCTATTCTCAGCTGAAAACTGTTTTGAGAGGAGGCTTTGAACAAAACTGTCTTCACAGAACGAAGTTCACCCTAATTAGCCAACTAATCTAACCTCTGGAAATACAAACTATTTTCATCAGAAGAGACACGCCTGTGATAGCAAGGTACGTCAACATATTCACAGCCACAGTTTGAGCCACAAGTTACCCTGGAAAGAAGTCACAGTGACAGGTCAAACTAAACAAGAGAAGCTTCCCTACCATCTGGACTGTCAAGTCTCCCCTGATGTATGAGGTGGGGAAGGCAATTAGCCTTATTCACTTGTTCTATAATTTATAACAAGTGAAGGCCATAGCAACCAGCACGACAGCTTCACTTCAAATCCAAACTCTTAGGTTGAATCAATCAATTTCAATGGGTTGCTTCTCTGAGATCAATTTGCTTATAAAAATGTCCAAGTGCCTCTCCAATTTAGTAATAGTATTAAAGTAGTTTAACCAGACCACTGAGCTGACTTTCAGCTCTCATACAGCTAGCCCGAAGGATTAGAATAAAATACCACATAGGCACACCTTCTCATACTGTAACATATACACACAATTTTACTCATGCTTCCACACTAAAAATGATATTTTTATAATAAAATAAAGTTTGTTCATACTTACCTGGCAGATATATATAAAGCTGTATTCTCCGAAGGACCGACAGAAATTCAAAAACTTACGGCACACGCAGTGGGGCCAGGTGGTTAGTACCCATTCCCGCCGCTGGGAGGCGGGTATCAGGAACCATTCCCATTTTCTATTCAGATTTTCTAGAACTACTGTCTCCTGAGGGGAGGAGGGTGGGTACTATGATTATATATATCTGCCAGGTAAGTATGAACAAACTTTATTTTATTATAAAAATATCATTTTGTTCATGAGACTTACCTGTCAGATATATTATAGCTGAATCCCACCATTGGAGGTGGGAAGAGACAGAATAGGATTTTAGGAAACAAACATATGTAGGCGATTGACGCCTTGGTTCCTTACCTGTTAGCATTGCTGACTTCGTGATTACTGTCATCCAAGTCTGCTTCTGCTTTACTAGAGTCTCCAGCGAGGTAGCAACCTGTAAAGCTGGTGAATTCTAGATGATCTGTCAACGTGGGCGAGACCACAATGTGACTAGACCATATGACCTTACTGTGAGGGCAAACGACAAACAAAACAACCACCTGACCAAGCCTAGCTACGTCATGAAGTTATAACATAGACTAAGGACTGGGACGACCACCCCCGGTGGTGACCCAACAACCATAAAAAACACCATAACTAAAAATTATAAACACACCTAACCAATAACTATAGGAGAGGATGAGTGTCGCTTTCTTCCCCCAAGATCATATTTGCAGAAACGTAAGGCCCTAGCGCACAGCAATTCTCGTAGGAAGTCTTTACTTCAGTCAGGTAATGTGAAGCAAACACAGAATTGCTTCGCCAAAAAGTGGCACCCAGAATGTCATTGAGAGATAAATTTTTCTGGAAAGCCACTGAGGTAGCAATGGCTCTCACCTCGTGAGCTTTGACTTTCAAAATGCTCAAATCCTTGTCTTGAACACTGGAATGGGCATCTATAATGGTGTTCCTTAAAAAGAACGCCAGAGCATTCTTAGAGAGAGGTAAATCCGGCCTCTTAACCGAGCACCACAGATTGTTAGAAGGACCTCGACAATTCTGAGTCCTCTGTAAATAAAATTTCAGAGCCCTGACAGGGCACAGGGTTCTCTCTGGTTCTTGTCCAATGATCTCCGTCAAACCCTTAATCTCGAAGGCCCTAGGCCAAGGGGAAGACGGGTTTTCATTTTTAGTAAGAAACATAGGGCTCAAGGAACATATTGCATCATGGCCTCTAAAGCCTATAATCTTGCTGATAGCCTGAAGTTCACTAACTCTCTTCGCCGTCGCCAGAGCAGTTAGGAAAATAGCTTTTCTGGATACGTCCTTGAAGGATGCAGAATGTAGAGGCTCGAATTGTTTTGACATTAGAAATTTTAGGACAACATCTAAATTCCACAAAGGCAACTTTGGGTGAGCTACCTTAGAAGTTTCAAAAGACCTTAGAAGATCGTGAAGGTCTTTGTTGTCTGTTATGTCGAGGCCTCTATGCCTAAAAACTGCTGACAGCATGCTTCTGTAACCTTTGATGGTAGGTACTGCCAGCTTTAAGTCCTTCCTCAAATAAAACAGAAAGTCAGCTATCTGGGACACAGAGGTTGTGGTAGAGGAAATTCCCTTAAGCTTGCACCACTTCCTGAATAAGACCCACTTCGATTGGTACACTGCATTAGAGGAGGCTCTCCTGGCGCTGGCGATCGCCTTACCACAGGTCTTGAAAAACCCCTCGCTCTGACCAACTTTTCGATAGTCTGAATGCAGTTAGACTCAGAGCGGGAAGGTTTTTGTGGTACCTCTCGAAGTGGGGTTGTCTGAGAAGATCTATTCTCATGGGAAGCGTCCTTGGGAAGTCCACTAGGAATGTCATGACCTCTGTGAACCACTCCGCTGAAGGCCAAAGGGGGCGATTAATGTCATCCTCGACCCTTCTGAGGCCACAAACTTCCTGATGACTTCCCCAGGATCTTGAATGGGGAAAGGCATACAGGTCCAGATCCTTCCAGTCCCAAACGAGGGCATCTACTGCTACTGCCCCTGGGTCGAGCACGGGAGAGCAGTACAGAGGTAGCCTTGTCGTCCTTGACGTTGCAAAAAGGTCCACCAGAGGACGCCCCCAAAGCTTCCAAAGCTCCTGACATACCTCTGCGTGTAGGGTCCACTCTGTCGGAATAAGTTGACGCTGCCGACTGAGAAGGTCCGCTCGGACGTTCTCGACCCCTGCTATGAATTGCGTGAGAATCGTAACTTGTCGAGAATGGGCCCACAACAGGATCTCTTTGGCAATCAGGAAGAGGGACCGAGAATGAGTACCTCCTTGCTTCTTGAGGTATGCCAGGGCTGTGGTGTTGTCCGAGTTGATCTGAACCACCCGGCCTACAACCTGATTTTCGAAGAACTGAAGAGCTAAGAGAATCGCTCCCAATTCTTTTAGATTGATGTGCCAGGACACCTGTTCCCCCTTCCAGGTGCCTGACACTTCCTCCCCCCCTAGTGTTGCTCCCCATCCCGATGTGGACGCGTCGGAAAACAACACTCGGTCGGGGTTCTGAAGAGAGAGTGAAACCCCTTCTGCCAGTTTTGCGGGATCGAGCCACCACCTTAGATGGTCCTTGGCAGAGAGAGAGATCTTGAGAGTCTCCTCTAGATCCTCCTTGTTCGTCCAGTTGTCCGCGAGGAAAAACTGGAGGGGTCTGAGATGCAACCTCCCCAGGGAAACAAACTTCTCCAGTGATAAAATGGTCCCCAGCAGACTCATCCATTCCCTCACCGAGCATGTTTCTTTCCCCAGGAAGGCCGAAACTTTTTCGAAGCAGTGCTGCTGACGTTCCTGGGATGGAAAGGCTCGAAAAGCCACTGAATCCATCTGAATCCCCAGATAAACAATGGACTGAGAGGGGATCAGATGTGACTTCTCGAAGTTCACTAGAAGTCCCAGGGACTTCATCAGCTTCAACGTTTAGTGCACGTCCTCCAGACACCTTTCTTTCAACGAAGCTCGAATGAGCCAGTCGTCTAAGTAGAGCGAGATCCTTATGCCCGCTAGGTGAAGCCACCGGGCAACGTTCCTCATCAGAACTGTGAAAACCATAGGAGCCGTACTCAGTCCGAAACACAGAGCCCTGAACTGGTACACTCGTCCCCCCAGGACAAACCTCAAATACTTCCTTGACCGCGGATGAATGGGGACGTGAAAATATGCGTCCTGGAGATCCAGCAAGACCATCCAATCGCCTGGTCTTAACGCACTTAAAACGGACTGAGACATCTCCATCTTGAACTTTTCCTTGACAACAAAATGGTTCAGTCTGCTGACGTCCAGGACTGGTCTCCACCCCCCTGAGTGTTTTGGAACCAAGAAGAGACGATTGTAGAAACCTGGAGAATCCAAATCCAGGACTCGCTCTATGGCTCTCTTTTCGAGCATCTGTTCGAGCAGATCGAAAAGAATCTGTTGTTTCTCTGGGCGGTAAGAGGGCGACAGATCCCTGGGTGTTGAAGACAGGGGGGGAAATTCGAGGAACGGGATCCTGTAACCTTTCCCGATTACACTGAGGGACCAGGAGTCCGCCCCTTTTACTCTCCAGGCTTCCGAAAACAAAAGAAGCCTGGCTCCTACTGGTGTCTGGAGATCCGGTGTATCATTTCTTGCCCCTTGGGTGAGAAGGGGCACCACCTCTGGAGAGGCCTCTTCCTCGAGGAAAGGATTTAGAGGAGGAAGCTTTGCCATGAAAGGGCTTCTGCCTCTTGGCGGCTAGTCCCTGAGAAGACGTGGACGGGACATTAGGACGCCTGAAAGACTGCGCGAGAAGGTCTTGTGTAGCCTTCTCCTTAAGGCTGGAGGCGAGATCCTTGACTAACGGCTAGGGGAAGAGATGGCTAGAAAGAGGGGCGACAAGCAATTACGCCCTCTGCACAGGAGAAACTGACTTTGCTGCAAAATTGCAGTATAAAGCCCTCTTCTTCAAGAGTGACGTACCGAAGTGAGCAGCCAGTTCATCCGCGCCATCTCTGACGGCCTTGTCCATGCACGAAAGCACACGGGACAGCTCCCCCAGAGAGATAGAGTCTGGACTCCGAGTCCTCAAGTCCAAGGCCCCCAAGCACCAATCTAAAACGCTGAAGACTTCCATAGTCCTAAAAAGCCCTTTGAGATGATGATCAGTCTCCGAAAGCGTCCAGGTCACCTTCGCTGAAGAAAGGAGAGCCCTCCTTGGAGCGTCGACCAGACTCGCGAAGTCTCCTTGAGAAGAAGAAGGGACTCTAGAGCCAATTTCTTCTCCAGTCTCATACCATATCCCAGCCTTCCCGCACAATCTAGACGGAGGTAGGGCAAAGGAAGACTTGCCTTGAGTTTTCCGATCCTCCATCCACGAATTAACTTTCTTGAAGGCTTTCTTGGTGGCGAGCGAAGTCTTCATCTGAAGGAAGCCGGGAGATTTCCTCACCTTCGACGAAGCTAACTGCGAAGGGGGAGAGAGAGGAGCAGAAGGCTGAAATTTATCAGGAAATAATTCTCTCAGCATGTTGGCTAAAACCTGATAGTCCGAAGAAGACGACAAAGGGGGGTGTTCCTGCTCTGCAGACTCCGAATCATGAGACAACTCTCCCTCTTCGACGGGAGCGACAGGAGAGTCTTCCGGAACTTGAGGAAGACTAAGACCTTGAGGCCCGATTCGGAAAAGAGACCTCTTCTTGCGTGAAAGAGCAGAAGAAAAATCTGGAGCGTTCCGCACAGAAGCGTCCTGCTGAGCGTCCTGCTTCGAATGCTGCCGAGCATCCTGAAGAGCGTCCAGACGAGAGGGGAGAGAAGCGTCTTGCCGAGCGTCCTGAAGAGCGTCCTGACGAGCGTGATGAGAAGCCAGACGAGCGTCATGCCGAACGTCCTGCCGCGTATCCCTTCGAGCGTCTTGTCGAGCTGCAAGAGGGGCGTCCTGACCAGGAAAAGAAGCATAAGGATCAGCCGCCTGGGGAGTGTCAAGACGAGGTAAAGAAACCCGACGATCCAACGAACGATGAGGGCGACCAGGAGAACTCGCCGGAGAGAGAGACCTCTTAGACCTCTTAACGGGCAGCTTCAAGTCCTTGCGGCGCCTACGAGGTTCAGACTCCTTTGCAGCAAGTAGGGAAGCCAACTGCCGCTGCATATCCTGGAGAAGACGCTTCGAAGGAGAAGACTCCCTCTCAGGAGAAGGGCTGCTCTTGTGAGAAGAAGAGGGGGAAGGGGACGTCCTCTTCCTTCTACCCTGGGCGACGACAGATCTCTTCTTGGGGCGACTGGGACGCTCAAAAACGTCCTCCTCGGAAGAAGTCCTGGTCCTCTTATGCGGCGGCAACTCGTGGAACCACTCAGGAGAAGAAACGAAGGCTCGAGAAAGAGGAGGAGAAGCGTCCTCCTCTGCGAAGCTTCTCTTGAAAGCGCGAGAGTCCAACCGAGAACACGACCCCTTGCGTGGAGAGGGCGCCTCAGAGGACGAGAAGCAATCCTTGAGGACGCGTGCACGAGCACGATCCTTGGCAGCCTGGGAAACGACAACAGGGCCTGCCGAAGGGACGCCAGATTGGTGGGGGGTCCCCGTAACCCTCTTGCGGCTTTCGACATGCCCATTCCCTGAGTACTGGGAGTTCGGCAGAGGTCTAGACCTAGAGGCATTATAGGGCCGATCTGACGCCCCCTCCACAACACTAGGGGGATCACTGCACTTCACAACACTTTCAATCGCCAGCACCTTCGACTCCAAAGCGCGAATGGAGTACAAAATCTGCGCAAGAGCATTACCTTCCGCAGATGCAATCACAGGTTCTGAAGGCAACACTACAGGGATAGGTGAAGCATTAGAGGGGTTAACAGGTGACAAATTATTATTACCCTGACTCCCACCAGCAGACACACTCCTGGAGGAAGACCTCCTGATAAGGTCACGCTCTAACTTGCGCACATAAGAGTCGTAAACCTTCCAATCTGAATCAGGCAAAGACTCACACTCCTTGCAGCCATCATCCAACAAACAGACATGCCCTCTACATCTCATGCATACTGAGTGAGGGTCTACAGAAAGCTTTCGGTAGCCTCACCTTACACTCCTTCACAACACACACCCTAAAACTAGCAGAACTAGAACCAGACATCGTGATCAAAGAAAAGCCAAAGCCAAAATCAAAACAGTCCACAAAAGCGTATGCCTATCCACAAATCCAAAGTCAAAAAACCAAAAGACAATCAGAATACTCAAGTGGAGAAGTTTACGAAAATCAGCGACGGAGGTATTGACAACAGGTGTTGACAATACCGGCGACAGAGAAAATCTGAATAGAAAATGGGAATGGTTCCTGATACCCGCCTCCCAGCGGTGGGAATGGGTACTAACCACCTGGCCCCACTGCGTGTGCTGTAAGTTTTTGAATTTCTGTCAGTCCTTCGGAGAATACAGCTATATATATATCTGACAGGTAAGTCTCATGAACAAAAAGTATATTAAAATTCATAATAAGGTAAGTATTAAAAAAAAAATTAATTTAAATTCAACAAATGCTATAAGGGTTTTCGTGCTTTTATTATTTACTTATTTTTATATATTATTAATTAAACCACAGCTCCTCATGAACAACAAAATTGGCATGACTGAATATGTAAAAGATTTAGACAAAATTTCATTCATTGACTTATTTCCGAAAGTTGACAGTCGCTGTTGGTCAAACTTTGGACACTCACATAACACGTCTGACCGTTATATCACCTTACACTCTGAGCACTTGGGAGCCGGGCCACGTGGGCTGCTCATTAAGTGTCCATGTGTCAGACGAGTACAGTAAACCCCCTGTATTCGTGTTCTCACGATTTGCGGATTCATGTATTTGCGGATTTCTCTGTGGAACGTATCTACCCATTATTCGCGGAAAATTCGCCCATTCGAGGTGTTTTTCACTGAGAAATATTCACTAATTACTGTATGTTCATGTCATTTTCATAATTAAATGCACTTTTTGTGATAAAACTATTAAAATACTCAGGTATCAGCATTTTTAGAGAGGTTTTCAGTATTCGCAGACTTTAGCTATTCGTGGGGGGGGTGTGGTATGCATTCCCCGCGAATACGGGGGGTTTACTTTATGGCCTATTCTGAGACGTGTTAGAATTACTTGTGCATGTCTCTCTCTCTGATATGATGAACTCCAATTTTCAACATTAAGTTTTATTTGTTTTAAAATTTATTATTTTCAGGTTCTTCATTCCATATACAGTATATTGCCATTTATTTATGATACCCACTTTCATGTGTGTTGCATAATCAGTAACACTTGATCTTCTCATGTGGGTTGCTTCTTTGGCTGCTTTATCTGCCTCTTCATTTCCTTTGGGCCCTACATGGGCAGGGATCCAACATATTTCTACATTTTTTCCATTATTATAAAAGTTATGGAGAAATAACTTAATTTGTTGTAAAATATTATTTTTTGATTCGTAACTGAATAGCTTCTAGTCACTAAAAATCACAAAATTATTGAATGACGTTTCTTTAATTATTTTTATAGTTGACACACTTGCACACAATTTTGCTGTGAATACTGAAGCATTATCAGGTAAAGGTTGATTGACTGATAATGAAATTTAGGTCTTGAAGACCAAGCACCAGAACCCATCATGAAGATGAAATATATAAATTAATATTATGATTGATAATGAATAGGTGAATGATGACATACTAGTAGAATTCAGTGTTAAAATATGAACATAAAAAATGAAGGATACTGGATAGAACCAGCAAAAAATAAATATACTGTACAGTATATTAAATTTTTATATTCAAAATATATACTTAGTATATAAAATAAATATGACTAACATCTTTATTAAATATACTAAGATCATCTCATTAAAATAACCAGATTCTTTCAGATAACTCATACCTCAACATGATTATTTAAAATTTCTAAAATAGTCTTCCCAGTTAGTAAGTACTTTGCCCTAAGGCGATTAAATTTAGGACAGTGCACCAGCATGTGATCAACGGATAGCTGACCACCACAGTGAGCACAGAGAATTGATAAGTTTTGTCTTGGGACACTGCAACATATCCCACTCTGTGCTCTGATTTAGATCCATCTGTATATATTGCACAATGTGGACCTTTCCAGTTTATATGCTCTACTCCATGTTGTCTATGGTGTTCTGGTGTATATGAGTAACTTTTTGATAAATATTTCAGGTGTGTACGAATTCTCATTTTTCATTGTCCAGGGAGGAGGTGATTTTACTAGTGAAGGCACTTGTATATTTATATTCAGCGACTCAAACGATCTTCTAGCTCTAACTGGGAAAGGTGGAGGATAGTTATAATGTATATACAGTATATCTCTTAATTCAAATATTTTTTTGTTGGGCAATCACTTGTTTGAATTCTTAGAGCATGTTTCATTGTTACTAGCTCTCTACGGCGAGACAGAGGTAGTTTATCACATTCAACTTGTAAAGATGATTTTGGTGATGATCTAAAGGCTCCTGAGCATATTCTAAGGCCCTCTGGGTGACAGGGTCTACCATTTTCAGCATGCGTCAGATGCTGAGCCATATACTTCACTTCCATAATCAATGATAGACAGAATTGTTGCTTTATACAGTACAGTAAGGGTATGTCTATCGGCTCTCCAAGTAGTGTTCAACAGTTTTTCAATTAGATTTAATGCTTTTACATTTTGATTTTACGTATGTTATGTGGGCGTTCCGGTTCAAGTGAGTACCAAATACTAATCCCAAAAATTTTGCTGTTTGGTCAATTGGTATATACTATGGTTTCTGATATTTAAATCTATTTCTTCGCCTTTTTATTTTTATAAAACATGACTGCTTGAGTTTCATCTATGGAGATACAATTTAAAGCCTACAGATGAGGTCCATTCATCTATTTTTACTATGCTTTTATTAATTATTCATTCCACATTTCATTCGAGATGCTGAATAACATATGGCAACATCAATTTAAAATGACATTTTTATAATAAAATGAAGTTTTATATATACAGTACTTACCCAGTAATTACATTAGCTAGAGTTTCTCTTGCCTCAGCAGCTTAAATGAAAAAATTTGAGGGTTAGCGCTTCAGTTTAGTGCAGGTGGCTGGTCTTGCCCAATAACGAGAGAATCAGGAACTACTCAGCAAAAATTCGTCATTACGTTTATGCTTTATGTCCATGTGCAGGGTGGAAGGGAGGGCTCCATCCGTAATTACTGGGTAAGTATATAAAACTTCATTTTATTATAAAAATGTCATTTTTTTATATGCAACTTACCCAGTAATTACATTAGCTGATTCCACATTGACAGGTGGTGGGAAATCATGGACAAATTCTGACCCAACCATTATTTCATGTAATGATCTGAGATAATAGATAAGTTGCCAGCATTGGATACAATGCTTGTAGTTCCTTGTTAGTTAAGAGAGCCTGCAGTATAGGGCTGCCTCTGGTTGTTGCTCAACTTACCTAACCTGTAGCAGCGTGGCAGTAAAGCCAGGAGCGCTTCTACTTAAGTGGGACACTTCGCAGCGAAGGAGTACGCCAATGGTTGACAAAGTATAAGATTAAGCTTTGCGACGAAGGCGTACACCGATGGCCAACAAAGCACACATAATTGTCGTTGCCATGGGCGCAGTACCAATAAAAACAAACAGATATGACTGTCACTTGCACTGAAATACAGACCATGACCCATTCACAGACAGTGATGGGTGTTCCAGGTAAATTGTAACCTCCGGCTCTCACAAGTCTTGGCACCTTACTACAAGGTGAACAGATAGTAGGAGAGAATCCTATGCTTCCTTCTACGATACCATGCCAGTTACTAATAATGATCGCAAGGTACTGCAAGAATCTAACACTGTTTAAACTTCCTTCGAAAGACGGGTAGTGAAGATCGATTACACTTCCCAAAGGACAATTGTCAGACAGACTTCAGGGGCATACAGCGCCTGAAAGCTATGGAGGTAGAAGCTGTTCTCACATCCTTAGCCTCCCTAAAAAGGAGCAAAATGGTTTCCTACTTCTCAGAGTGTCTCGGGAGAAGGTTGATTATAGACTGGACGTCGGGCTCACACAGTGCCTGAAAGCTACGAGGGGAGGTTGTACTGATGTGTCTAGGTTCCACTAAAAGTAAGCCAATAGCTCTCCAGAAACTAAGAGTGGCGTCATAAAAAACAAGTCCATTCAAAAGAGAGGATCATACGTTCTTAGACGTAGGGTGCTAGAACATTAAAGGTCATGAAAAATCCTCCTATGCATCCAATCCTACTCAGGTCATACCGTAAAACTTCAACAGAAAACAAGCTTCCAACTGTTCTCCAGAGCCAAGGATGCAGGAGAGTTGGCGTTAGACCACCAGAAGCTGGCGCCGGGTGTATACTGAGCTGGTGCCAGGCTGTGGGTGGGGCCAGCAGAGCTGGTCGTCAGCTAACTAATTGGTCAGGAGCTGGTGGGCGCTCCTAGAAGCTCTGGGTAGAGCAGGCACCTGGCTGTAGCTGGCGCCAGGTGAGGTGAAAGTCAGGCGAGGAAAAAACAACTCGGGCCATGGTATTGTCCACACGTACCGCTGTTGTCTTGTTGTGTACCTGCATCGCAAAATGTTGTACACCTAAATGTATCGCCTTCAACTCCATCACGTTGATATGCATCTCTTTCTCCTCCGAAGACCACCTCCCCAAGACTTCCAGATTCCCCAGGAGCGCTCCCCAACACACATCCAATGCATCGGAAAAGAAGTCTAGGTCGGGGCTCACCGGAGTGAGTGACTTCCCTTCCGAAAGTCTTTCTGATGACCTCCGCCACCTCAGATCCTCCTTTATTTCTGGGGTTATCAGAAAGACATGGCTGTCCTAATGAACTTTCCAATCCCAGCAAGCTCTTAAACAAAACTGGAGAGGTCCCATGTGAAGTCTCCCTAGTCTTACGAATTGCTCCAGAGAAGCCAACATCCCCAAGAGACTCATCCACTGGGTGGCGGAGCAAGAACGAAGTGATAAGAAGAGGTCTACCTTCCTCATAGTCTTCCACTCTTCTGAGTGACGGAAAAGCCCGAAAACTCAAGTGTCTATCAGAACTCCCAAATAAAGAATCTTCTGAGTGGAAGTCATTTGTGACTTCTCGAAGTTCATTATTATTCCTAATTTCTGGGTCAGGAGAAGAGTTTTTTGTAAGTCCTTCATGTATTGATTCTTCGTGGGTGACTGAATTAGCCAATTGTCTAGATATAGCAAGATCCTCACTCCTGCTAAATGTAGGCAACCCTCCAAAGGAGCCAACACTCGAGTGAAGACTCAGGGCTGTCAAGAGACCGAAACAAAGTGCTCGAATTTGAAAGATCTGGTCCTCAAAAACGAAACGTAGGCATTTCCTCAAATCCGGCTGAGCCAGAATGTGGAAATAAGCATCCTGCATGTCGAAGGATATCTGCATTTTTCACTAATTCTATTGCCTTTTTGTTCAGAAGAGAGGACACTTCCTTCGACAAGGCCGAATACTTCTCCTAGCCGATGGAGTAAGCTGTCAATACGAAAGGAGTGTAGTCAATGACGGATTCTCCTTGAAGGGGATAAAGTATCCCTCTTTTAAAACTTTGATTACCCACTGATCCGCTCCTCTTTTGCACCATCTCTCCCAAAAGAGATGAAGCCTGACCCCCATAGGAGCCTGAAGGACTAAATCCTCACTTGCGAGAGGAAGATCTTCAGGAAACAAATGCTGTTTATCCAGAGGGGAAAACAGGAGGGCTGATTCCTGTGGGGTCGAAACACCCTTCACGGTAAACAAGACCCACAGTTTGTGCTTCTTCAGGATGCCCATGGCATACAGGGCAGCTACTTCATGTGATCCATCTCTGCGCAAGAGAGAAAATTCTCCAGGTCTGCGGCCTCAGCACACAAGGGAGGAGATTCTTGAAGCTTCTTGGCGACTGCTCCCAAACACCAGTCAAGAAAACTCAACACCTCGTAGTCCTTAAAAATACTCCTCAACAGGTGATCCATCTCCTGAGCTGAAAAGAACGTTTTCGCCAATGCAAGAGCCGATCTTCGTCCCGAGTCAATGAGCACAGAAAAGTCCCCCTGGGAGGAGGCAGGCACTCCCCAGGAAGGAGCTTCTCCCATTGCATACAACAAGTAGCACCTACATGAGAAATGAGAGGGGGGAACACTAAAACAGGCCCTCCCTTGATCCCTCTTGTCAGAAAGCCATTCCTCTACTGGGCAAAGAGCTTTCTTCAAAGATTTAGAAAGAACCATCTTAGGAAGACTAGTCGAATCCACAGGCTGATAGCTCATCATGTAAGACGAGCCCGGAGAAGAAGGAGAGGACAGAGTGAAAAAAAAAAAAAATGGGAACTGCTGAAGAAGGCACTTAAGGAGTGCCGCACATGGAGTAGAAGTATCCTGCTCCTCTTTTTCCTTAACAGAAGAAATCGGAGATGTCATCTAATTTGATCCAGAGGCAGTCTGCGCTGCAGGTTTCTGTAAAAGATGAAGGATATTTTCCAGTTTTTTGTTGCAAAGGTTCGAGTGCTGGGTCCAAAGCAGAAGAGAGCTTATCTGAAGCTGCAGAGTGCTTGGAAACTTTATGAGGTTCGAGTGCTATCGGAAGTTCGGCAGCTTCAGGGTGCTCTGATGAAAGAGAACGTCTGACCCTCTCAGGGCACCTGACTGTGTCAGGGCGCTTGGTCACATCAGGGTGCTGGGCTGCACCAGGGCACTCGGCTGCATCAGGGCGCTCGGCCGCATCGGGGCGCTTGGCTGCAACAGGACACCTGGCTGCTACAGGACGCTTGTCTGCTTCAAGGCGCTCAACATGATGTCCCACCAAAACAGGACGTTCTGAGGAAACGGCGCTTTCGCGAAACCTGGAGCTGCTCGCACGAGAGGTGTAGAGAGCTAGAGCCTCGCTCCTGGTGCTGAGGAGAGGAGAAAAAACACTCTGGAGTGTCCCACTTGCTGCATGAAGGTTGAGGACTGGAGGGCTCCCTCATTCTCTAGTAAGGGAGATGTGGAGACTGATCTTTACCCAAGAAGTGTCTCTGAGCGGGCAAGAATCCTCCGTGAAACAATGAAGACGGCTCCTACGAGGCAACGCCTCTTCAGAACTTGACAAAAGCCGATGCACTTCTGAGACGCCTTTCCAGTGGCTGTCCCTACTGGCAACCTGGGATGCAACAGGTTGGACTGGGGAGGCGACTGCCCATGGGCAGACCCCACCGACCTCCCTTGGGCTACCGGTATGCCTCCTCCCAGGTAGAGGGGAGTATGGCAGTGACCTGCGCCTAGGAGAATCAGCCGATGCACTTCCGAGATGCCTTTCCAGTGGCTGTCTCTAGTTGCAACCTGGGATGCAACAGGTTGGACTAAGGAGACGAATGGCCATGGGCAGACCCCACTGACCTCCCTTGGGATACCAGTATGCCTCCTCCCAGGTGGAGAGGAGTATGGCAGTGACCTGCGCCTAGGAGAATCGGGATGAGCAGCTGGCCCCTCCACTACACATCCAGAAAGACGCCTTTCCAGGCTGTCTGTTGATACCTGGGACCGGCAACAGGCTCAATTAAGGGGGGCGAGGGGGCGAATACCTATGTGTAACCCCCCGGACCTCCCTTGGACTTCCAGTATGTCTCCTCCTGGTGTATGGGAGTATGACAGGGACCTTTGTCTAGAATTGAGGGACGAGTAGAAACGTCCTCCACTGCACAATACTTCACTGTCACAAGGTTAATATCTATTAACCCTTAAACGCCGAGCCTCTATTTACAAAAACGTCTCCCGTATGCCGGCGGCGTTCGGTGAGTTAGAGCCGAAGTGGAAAAAAAGTTTTTTTCAAAAAATCACAGCACGCTTAGTTTTTAAGATTAAGAGTTCATTTTTGGCTAATTTTTTTGTCATTTGCCTGAAGTTTAGTATGCAACCATCAGAAATGGAAAAAAATATCATTATCATATATAAATATTGAAATATATGACAGCGCAAAATAAATTTTTCATATATAATTTTATACAAATCGCGCTGTGAGCAAAACGGTTAAAGCTAACGGGTTATTTTGTTTTTCTTTGTATTGTACACTAAATTGCGATGATTTTGGTATATAACAAATTGTAAAACGATCAAAGCAACACAGAGAAAATATTATCACAAAATGATGCATGAATTCGTAACGCGTGGTCGTAAAAAAATGTTTTTTTCAAAAATTCACCATAAATCGAAATATTGTGCTAGAGACTTCCTGTTTGTTAAAAAATGAAGCTAATTGATTGAATATTACTAGACTGTAAGTGTTTTAGCTTACAATTGCAGTTTTTGATCATTTCGGTCGAGTTAAAGTTGACTGAAAGTCGAATTTTTTCTATTTATCATGATTTATATGAAAATATTTCAAAACTGATAAAAGCTACAACCATGAGTTATTTTCTATTGTATTGTACATGAAATTGAGCACATTTTCATATATAAAACTTTATGTAACGACTCATATAAAACTGCAAATATTACGACAACGTGACGAAAGAATTTCTGAGACGTTCGGCCGAGTTACCGCGCAGACATAAGGAAAATGTTTTTTTCAAAAATTCACCATAAATCGAAATATTGTGCTAGAGACTTCCAATTTATTGCAAAATGAAGGTAAATGATTGAATATTACTAGAATTAAGAGTTTTAGCGTACAATTGCGTTTTTTTACCATTTCGGTCGAGTTAAAGTTGACCGAAGGTTGAAATTTTGGCAGTTATCATGATCTATATGAAAATATTTCAAAACTGATAAAAGCTACAACCATGAGCTATTTTCTATTGTATTCTACATAAAATTGCCCACATTTTCATATATAAAAGTTTATGTAACGACTAATGTAAAACAATGCAAACATTACGACAACGTGACGAAAGAATTTCCAAGATGTTCGGCCGAGTTACCGCGCGCAGACGTAAGGAAAAGTTTTTTTTCAGAAATTCACCATAAATCGAAATATTGTGCTAGAGACTTCCAGTTTGTTGCAAAATGAAGTTACATGATTGAATATTACTAGAATGTAAGGGTTTTAGCTTATAATTGCGTTTTTTTACCCTTTCGGTCGAGTTAAAGTTGACCAAAGGTTGAAATTTTGGCAGTTATCATGATTTATATGAAAATATTTCAAAACTGATAAAAGCTACAACCATGAGTTATTTTCTGTTGTATTCTACATGATATTGCGCACATTTCCATATATAAAACTTTATGTAACAACTAATATAAAATGGTGCAAACATTACGACAACGTGACGAAAGAATTTCTGGCGCAGACGTGAAAAGTTTTTTCAAAAAATTCACCATAAATCGAAATATTTGCTCGAGACTCCCAATTGGTTGCAAAATGAAGGTAAATGATTGAATATTACTAGAATGTAAGAGTTTTAGCTTACAATTGCGTTTTTTTACCATTTCGGTCGAGTCAAAGTTGACCGAAGGTTGAAATTTTGGCAGTTATCATGATTTATATGAAAATATTTCAAAACTGATAAAAGCTACAACCATGAGTTATTTTCTGTTGTATTCTACATGAAATTGCGCACATTTCCATATATAAAACTTTATGTAACAACTAATATAAAATGGTGCAAACATTACGACAACGTGACGAAAGAATTTCTGGCGCAGACGTAAGGAAAAAGTTTTTTTCAAAAATTCACCATAAATCGAAATATTGTGCTAGAGACTCCCAATTGGTTGCAAAATGAAGGTAAATGATTGAATATTACTAGAATGTAAGAGTTTTAGCTTACAATTGCGTTTTTTTACCATTTCGGTCGAGTCAAAGTTGACCGAAGGTTGAAATTTTGGCAGTTATCGTGGTTTATATGAAAATATTTCCAAACTGATAAAAGCTACAACCATGGGTTGTATTTTGCTGTATTTTAAATGAAATTGCGCACATTTTCATATATAAAACTTTATGTAATGGCTAATATAGAACAGTGCAAAAATTACGACAAAATGACGAAAGAATTTCTGAAAATTTCGGACGAGTTACCGCGCGGGCGTAAGAAAAAAGTTTTTTTCAAAAATTCACCATAAATCGAAATCTTGTGCTAGAGACTTCAAATTTGTTGCAAAATGAAGGTACATGATTGAATAATACTAGAATGTAAGAGTTTTAGCTTACCATTGCGTTTTTCGACCATTTCGTTCGAGTCAAAGTTGACCGAAGGTTGAAATTTTTTGTAGTCGACGTACGGTACGTCCACTTGGCACCCAACAGACAATTTTAGTCGACATATGATATGTCCAGTAGGCGTTTAAGGGTTAACCTAAAACAAGACTGGCAATGGTATGAGAAAGAAGCAAGGGAGCCAGGCATGGGAGCAAGTAGATAAAATGGGCAGGAAGGTTAGCAGTGGGAGAGAGATGACGCCAGGGTACCAATAACTGGCACCGAGCGCTCGAGAGCGAATGCCTAGACACCAGAGAGTGAGCCCGGAGCGCCCGAAGCAGGAGCCTAGCGCCCAATAGCGGGCATTGAGCCAGTAGCTCGAGCAGGTGCCAAGCGTTCTGCAGTTGGCGACCACCGAGCCAGTAGCTCGGGCAGGCTTCGAGCGTTCTGCAGTTGGCGGCTGTCAAGCCAGTAGCTCGAGCAGGAGAGCACTACTAGGCGCTCGTAGAAAGAGCTAAAAAATGTGTAACTCTTCATGATTCCTGTCATCCTCTGAAAGCACGTTGTAACCAAAACAATGAGCACAATTCTCTCCCACTGTATTCCTGCCCCTACACTTTTCAGTTCTCTGAAAAGGAAAGTGTAATAATATGTTCAATTAATTTTTTAAGAACAAATTTACAAAGTACACAGAGTACCATTATAAAGATATCTCAATTCCTTTAACAGACATATCTCAATACTCATCAAACATTATTTGAGCCTCACTGGTGCATTTCATTCTCAAAAAATCGGTCCATAGCGAATACAAGGTTACGTTTATTACACTACTCGGAAAAGGAAAGTTAACCTTTACGGACCAAGATGAAGTACACAGAATACCATCATATCTACATGTCTCAATTCATGTCACACGTTTGAGATTTATAGTTATGCCTTTCAAAAACGAAAATATTGGTGGGTAGATAACACAACATTAATATTATTTTATGCTAAAGAGGCAGTGAACGCAAAATCACAAATTTTTAAAGTAAATTGTATTTTTCCTAACTATACAAACCTGAGGTCCTTTACTTTAGGAATTACTTTCAGCATAGGCTAGAAATGGCCATTAAACTCTTGAGCAAGGTGGTTAGGCAGTAACTACTGCCAGGTAGGCAGGAATACCGGCCTGCCCGGATGTAAACATTCCAGTTTGCCTTTTGGTCCAAGTTCAGAGTGAGGGGTGGCATGAGGTGTGCATAATATGTAATGTAAAGGACCTCAGGTTTGTATAGTTAGGAAAAATACAATTTACTTTCAAAAACTGTGATTTGTTTCGACACGATATACAAACCGTCGGTCCTTTACATTAGGAAGACTCACTGGTTGGAGGGAGGAATCTGAGTGAGTATCCTGAGCTGACTGGAGTTCTGCACACCTGGGCTACTCCTCCTGGTCGAAAGAGTGAGGAGGAGTACCGGAGCCTCTGAC
Source organism: Macrobrachium rosenbergii (assembly GCF_040412425.1). Taxonomy (NCBI): domain Eukaryota; kingdom Metazoa; phylum Arthropoda; class Malacostraca; order Decapoda; family Palaemonidae; genus Macrobrachium; species Macrobrachium rosenbergii. The sequence goes on along the minus strand of NC_089781.1, from coordinate 52,160,368 downwards.
ATATTGATAGGAGTGTAGGAACTGCAAGGTCAAATGTCAGATACTGGACCTTTTTGCATGAGTGAGGGAACGTGACTCATACGAAATAGGCTGGAAGAATCTTAGAGTCGGAGGCAGTAAGGAAAAGCTGAGATAGGGTTTTCCTTATTGCCAGACTCTCCTTCCTCCCCTTGCTAGAGGAAGGAGCAGAATTGCTGCTATGATTCTAGGAGAAAAATAGAATGGGCGCTCAATGTGTAGTCTTACTGCATCAGCGCCAGGGCCAGCACGTGTTGGTTCGAGTCCTATTCTCATCCCAAAGGAGGAGAAGTAGAAGGACAGGGAAGGAGGAGGAAGAGAGGCCAGTCACTCTCTTGGAATTCTTCTCACTTCCAGAACCAACACCTTAGGCAAGATGCTACTCATCTTCTTGAAGGAGCCGGGTAAGAAAAATAAACTTGTTGAGCAGCCACCACAGGGCCAAGGAAAAAAGGTTCCAAGGGCCTGTGGGCAAGACCATAGGATGACAAGAGTATGGTCTATGAGGCCACGTCTTGCTTTTATAGTATGTTATAGAAATTAAAATTAAAATTTGCTAAAGAGAACTACATATAAATTTTATTAAAAAGAATAAACAAAAAGAAAACTAACTAAAATAAATATATAAAATTCTGCTAAAAAGAACTATTAATAAATTTGATCCGATAAACAGTATAACTTAAGAAAAAAAAAAATATATATATATATATATATACTAAGACAGCACGGCTGTCAAATATATTTGAGAAGACCAGCTTCTTTGATGAAAGAGATAAGATTATTAATACATATACTTTCTCCCAACAGTTTTGCCATGTTATAATTACCACCTGCTTCACTGCTATTTGATAAAAAACGATTCCTAAGTTCCAATAGACTGGGACACTCAACCAGCAAATGCCTAACAGTCAGTGGAACCAAGCAATCGTCACAGAAGGGCTCATCTCCCCGTTCATCAAAAAGCCATGAATTAAACGTGTATGGCCATTACGTAATCTACACAATACAACCTCCCACTTCCTTGGCATTAGGTCATATTTCCAAGGGTGTCTCTGACTAGTGATTTCTTTAATTTTATTGGGGCCTACTCTGTCCCATTGAAGTTCCCATAATTGCTGGATGGATGTCCATATAATATGGAATGCATCACGATAAGGAACAGGACATTTTCTGGGTATCAGAATTTGTACTGCTAATTTGGCTAGCTGGTCTGCTTTTTCATTTCCTGATATGTTCACATGGGCAGGAACCCAACAAAAAGAAACAATGCTTCCTCTACAATGGTGCAAGAAGATCCACTGCAAGATCTTCAACACTAAGGGATGATCAGTATAGAAGACTTCCAGGGACTCTAAGGCACTTTTAGAGTCACAAAATATTGTGTAGCTAGACACTGGGAGTGTTGCATTATATTCCAGTGCTACTAAGATGCCATACAGCTCAGCTGTAAAGTTTGAGGCAACTGAAGGAAGTGCACCTCTTCGGTTAAAAGATTCACTAAAAACTCCATAACCAACGCCAGCATTGGATTTGGAACCATCGGTAAATATAAATCTTGTATCCATATGCTCTGAAGCATGCTCTAAAAATATTGCCCTCATTTCCTCATCAGATTTGTCCCTCTTTGCTCCACTGAAGTACCTGCAGAATTTCACAGCAGGTAACTTCCAGACAGGAGTAATGGGATACACAAAAGGAAGTAGGGGAATTTTTCTAATATTTGTATCCTCTAAAATCTTTTTAATTCTATAGCTAAAAGGAGTAGGATACCTTGGATGATTTTCATAAAAACTGTTAAAAATATTTCTGTTTGCCACAGCAAATGCCAGAGATTTGGGAAGTCTTTGCACTCTAAACCAGTATCGAAGTAATGATGACTGACGATAGAGTTCAAGAGCATTTCTCCTGCATCAACTAGCAAACTAGATATTGGTGATGAACAAAAAGCTCCTGTGGCTATACGAATACCTGAATGATGAACAGAATTCAAAATTTTTAAGTTAGATGAAGAGGCTGAAGAATATACTTCACAACCGTATGACAGCTTTGATAAGATTAAGGTTTTATGAAGCTTTAGTATAAGATTTCTACTAGCTCCCCAACTGGTGTGTGACAGCACCTTCAAGATGTGTAGAGCTTCTAGGCACTTTGCTTTGATATGTTTGATATGGGGGACTCAAGTCATTCTGCTGTCAAAAACTAGGCCTAAGAAGCGCGCTTGTTCTACACATGGGATTCTATGGCCATACAAATAGAGGTCTGGATCAGGATGTACTCCCCTAATCCGGCAGAAGTGGACAGCAGTAGTCTTGCTTACAGAGATTTGAAAACCCTGTTTCTCAGCCCAACTTCTTATTTTATTTATCATTAATTGTAACTTTCTTTCGGCTACAGTCATCTGGATGGCAGCAAAAGATATTGACAGGTCATCCACAACATCTTTAAGACTTCTTTTGGAATAACAGATGTAACACTGTTTATGGCCAGAGCAAAAAGTGTTACACTGAGAACACTGCCCTGGGGAACACCTTCTTCTTGGCACCTTTTCTCTGATAAAGTACTGCCAACTTTAACTTTAAAATACCTACGATGTAAAAATGATCTGACAAATAAAGGAAATTTTTCTCGTAGACCACTATTATGCATTGTCTTGAGAATTCCATGTCTCCAAGCAGTGTCATATGCCTTTTCTATATCAAAAAACACTGTCACGTGGTGTTGTTTGGAGGCAAATGCTTCACAGACAGAGGTTTCAAGTTGCAGTAAGATACCCAATGTGGAGTGCATTTTTCGAAAGCCACACTGAGAAGGTGTTAAGATACTGTTGTGCTCTAAATACCACATCAGCCATACATTTACCATTTTTTCCATTAATTCACACAAACAGCAAGTTAACGCAATAGGGCGGTAACTTGCTGCATAGAGAGGATCTTTTCCAGGCTTAAGAAATGGTAACATGGTTGCCAATTCCCATATGCTAGGGTAGTTGCTTTCATCCCATATTCTATTGATAATGCTGATCATAAAAAGTTTTGTGACCACTTCATAAGGAATCTCATCTGGGCCAGGGGCAGTGTTCTTGCTCCTGGCTAAAGCAGAGTCAAATTCCCTTTCAGAAAAAGGCATATTGTAAGATTCACTTTTGTTTGATGAAAAATCAAGTACTTGTTGTTCTTCCATCATTCTGAAATGATGTCCTGGGCAACTATCTGATTTTTCAGAGACTCGAGCAAAGTGTTCAGAAAATATATTACTAACTTCTGTGGCATCAGTGACATGATTATTATTTACTTTAAGTACTGGAGGAGGATTGGGTGTAAATTTACCCTGAATTTTTCTTATTTTCTTCCAAATGCTGCTGACTGGTGTTCTGCCGTTAATAGAGGATACATATCCTGCCCATGATTGTCTTCTGGCAGCTTTCATAGCTTTTCGAAATCGTGCCCTACACTGTTTATAAGTGATGACATTATCCACAGTGCGATGTCTACGGCACCTGGTCAGTGATGACCTTGTAGCTCGATGCAGCAGCCTTAATTCTTCTGACCACCATGGAACTGGCCGTCTCCTGAAAAGTCCTTTACTTCGAGGAATTGAATGTAAGCCTGCAGTATGGAAAGTTCCACTGAGTAGATTGATGGCGTCATCTACACTTGGGAATCTTTGGCATCCCCTTCCAACTCGCTCAAATCTTTGAATTTTTTCCAATTTGCTTTCTCTAAGCACCATCGTGGTGATCTTGGGATAGGTGGACCATCATTGGTGCTGATTATAATTGGAGAATGGTCACTGGTATGCCAGTCATCACTTGTTCTCCAACTAAAATCAACACTGCAATTAGAGCTACAAATTGAAAGGTCAATGCAGGAGACAGTACTAGTCTGAATGTGATAATGGGTAGGTTCTCCAGTATTAAGAAGGCCTATATCTTCATTTTCTACAATAGATGCCATCATATTCCCTTTTTGGTTTGATGTTACATCTCCCCACAATGGATGTCTGCTGTTGAAGTCACCAAGAAGAAAACTCTGGTAGTTGCCACATTAAGGATATTAAGTCCTCTCGGTGGACTTAATATTGGGTGGAATGTAAAGGGAACATATAGTATATTGCCTTCTTAAATTAATCCGTACAGCCACAGCTTGAAGTGGAGTATTTAGTTTTACTTTGTAGTGTGGAGTATCTCGATGGATGTAGATGGGGGATCCACTGTGATTTCCCACTTCCAAATCAAATTCAGTTCTGAAGTGAACATATTCCCTAGGACAAGGGGTATATTCACCTAGCATGGTCTCTTGCAAACATACCCCAACAGGAGAATGCTCATAGAGCAAAAGCTTCACTTCCTCATACTTTGCTCGGAGTCCCTGACAGTTCCACTGAATTATGGAAGTGAATTTATTTCTGTCTGGAACCATCAGTATGGTTCCTTTTTACAAGATTGGGATTGTTCTTTTTTCTACTTGGGGAAGGCAATTTAATGGGCAGTTTTGTTGGCTTCTTGGGGGAATAACCACCTTGAAAGAGCCAACATCCTTTACGCAGTGAGAGGAGGTACCCAGGAAGAGGTTGCCCAAAGCCCCCTCCCCCGCCTCGCGGTCTTCGCCTGACGAGCGAGCGAAGAGGGCAAAGGAGAGAGATCTCTACCGGAGGAGAGAAAGGAAGAACCTACAGGGAGAGAAAAGGACAGAGGGGAGGCCACCAAGGGCGCCATGCAAGCATAACTTACAGACGCCGCCGGCAACCTCCCACCTGCCCCGCAACATGTAGGAAGGAAGTAGTCATACCCTTGTACACATAGGGCAGAAGCCTAAGAAGGGAAGTGAACTCTTACGTCCCGATCAATGTAGGGGAGCGAAGATATTACGTCCCAATATAATATTTCTGATTGTACAGGGGAACGCCTTCAGTATCTAAATAAAGGGCTACTGGAGAGAAGCATTGCCACTCGGTTACATTCCTTTAAATACGCCCTTGACTGTGAACCCAAGACAGAGTGCAGGGGAACGACGGCTACACAGGGTTATCACAAATTGTGGGTTTGTAATAATAAATATCAAACACATGTAATATATGCACAAAAATACATTAAGATCCCATCGAGATAATAAGAGCTTAATGACAGCCAGGCAAGGAGACCTGAAAGCACATCTGCAACGCATGACGGCCGAAAGCAAACTGGAATGTTTATATCTGGGCAGGCGGGTATTTCCGCCTACCTGACAGTAGTTACTGCCTAACCACCTTGCTCAAGAGTTTAATGGCTGTTTCCAGCCTACACTGAAAGTAATTCCTAATGTAAAGGACTGAGGGTTTGTATATCGTGTCGGAACAAATAAAGTTTTATACATACTTACCAAGTAATTACATAGCTACGAGCTTCCTACTTATGGCAGCCTAAAAATAAAAAATTCATAGTAGCGCTAGTGCTTGTTCCAGAGTAGGTACATGGCCCGCCCACTATCGGGGACTGTGAGGAACAACTAGGCAGAAAGCTTCAATTCATTTGCACCCTTATTTCCAAGAGAGGGGAGGAGGGTGGGCTATGATCATGTAGTTACTTGTTAAGTATATATAAAACTCTTTTATTATAAAAACATCATTTTTATATGCGACTTACCAAATAATTACATAGCTGATTCCACATTGGAAGGAGGTGGGATCTTTGGACATATTCTATACCAAAACATTGAATAAGATAATGAATTTAATACAAAAAGTTGCCAGCGCTGATACAATGCTTGTTGTTCCTTACTTGGCAAGAGGGCTCTGCAGATAGGTACTGCCTCTGGTCGGCACTCCTCGTCTTGCAGTGAGCGTGGCTGTGTAGCCCAGAGTCGCTCCTGCGTGAGTGGGAACTTTGCAGTGAGGGAAGTACACTCGTGGCTCGCAAAGTTGTAAAAGATGCCCTTGCCCTGGGAGCAGACCAGAATAGGACCACACCACTAATACCTACACCATATTTAAAACCATCCCCCACACTGACAAAATGCTGGTGGGCACTCCAGACACAGCATGTCCCCAAGCTTCCCAAAGCTCAACACCTTAATTCAAGGTGAAGAAAGCAGAGGGACAGAAGATTCCTATGCTTCTTCTCCCAACACTATGCCAGCCATAGATAAGGTCCTAACGTGCTGCAATTTTCAAAAACGGTCTCTATGTCTTTGAGATAGTGCACAGTGAACACGGACTTGCACCTCCAGAAGGTAGATTCCAGGACACTCGAAAGAGACATTTATGTCTGAAAGCAAGAGAGGTTGCAATACAGTAGCTCTAATTTCTTGGGCTTTTACTTTAATTTAAAAGCCTGTAAAGCTTCTTGAATTTTGGAATGAGAGCATTCTTGGAGAGAGGATGGGAAGGATTTTTTACTGAACAACAGAGGACGTTCGAAGGACCCCTGATTCTTTCAGTCCTCTAAAGGTAATATCCCAGGGTTCTTATTGGACATAGAAGTCTCTTCTCTTCCTCTGGTCCAAGAATGTCCATTAAATTCTTGATAGAGAACAAATGGGGCCACGGGTTAGAAAATCCAATTCTCTTGTCAATCATTCGGATTTCACTAACACGCTTGGCCGTAGCTATTGCTACCAAAAAGAGAGTTTTCTTGGTTAGGTCCTCCAGAGAGGCAGAGCAAAGAGGTTCGTAATGGGGCCCGAAATCCATTTCAGGACGACATCTAGATTCCAAGATACTGCATTCGATTTTCGTTGCTTGATGGAATCGAAAGACTTAATGAGGTCGGATAGGTCCTAATTAGAGGACAGACCCAATCCCATATGTTTACAAACTGAACTAAGCATAGCTCTGTATCCTTTGATAGTCGAGGTAGAGAGTTTCTTGGATGTCTTCAGATATAGTAAGAAATCAGCTATTTCACTGACAGAGGTCTCAGAAGAAGAGACGTTATGGGGTCTGCACCATCTCCTGAAGACTGCCCACTTTGATAGGTAGAGCTTATTAGAAGAAGAGGGTCTGATTTCGCAAAGCTTCTGTCGCTCGCTTCGAAAACCCTTTCGCTCTGACAAGATGCTCAACAATCTGTAGCCTGTCAGGGCCAGAGCAGACAATCCTTGATGGAATCTGAGGAAGTGGGGCTGTTTGAGCAGCGACCGCTTTTGTGGCAGGAGCCTCGGGAAGTCTACTAGCAGTCGTATCAAGTCCGGAGACCATTCTTTCCTCAGCCAAAAGGGGGTGACTAGAATCAACACATTTTGGTGAGACATTAATTTGTTTATTACTGCCCTTATCATGCTGAAGGAAGGGAAGGCTTAGACATTGAGGCCTGTCCAGTCTAGGACCATTGCACCCATCTTCAAAGCTAGAGGGTTGGGATTGGGGAACAGAAGCAAGGAAGTCTGTGGTTCTTTGAAGTCACAAACAGGTCTATGGATGGTGTGGGGTCTGCACCATCTCCTGAAGACTGCCCACTTTGATAGGTAGAGCTTATTAGAAGAAGAGGGTCTGATTTCGCAAAGCTTCTGTCGCTCGCTTCGAAAACCCTTTCGCTCTGACAAGATGCTCAACAATCTGTAGCCTGTCAGGGCCAGAGCAGACAATCCTTGATGGAATCTGAGGAAGTGGGGCTGTTTGAGCAGCGACCGCTTTTGTGGCAGGAGCCTGGGAAGTCTACTAGCAGTCGTATCAAGTCGGAGACCATTCTTTCCTCAGCCAAAGGGGTGACTAGAATCAACACATTTTGGTGAGACATTAATTTGTTTATTACTGCCCTTATCATGCTGAAGGAAGGGAAGGCTTAGACATTGAGGCCTGTCCAGTCTAGGACCATTGCACCCATCTTCAAAGCTAGAGGGTTGGGATTGGGGAACAGAAGCAAGGAAGTCTGTGGTTCTTTGAAGTCACAAACAGGTCTATGGATGGTGTGCCCCACAACCTCCATAGGTTGTTGCAAACCAAAGGATCCAGTGTCAATTCCATTGGTAGGGCTTGTTTGTGGCGACTCAGACCATCTGCCAAAATGTTCATCTTCCCTTGGATGAATCGAGTCAATAATGATACCTGATTTTGGTTTGCACAAAGCAGAAGTTCCCTCACAACCTCGCAAAGAGGGAATGAGTGGGTCCCCACCTGCTTTCTGATGTACGAAAGTTCTGTTGTGTTGTCTGCCTGTATCGTTACTGTCTTCCTGTGCACCAGGGTAGAGAGTAACTGGAGACCCAGATGAACAGCCTTTAGTTCCTTTATGCTGATATGTGAACTTTTCAGAACTTCCAATCATGTTCCCAACACTTCTTGATTCCCGAGATGAGCTCCCCAACCTAGACCTGATGTGTTGGAGTATAAGTCTAGGTCTGGGCTTGCTGGAAAGAAAGACTTCTCCTCGAGAAGTCTGTCTTTGTACGACCACCATTGAAGGTCTTGTTTGATTTCCAATGTGACCGGAAAAACAAAGTAGTCTGCTTGCATTTTCCTGCTCCAGTTTGCTCTCAGATAGAATTGGAGTGGTCTCATCTAAAGTCTGCCTAGTTTCACAAACTTCTCGACTGAGGCTAGCGTTCCTAGAGGCTCATCCATTGAGCCGGTGTACATGACTGAAGAGAAAGGCATTCCTTGATGGATTGAAGGCAGAAGGCAACTCTTCTAGGGGAGAGAAAAGCCCAAAATGTCAGAGTCCAGAATCATTCCCAAATAGAGAATTCATTGAGTTGGAGTTGTTTTCGACTTCTGAATGTTTATCAGAATGCCTAATTCCTCCGTTAGGCAGATAAGTCTTCATTAAGTCCTCTGCGCATCTCTCTCTCGACGGAGACCTGACAAGCCAGTCATCCTGCAGTCATCCAGGTAACAGGATATTTATTCCGAGAAGGTAAAGCCACTTGGAGAGAGGGGCAAGGGCTCGAGTAAAAACTTGTGGGGCCGTGGACAGGTCAAAGCTGGAGAACTTTTCCTTGAAACATGAATCATAGAAACTTTCTAGAATCCCAATGTACTGGAACATGAAAGGAAGCATCTTGCATGTCCAGTGTGACCATCCAGTCCCCTTGTTGGATGGCAGACATAACTGACTGATTCGTCTCAATATGAAATTTTGTTTTTACAATGAATTGATTTAGAGCACTGACGCCCAGGACGGGCCTCCAGCCCCCGATGATTAAGGACTATGAACAGTCTGTTGTAAAACCCTTTCGACTCTTGATCCTTGACCAACTCTACCGCTCCCTTGCACAGAAGGGATTCTACTTCTCGTGAAAGGGCCACAAATTTCTCGGAGTCCGCTGAGTACGCTGGTAATACAATTGGCGATTTGGCCAAAGGAGGGTTCTCCTTGAAAGGAATGGCATACCCTTCTTTCAATACTTTGACCACCAAAGGAGCCGCACCTCTTTAACTCCATTCTCTCCAAAAAGGGCCCAGTCCGGCTCCTACCGAAACACAAAGGACTAGAACTTCACTTTTTGGTTGCTGGCTTGAAGGACAACTTCTTAATCGATCTTGTGGGAGGTAGCAGATTCGAGCAAGGTCTGGGTTGTATCTTCTGTCTTCCCCCACAAAAGAGCTGGGATTGGAAGGGAGAGAACGACATTGTAGTCATAGTCGGGGTGTCTCTGTGACGTCTGGTAGATTGTGCCAGCAGATCACTTGTAGACTTCTTCTGAAGCGATGTCAAGATCTCTTGCACTAAGTCTTGAGGGAACAAATGAGCTTTTTTGATAGGGGAGAACAACAGAGCCAATTTCTGAGTAGTGGTCACCCCTTTGATGGCAGCGACCGAACACCATAATTCTCTCTTTTTTAGCAAACGTCGAAAAAAGAGAAGTGAGTTCAGCTGAATGCTTTATCTGCACACGACAGTACTCCCAACCAGTCTGTCACGATTTTCTTGGCCAACGCACCAATAGTCCAGTCGAGGAAACTATTCACCTCTAAAATCTTAAAAAAGTTCCTGATCAGATGGTCTATTTCAGGGGAGGAGAACATAGCTTTTGCCGCAGAAAAGGCCAACCGACGTGTCGCATCTACTAGGCCAGAGAAGTCCCCCTGGGAGGAAGCAGAAACTCCCAGGAAAAGAGCTTCTCCGGTTTTATGAAAACAGCAGCTTCTCTTGACCAACTTGCAGGGCTGAAAAGCAAAAGTTGCTTTTCCCTGATCCCTCTTCATGGCCAACCAGATGTCTACTTCTCGAAGCACCTTTTTCGCTGATGAAGAGAGCACTAATTTCAGCAGGTTTGCATTGTCTGGGGAAGTTTCCTCATCAGGAAAGTCGAAGCAGGAGGTACCAGAGTAGCAGGAGTGAAGAGGTACAGAAAATTGTCCAGAAAATATCTTAATCCTTAAACGCCTACTGGACGTATCATACGTCGACTAAAATTGTCTGTTGGGTGCCAAGTGGACGTACCATACGTCGACTACAAAAAATTTCAACCTTCGGTCAACTTTGACTCGACTGAAATGGTCGAAAAATGCAATTGTAAGCTAAAACTCTTACATTCTAGTAATATTCAATCATGTACCTTCATTTTACAACAAATTGGACGTCTCTAGCACAATATTTCGATTTATGGTGAATTTTTGAAAAAACCTTTTCCTTACGCCCGCAAATTTCAGAAATTCTTTCGTCATTTTGTCGAAATTTTTGCACTGTTTTATATTAGCCGTTACATAAAGTTATATATATGAAAATGTGTGCAATTTCATGTAAAATACAGCAAAATACAACCCATGGTTGTAGCTTTTATCAGTTTGGAAATATTTTCATATAAACCACGATAACTGCCAAAATTTCAACCTTCGGTCAACCTTGACTCGACCGAAATGGTAAAAAAATGCAATTGTAAGCTAAAACTCTTACATTCTAGTAATATTCAAACATTTACCTTCATTTTGCAACAAATTGGAAGTCTCTAGCACAATATTTCGATTTATGGTGAATTTTTGAAAAAACTTTTTCCTTACGTCTGCGCCAGAAATTCTTTCGTCACGTTGTCGTAATGTTTGCACCATTTTATATTAGTTGTTACATAAAGTTTTATACTGTATATGGAAATGTGCACAATTTCATGTAGAATACAACAGAAAATAACTCATGGTTGTAGCTTTTATCAGTTTTGAAATATTTTCATATAAATCACGATAACTGCCAAATTTCAACCTTCGGTCAACTTTAACTCGACCGAAATGGTAAAAAAACGCAATTATAAGCTAAAACTCTTACATTCTAGTAATATTCAATCATGTACCTTCATTTTGCAACAAACTGGAAGTCTCTAGCACAATTTTTCGATTTATGGTGAATTTCTGAAAAAAAAAAAAAAAAAAACTTTTTCCTTACGTCTGCACATGGTAACTCGGCCGAACATCTCAGAAATTCTTTCGTCACGTTGTCGCAATGTTTGCATCGTTTTACATTAGTCGTTACATAAACTTTTATATATGAAAATGTGCGCAATTTCATGTAGAATACAATAGAAAATAGTTCATGGTTGTAGCTTTTATCAGTTTTGAAATATTTTCACATAAATCACAATAACTGCCAAAATTTCAACCTTCGGTCAACTTTAACTCGACCGAAATGGTAAAAAAATGCAATTGTAAGCTAAAACTCTTACATTCTAGTAATATTCAATCATTTACCTTCATTTTTCAATAAATTGGAAGTCTCTAGCACAACATTTCGATTTATGGTGAATTTTTGAAAAAAACATTTTCCTTACGTCTGCTCAGTAACTCGGCCGAACATCTCAGAAATTCTTTCGTCACGTTGTCGTAATGTTTGCACCGTTTTAAATTAGTCGTTACATAAACTTTTATATATGAAAATGTGCGCAATTTCATGTAGAATACAACAGAAAATAACTCATGGTTGTAGCTTTTATCAGTTTTGAAATATTTTCATATAAATCACGATAAATAGAAAAAATTCGACTTTCAGTCAACTTTAACTCGACCAAAATGGTCGAAAACTGCAATTGTAAGCTAAAAAACTTACAGTCTAGTAATATTCAATCAATTAGCTTCATTTTTTAACAAACGGGAAGTCTCTAGCACAATATTTCAATTTATGGTGAATTTTTGAAAAAAAATTTTTTTACGTCCGCGCGTTACGAATTCATGCATCATTTTGTGATAATATTTTCTCTGTGTTGCTTTGATCGTTTTACAATTTGTTATAAACCAAAATCATCCCAATTTAGTGTACAATACAAAGAAAAACAAAATAACCCATTAGCTTTAACCGTTTTGCTCACAGCGCGATTTGTATAAAATTATATATGAAAAATTTTTTTTGCACTGTCATATATTTTAATATTTATATATGATAATGATATTTTCTTTCATTTCTGATGGTTGCATACTAAACTTCAGGCAATGACGAAAAAAAGGAGCCAAAAATGAACTCTTAATCTTAAAAACTAAGCGTGCTGTGATTTTTTGAAAAAAACTTTTTTTCCACTTCGGCGCTAACTCCCGAACGCCGCCGGCATACGGGAGACGTTTTTGTAAATAAGAGGCTCGGCGTTTAAGGGTTAATATGGCAGGGTAAGATGACGCAGGGGAAGAATCCTGTCCTACTTCTTCATCCTCAGAAGAAACTGGCGACAAGGACGTGTCTTCGACTTGGAGACAGCTAAGTTTTTTATCAAGAATGACGTTAGTCATCTAATTGTCATTTAATAGGAGCAAGCTACAAGCCCTCTGAGTTGAAGAATGCGCCTGAGGCGTGACTGGCACTGAGTCAGCGAGTGGGTGTCGACTGATGCCCAGGTGTCGGAGTCAAGCAATCAGCCGAATGAGAATGTCTACTAAGAGCCATCGCAGCACCTTCGGGAGACAAAGGATGTTCCGGGGCAAGAAGGGATCTTGACGAAGAATAAGGTCATCTAATAAATTCTTTCACACTTTTATCAGTTAAGACCGGGCAGTCAAAATAAGAGATGGACTCCAGACTGTCCCAGACCGATGGAGTCGGACGAGCAGAAGATGTAGAGGGAGGCACTGTGAAACTCCAGGGGGGCAGAGGGCTAACACTAGCCTCCTTGTATTTCTTGACAGGTGGAGGGGAGCTGTCCGCCATAGCAGAATGTCTCTTCAACGGTCAGGAAACGGAAGATCTACGCCACTGACGCTTCGCACGGCACAGAGTTGTCCGAATCCGATGACAGACGATAAACACTGAACGAGACGCCTTTCCAGTAGCGCTCAATCATAGCCTTAGACTGGGCAACAGGCTCGACGGAGGGGACGACTGCCTGTGGGCAAATTCCCTGGGCTCCCTTGGACCTCCAGTATGTCTTCTCCCCAGTGTTGGGGAGCGGGACAGGGGTCTTCATCTAGGAGCACCAGCAGACAGGCAGTCACCTCTTCAAACACTGAAAGAGAAACCTTTCCAGTGGCACTCTGTCATAGCCTGGGACCAGGCAACAGGATCGACAGCAAATTCCCCTGGCCTCCCTTGGACCTTTGGTATGTCTTCTCCTCGGTGCGGCGGAGCAGGACAGGGGCCTTCATTTAGGAGCACCAGTGGAATGGGCAGCCACCTTCTCAAAACTTTGCACTGCACTAACACTTTGCATATCTAAAAATTCACAATGTTTAAAAGTAAATTGTATTTTTCCTAACTATACACATCTGAGGTCCTTTACATTAGGAATTACTTTCAGCGCAGGCTGGAAACGGCCGTTAAACTCTTGAGCAAGATGGTTAGGCAGTAACTGCCGCCAGGTAGGCAGGAATACTAGCCTACCAGGATGTAAACATTCCAGTTTGCCTTTCGGTCCAAGTTCAGATTGAGGGGTAGTTCCTCACTGGACGGGTCGATATCGTTCTCAGCTAGCACTCTGCTGTGCCGGCCTTCGGGTCTCCGGCCGGCCAATAAAGAACTAGAGGAATTTATTTCTGGTGCTAGAAATTCATTTCTTATTCTGATATGGTTTGGATTCCACAGTAAGCTGTAGGCCCCGTTGCTAGGTACCCAATTGGTTCTTAGCCACATAAAATAAGTCTAATCCTTTGGGCCAGACCTAGGAAAGTTGTTAATCAGCTCAGTGGTCTGGTTAAACTAAGGTATGCTTTTTTTCAGATTGAGGGGTGGCATGAGGCGGGCATAATATGTAATGTAAAGGACCTCAGGTTTGTATAGTTAAGAAAAATACAATTTACTTTAAAAAACTGTGATTTGTTTCGATATAAAACCATCGGTCCTTTACATTAGGAAGGCTCACTGATTGGAGGGAGGAATCTGAGTGAGTCTCTTGAACTGACTGGAGTTCTGCACACCTGGGCTACTCCTCCTTGTCGAAAGAGCAAGGAGGAGTACCGTGCCTCTGACATATTGATCGGAGTGTAGGAACTGCAAGATCAAATGTCAGATACTGGACCTTTTCGTATGAGTGAGGAAACGTAACTCATACGAAATAGGCTGGAAGAATCTACAGTCAGAGGCAGTAAGGAAAAGCCGATATAGGGTTTCCTTATTGCCAGTCTCTCCTTCCTCCCATTGCTAGAGGAAGCAGCGGAATTGCTTCTATTATTCTATAAGAAAAATAGAACGGGTGCTCGATGTGTAGTCTTACTGCATCAGCGCCAGATCCAGCAACTACTGGTTCGAGTCCTATTCTCATCCCGAAGGAGGAGAAGTAGGAGGACAGGGAAGGAGGAGGAAGAGAGGCCAGTCACTCTCGGTATCCTTCTCACTTCCAGAACCAACACCTTAGTCGAGATGCTACTCGTCCTCTTGGAGGAACTGGGCAAGAAAACACAACTTGTCGGGCAGCCACCACCGAACCAAGGGAAAAAGGGTTCCAAGGGCCTGTGGGCAAGTCCACAGGAAGACAAGAGTATGGTCTATGAGGCCATGTCTTGCTTACAGACCGACAGAAACTTCCGGAATGCGAAGGGTGAACCAAGCCATTTACTCTGTGAGCTCTCAGGTGGAAAGTGGCGGTATTGTCGTCGCCAGCTGCCAATTACCTCCTACAATCACTTCATGAAGCCAGGAGAAAGGTATGTCCTTAGACACTTCTTCCTTGGGAGAGATAGTACTAGCGAAAACGTCGATGACATCCAGGTTAGGAATGTCGAGCCTTTTCGGAAAGTACCACAGCTCCCTAAAAGGACAAAGTAACGAATGATCTGGATCATCGATACAAAGTCCAAGGAGAAGGGGAACAAGAAGGACTTGAACCCAACAATAGATGCCAAAGGATTCGAAGTCCACTTACGACATGCAAGAAGGAGTTGAGGTATTGATCCCCTTCACCAGTTCTTCCATCTTCTACACCAAGGCCAGAGCGAGATGAGAGATGGTCCTAAGAGGGCACATCTCTATTCGACGACTCTCGTAAGGGCGTGTGCGGAGCACAGGACAGGAACCCTAAATGAGAGTCACATGCTACCCAGGGAACAGTTCCCTGAGACAGCAAGACCAAAGAAGCTTCTCATCCGTAGCTAAATCTCGACTGAGGAGAAGAAGGCTACTTCAGATAGAAGACTAGGTCGCAAGGGCCTACATTCTTCACAAGTGAACGGGAGAGGAGCAACCCTCGGCGGAGAAGACAAGGAAGTCCAGACTTGAAGAGCGACTCTGACCCAAGAAGAAGTTCTGTCAACGACACCCATCAGCGAAGACGGATCCAGTCCCTGGGACAGTGTTGCAGAAGACTTCAAAAGATATCCCACTATATCCGTTGCCGTTCAGCGAGAAAGCTGAAAGGTCTCCCAGTCCTGAACACACAAGGATATACTGCCTGAAGAGCCACTTCTTGTGTAGCTGCTACAAGAGGTTGGGTCATGCAGAACTCTTCTCGATGCCTTGGCTATCAGGTCGAGTGAAAGGCGAAGTCATCCAGCATTTGTCTGTAACGCGGGGTGAGCAATGCTTGTGAACCCCTAGAGAAACAGGCAAATATGGAGGGAAAAACGTAGATATCGAATTTTTCCCCAAAAAGACAGCATGCCTCACCATAGCAGCCCCTGGGTCTGGTATGCAGGAGCGAGAAAGACTAACAACTTGTGCAGGGAAGCAACAGAAAGGCGGTGGGGATTTCTCAGTCGAGCAGTCTCTTCATGAATCTTCGTGAAGAAAAGAGTGAGCAGCACGTTCCATCCCGATCACTCAAACCCGAGGCCAAGCTCGACTACCAGTACATCCCCACGGGGAATGCATCTGGTTAACTGAGCTGTCGAGTGCGCTATACAACACTCGAGTACCTGCAAATGTCGACAGATGAAACAAGAGGAAAAAACAATTACCTCTTGTTTGTCGACAAATGCCACTACTGTGGTTTTGTTGTTCAACGAAACCAGTGAGTGTCGCAAAACTCATCCTGAATTCTGGGGAGGCCAAAAGGCTGCCCTGAGTCCAGGATGGTGATGAGAAGGTACTAATTATCTCGGTCACACACCTTCAAAACAAAGTCTTACCGGTGTGTGTCTATTCCTCGATCGGTGAATTCGTAAGTAGACACATGATGTGAGGGGAATATGCAAGCATATTTGAAGGGTCCTTCAATCAAGCATTAGCCTAACTCTTTCCTCATACTTCGAAGAGGAAAGAAGGAAGGAGGAATGGAAGCAGACCTCCATTCTCCACCATGGGGAAGCTTCTACAAGATGACAGGATACTGAAACAATAGCTCTAGCCGGGTTGGCATTTCCTGAATTGGGAGCACAGGAGAGGAAGCGGGATGGAAGTTCGATGAAAAGAATTGCCGAGACCTAAGGGGAATAGATACTTCTCCTGAAGGAATCCATTCCCAGGTCTCGGCAATGTCGCTGCCAACTCCAGAGACTCGATAAGTATCATTTCATCCAGGCATCTGCAGTAGAACTTCTTCCCGGTTGATACTTCTTTCTCTCTTCCCTTATTCCCTCCTCCCTACAGAAAAGAAGGTGGAAAGAGACACAGTTATGCACACTTTCCTAGAAGGGAAGAAAAGGGCTATGTGTTCCGCAATCTTCTTCCGAAGCCTGGGACTTCTTAGGAGTTGAGGGGGGCTGGCTTGCACTCAAGGTCGAGTCAAGATGACTAAGACCCAAATGTCTTGGCCATTGTCCAAAGGGCAAGGCAGTGCCCTGGTACGAACCTTGATTACAAAGGTATCTGGCAAATCTCTGAAAGAGAAAGGCAGAACCAAGTAAAGGTTCGTTCCTAAGGGTCGAGCCAACTCAGGATTTATAAAACCGGAGATCCGAATTGGGACAAAGTCCTTCTTAGCACTAGAACTACCCACAGAACTGCAGTCAGCAAGACCCTCCAAGGCAAGAAGAATTCGTAATCTGTCGAGGCAGGGGAGAAGCTTGGTATCTCGACCTGAATGAACTCCTTCTCCAAAGAAAAGAGTTCATCTGGTCGAGAACGCTCTCGGGAGCAAGGACCGCAGCGGCCCCCCGAGACTCTCGGCCCTTCGGGAACTGCAAGGGTTGCGAGTGATGAAGATTATTCATTGGGGGAGCCGCAGTCCAGTCCCGGGGATCTTCGCGCTGACGAATCGGCGCAAAGTTCTCTGAAAAACGAGGGCGGTCGCAACTTGAAGAGGAAGACCCTTGACAGATCCCGTGAAACCGTCCTCAGTTAACTGGTTATACTACGAGACAATCAGGGGACTGACACCCAAAGCAAGCCAGGCAGTCGAACTCCAAAGGCAAATTCGTCGGGGCTCTCTCGGTCCGTCTTGCACCTCTCGGAACAACCGAGAGGAAAAGAGAACAAGCAGGAGAGGCGGACCGTGAACGATAATAAACCGAAGGAGATTACTGCCACACGGGGGAAGGAGAGCACTTGTACCATGGCAAAGCAATTTCCTGGGAAGAGCAGAAAGTTCACTCGAACAGAGCCGAGAACCCGATTCAGAAGAACCAAGTGGGGCCGAGCTGAGCCGCACCGAACTGGGCCAATCACATGAATGCGATCCAGGGGTGGTATGTGGTGGACTGGTATGCAGGCGGGTTGAGCCAAACCGAGCAGAGCCAGTCTCACAAACGTGAGCAGTGGCTGGGCGGGGCAAGCAAGCCAAGCTGATCTTGTGAACACAATCAGAACAGGACTGGACAGGGCAGAACTCGTCTACCGTGAACTATTGCTAGTTTCCTGAACTCTAAACTCCTTCAAGACCGAGGCCCCTCGAGAAGAAGGTTCAAGGGGGAATTCTGTGTCTCCTATCCTACATGCTCGAACCCTGAGGTTCAAGACACGAGGATGAATCCCGGCCAAGCAACCGAAGCAGCTGGTGGGTAGTATCGAGACACCTGGCATCTCGGCACCCAGACACCTGGCGTCTCGGCACCCAGACACCTGGCGTCTCGGCACCCAGACACCTGGCATCCCAGCACCAGGACACCTGGGTGTCCTGGCACTTTCTCTTGTCCTGTGTCTCTCGTCAGGAGAGCGCTCATGGTTCATAAGATTCAAGCAACACACGAGACCCCCGAAAATTGGGAGTGGCTGCTTTCAGTTTCCTAAGAGATCAAAAAGAGCCAGGCACAGAGCCAGTCTTAGATGCAGACTTCTGAGACTGGCAATGAGGGCAAGGCCTCGAGAGGCTCCAGAAACGCCAGACCCCACAGGAGAATGCGAATTGGTTCCCGCCCAAGGGCGGGAAGAGCCAACAACAGAAACTTGTCTCCTGGAAGAGAGTCAATCCCTCACAAGTCCCACAGGACTCCCAAAGGGAATCTCTTCCCTCCTTCTTCTGGTGTTTGAACCAATAGGATCGAGACACCAGGCTGGGAACCCGACTGAGCACTGGTAAGCATGCAGGAGCGCTTGTGCGGCTGGCAGGAAGAGCTGAGACACCAGGGTGCCTTGGCACTTTCTCTCGCAGTGCTCCCAAACTGGGCCGGGGAGAGTACTCTCCAGACCAGATCGGGATACTCGATATTCTGCTGAATCTTGAGCACTCGGAGCGGCTCGTGAACAAGCGCCTGAAGCAGCCCCCGTCTTCGAGGCAGAACCTTCAGGACTGGGAACGGGATTGCAAACTGAGGTCTGCGTGCCCATGGCTCCCGAAACACAAAATCCAGGGTTATGCGAATCAGTTTCCTAACCCGAAGGTTGGGAAGAGCTAACACAAGACCCACTACCTCCTTGGAAGGAGGCAGTTCCTAGACATCCAAAGGCATCAATTGGAAAAAAGCAGCCTACCTCTCCTTCGGCCAACAGAGGTCTGTCCAGTTCCTGGGGCCCCCTCGAACCTCGGGAGAGGAAAGGAAGAGGCAGCAGAAGATGAAATCGAAGTTAAGTTGAAGAAGACATTGGCTACTTCCACAGGGCGACTTCCTTCACCTTCACTCCAACATCTTCTACAGGATGGTCGACATGAAAAGTCGTAAAAGTTAAGTATATCTTTGTTTAACCAGACCACTGAGCTGATTAACAGCTCTCCTAGGGCTGGCCTGAAGGATTAGACTTATTTTACATGGCTAAGAACCAATTGGTTACCTAGCAACGGGACCTACAGCTTATTGTGGAATCCGAACCACATTATAGCGAGAAATGAATTTCTATCACCAGAAATAAATTCCTCTTATTCTTCATTGGCCGGTCGGAGATTCGAACTCGCGGCCAACAGAGTGGTAGCTGAGAACGGAACCTGCTCGCCCAATAAAAAGTCGTAGCCTCCAGGGCAGCAAGGCAGGAACACAACAGCAGCAGCCCAGGACACCACCACCAGAAGCAGCAGGCAAGATTATGGAAGTGGTTTGGAAAGCAGGAGCTACCGCAACGGCCAGGAACGTCGCTTCCACAGGGCGACTTCCTTCACCTTCATTCCCACATCTTCTACAGGATGACGGACATCGTAACCTTCAGGGCAGCTAGGCAGGAACGCAACGGAAGCGGCCCAGGACACCACCACCAGGAGAAGCAGCAGGCATGATCAGGACAGCCGATGCAGGAGCTACGGAAGTCATTCGGAAGGCAGGAGCTACAGCAATGGCCAGGAAAGTCACATGAACGTCACCAGCAGCGACAGGAACGACCAGGATGGTTGCGGCAGGAGACCAGGAAGAGCCGCCCAGAGACTGTCATCAAGTTAACAGAAGCATAACACAGGAAACAGCAGGAGTAGATGGACCACAGATATACCAGAGGCAGTCAGTGCCACGGCATACATGAAGGCCAGCAATGACAGCGACTGATCCACATCGGCGGGAACAGAGTCGGAACGATCCCGACATGGAACTATGCCATTCCAACCAGGTACTGTGGGTGATCCCGAAGCAATACTAAATGAACGTCGGGATTCCTTCATGCAAGATATCCCCTGAAATATCCAGCCAACTACTGCTGTGCCTGCAATGCTCACTGTCAACCCGAAAGAAAAAACAAAGATGATTAGTAGAGGGAGACTCCTCTCGCTATGAGGGGGACTGCCCTATGCAGCGAGAGGAGGCCCCTTAGAAGCGGTCGCGCGACTGCCCGTGTCCCCCCCCCCCCAACACCTCCCCGAGGTCTTCGCCTGACAAGCGAGCAAAGAGGGCGAAGGAGGGAGATCTCTATCTACAGAGAGAAAAGGAAGAACTTACAGGGAGAGAGAAGGAAGGAAGGGAGTCCACCAAAGGCGCCATGGAAGCGGAACTTACCAACGACACCCACAACCTTCCCCCCACAACTCTCTATAGCATAGGTGGCGAAAACAACACTCAACACAAGTAGGAAGGAAGTGGTCATGCCCTTGTACACGGAGGGCAGGAGCCCAAGAAAGGAAGCGAACTCTTACGTCCCGATCAATGTAGGGGAGCAAAGATATTACGTCCCAATCTAATATCTCTGAACATACAGGTGAACGCCTTCAGTATCTAAATAAAGGGCTACTGGAAGAGAAGCATTACCACTCAGTTATGCCCCTCTAAATACGCCCTTGGCCGTCAAACCCAAGACACAGATGCAGGGGAACGACGGCCTTATGCAAAGTTATCACATTTTGTGGGTTTGTATTAATAAATATCAAACACACGCATTATATACACAAAAATACATTAAGATCCCACTGGGATAATAAAGAGCTTAAAGACAGTCAGACAGAGAGATCCGAAACCACGTCTGCAACGCATGACGGCCGAAAGCAAACATGATATTTTAATGATAAAATAAAGTTTGTTCATACTTACCTGGCAGATATATATATAGCTGTATTTCTCCGAAATCTGACAGAATTTCAAACACTCGCAGCACACGCAGTGTGGCCAGGCGGTTAGTACTCATTCCCGCCGCTGGGAGGCGGGAATCGGGAACCATTCCCATTTTCTATTCAGATTTTCTAGTGCCACTGTCTCAAGAGGGGAGGCGGGTGGGCACTAAAAGTATATATATCTGCCAGGTAAGTATGAACAAACTTTATTTTATCATTAAAATATCATTTTGTTCATGACACTTACCTACCAGATCTGACAGTTTACTTGTGAACCTAAGTTCTGGAGAGAAGAGGCGAGGCCTTTCAGACCCACTGGTTTTGCTATGACACACCCCTGGCTCCTCCCCAGACAGCCGTAGCGAGCACAAACCACGCCCATCGGGCGGAGCAACCAGAGACATGCGAGTTGACAAGAACCAAACCGCCATATTTGAAGTTGCAAGTTGCTATGAAGTATATCTGTACTTACCATTCCATTTTACTGCTGAGAGATTTATTTGAGATTGCAAATTACTACAAGTAGTAACTTAAAAGTTCCAATTTGTGAATTTTGACATTTCCATTCCTCTTATATTCTAAGATAATATAATGTGACAGTAGTTCACCTCCCCTTTTCCAGATATTCCTGTCTTGTTACCTAAAAGTTACATTTCCTCTAAATGCAAGGATAAGAGTAAGTATACCTTAAAGAAATTTATGAATAATTGAAAATTGTTATGGCTGGCCTTCAGAAACATGTAAGCTGTTGACTTTTGTATGTTTACTTTACAAATCCTTTATTTCCTCCAGAATGGTCTCCTCGATTCTGGGGGTAGGGTCGGAGGGTGAACTAGACCCTGGGTCTGAAAGGCCTCGCCTCTTCTCTCCAGAACTTAGGTTCACAAGTAAACTGTCAGTTCTAGAGAGAGAGGCTTCAGCCTTTCAGACCCACTGGTTTTGCTCACCTGATACTTCAGGGGCATGAAGATGAAGTCCTGCAACGACTGCATCGAAAAGCTCCCTGTAGACCGAGGAGAGCATAAAATGACCCAAATACAGAGTTGCTTTTCCAATTCATTCTAGCCATTATCTCTTGCAGCGTAACTCCATTATACATCATCCTTGAAGCTGCTTGACCTCTGATAGAGTGGAAATTGGTGGAGTGTTTTCTGGCATTGGGATCAGCTCTGAAAATACAGTCCTTGAATAGCTGCCTCATCTTTGGAAGGGACATGATCTTGAAGTTTTCATCCAGCCAAATAAGGTCTTCCCTATCTATGTTCCTTTCTGCACAGATTTTATTTGTGTACTCCAGATAAAAGTTTAATTGTCTAACTGGACAAATTTTTGGCTTGGTAGGGTGACGCCTAAAGCTGAATTCAATAGGAGTGTAATTGTTTCTCTGATTCTTGGCCATGAAGGAAGGGTGGTTCCTTAGCACAATGGTTTCTGGCGTGAAGGTGCTCCTGGAGATACATAGATGATTAAATTGGTTAGCTCTCAATGGGCAAGCCAAAGCTACGAGGAATAAGGTCTTCTGAATCATGAGCAGCACAGAATCATCTCTTGTAGTGTTGAGGAAGGAAACCACTTTATCAAGATCCCAGCCTGGAAATTGATGAGAATTGCTGGGTCTTCTTCTATTTACTCCATCAAGCATAGCTTTAATATACTTGTCTTCTGTTAGGCAATAATTGGGAAAGTATCCCTTCAAAACCGGTCCAAGAGCAGCTCGGTATCCTTTAGTGTGTTGTATGCTAGGCCCTTGTCTATTAATTCGTTGAAATAGAGTAGCACTGATAAAAGAGGGAACTTGTTACTTCCATATTTATTGTGTATGAACTTTTTAAAGCTCCTGAAGAGATTTTGGTACTTGGCCATGGAGCTGTCTCGTAAACTGGAAGTAATTTTGTTGCATATCTCTGGAGGAAATATGGAAGGTAGTTGATCTTTTATATTCTGAAGGCGATCAAATTCAAGTGCTGTTGCGCTAAGGGTAAGGTACAGTCCATATGAAGTATCTGGCAACCTTCTACTTTGACTTTGTACTTCCAGTATTCCTTGGAGACTGTCTTGACTAGGGGGATCCATGGTTCCGTTTCCTGGGAAACAGTGCAGAAAAGCATGTTGTTATCACATTCATTATATATCTTAAAAGCAACTTTATGCAGTAAGAAGCCTGGGGGAAAAGCATAAAGAGGAGAAGAACCTTCCCAGCTAATGTGAAGAGCATTATTACTGATTGCTTTTGTGTTGGGTACGGAAGAACAAAATCTCTTACATTTAGAATTAAAGCCATTGGTGAAAAGGTCTATTTCAGGAAAGAAATTCATATCTGTGCAAATTAAATTGAATAGATTATCGTCAAGAGTGGCTTCTGGATGTATGGAACCAAAGTCTCTCGATAGGGAATCAGCCATCACATTGCTTTTCCCTTTAATCCATTTAGTTTGAATGTCTATGTTGTATTTTCCTTTGATGTTTAGTAACACTTTGACGGCCTCCTGGGCCGATTTGTTCCTAATGCTACCATGTTTTTTGACCCAACAGTATGTTACTTGTGAATCTATGTGAATTAGTACCACTTTGTTTCTTAGTTTGTCTCTGAAGTGTTTTATACAGTAAATGCATGCAAGTAGTTCTCTAATGTTAATGTGCAGAGTATTCTCATTTTGTAGCCATGTATTATTAGTTGAGAGTATGCCATGTTCTCCTACTAATGCTCCACCCCAGCCAAAGTTGGATGCATCTGTGAATAGTTCTAGATCTACTTGATTATTAGGAATGTTTATAGCACTATACATGTTAGTCTGTTTCCATGCTTCTAGAAAGGATTTGAAAGGAGGAATGATTCTATATCCTTTAGCAAAATATCTATGAAATCTGTGAAGGAATTTAAGATGGTATCTACCATAAAAGGTATAGTAGGAACAGAAGTTAAGTGATCCTATCAATCTTTGATATAATTTGAGGTCCGATCTGTTCAAGTTGGATACTGTATTGGCAAGCCTGATACATTTATCAATGTTTTCCTGCATTGGTCTCATTGTTTTGTTCTCCAGGTTATAATGAACTCCCAGGAACTCTATCTTTTGCACTGGATGAATAACAGACTTTTTAATAGATATTTGCCAACCCAGTTCCGTGAGCACTTAAATGACTATTTGGATGTGAGACTCGCATTTGTGAAAGTCATCTGCCAGTATGAGTATATCATCTAAGTAGTTAAAGATGAGTATATTATATTTCTTCCTAATGTACTTAACTACTGTGTACATTAGTTTGGAAAAGATGTAGGAGCTGTCTTTAACCCGAAGGGAACAACCGTCCATTTGAATTTACGCTTTCCTAATTTGAACGTTAAGAATCTTTGAGCACTGGAATGAAGAGGGACGTGCCAATAAGCATCCTTTAAATCAAGTCTACATGCCCAGTTGTTTAAATGTAAATAAGGGAATATAGTTTTAGGTTTCAGCATAGAGAAAGGTTTCTTGATCATAGTATTAAGGCATTTCATATCGAAGATTAGGCGAATGCTCCCCATCAAAGGGGTTTGGGTTTAAGCTTGTAAAATATGTGGTTAGAGTAGTAGAAAGAATTTCTGTTAATTTGTTCTATTACCCCTAGGTCTAGTAATCTGTCACATTCTCTCTCTAGTATTATTCTCTTGCTAGAAGAATAATATCTATCAACCCCAAATCTTTTCAAAGTCTTTTGAGCCTTATTTTTATTGGTAAATGGGAGTCTCACACCCTTACTGATCAAGTTGCATGCAAAAGAAGAATTTGGGAGTTTTTGCCAATTTTTAATTTATTTGTCAATGACCTACCTATCCCACTTACTGGAGGGGCGTGAGAGGTTTCCTTGGAGCTAGAGGCTTCTGTAGGGAAATTTAACTCTTCCAATATCATTGAATTGTTAGTGGTACATTTGCCAAATTTTTATCTTTACTGTGAAGCTCCAGGTTATTTTCCACTTGGTCGAGCAGGGCTCGATGGTATTAAGATTTAAAGCATAATTAGTTTTGTTTCTTATCTTTGACGTCTGAATTAATTGCTGTCTGTCCCCCTGTACTCCTTCCCCCTCTTCGGCCACCTCTCTTGATACCTCGCCTGTAGGGATTGAACCTATTCCTGAACCCAAAGCTTCCCCTGACTCTTCTGTAAAAGTTAAATTTCTCTCTGGGGTAGCCCTGATACTTGCCAAAGTTGAACCTTCCACCTCTAGAGATAATGTCCCCTCCTCTAGGAAGGGGACCGCCTCGAAAGCACGAAGCAATAGCTTTCCTTTGATCATCTGATAAGACCCATATATCATTAGTTTCAGCTTTAATAATAGCATCTCTGATATCTAAATTGAGGTTCCTGGGTAAAGTTCTACTTCTGAATGAGCGGATTAAACTTTTAATTAGATCAATGTGTTTCCTGAAAGGCCCAATTATCACTTTAGTAATGAAATCAATATCGTTAATCTTAGAGGGGTAAGCTAATTGCGCCAGAGCTGCATGCCCTTGAAAAGAAGATATAGCCATCTTAATGTTTTCAATATCAAAGTGAAATTTCTTCTTGAAATCTTCATTAAACAACCTGCCACTTGGCCAAAAGTTCAACTTTGGCAAATTTATCAATTTGAAAAGGTCTGCAAGTTCTTTATTATGATTACAAACAAAGAATTGATCATGAGAGTTCTTGTCTCCTTCACTTAATGTTAATGCAATTAAGGAGTCATTTAATTGTATTTTCCCATCTCTGTGAATGGAGGGCACAGCATTAAAATTGTTAGATATATAAGTAGGAATAGGTTTGTTAAAGGTAAGCGGGTTAAATTCTTCATAGTCACTACTATCTTCATTATAAGTTGTAAATAATTCTTCATTTGCATTCTCAGGTAAATCTACTTTACTTGGCGAGGGCGCTTAGGAGGAGGGGAATTGTCATTCCTTTTTGCAGTCGAACCACTTCTGCAATAGGAGTGAAAAAACTAGACTCAAATTTGATAATAAAAGTTTTTTAACTGATGTCTATAATATGGCTCATGAATTTACAATTCAGGTTGGACAGCAACAGACCTAGAAGGCTGAAGCCAGGCAATCGGGTTCTAGGCTCAAATGGCCTTCATCGGTTAATTCAGGTCAATTGGCATCCTCTCACTAGTATCCCACACTTTAAATTATATAGCCTCTACGGTAATCATCTTATATTATTTATATAGCCTGACCTGTCAGAAATTCTTAAGACGCAGTTCCTCATGGTAAGATGTGAACAATTATATCGAAAGGAAACGAGTGTGATATAAAATTCTACCCATTAGCTGAGGTAGGCGCAATTATACCGCCATTGACAGGAACCCCTCCAGTTAAATGTCGACGATAGGATCTCGGTGGGATAGGCGGAAGGGAGCGGCTAAGAGGTAGCCTAGATTGACGTAGTATGTTAAACTCAAAGTTAGAAAAAGTTAGGCTAGTTAGGCTACTCGGCTCTTTGGCACGTAAAGGCAAATCTAGTTAACACTCACCTTACAACATTAATTACCTTTGGCATATAAGTACCTAGTCCTTATAAGGTTTAGGCACACTTTACACATAGTTTAGGATTATATGATAATGTACTTCGGTCTCGAAATTTATCTATTCTCAAACTTTTACGATTATAACTACCGTACGGTCGGCACCGGCTCATTGTTTACCTTTTACTGCCATGCTTGTGACGTCATCTGTCTGAATCCGCTGCTATCCAAGACGTTTTTATATAAAAACAGAATATTAAACCTTACCCTTTCTCCACTAGTTTCAATAATGTTTGATTCTGTAATAATAACATTTGAAGAATTTCACTGTTGGAAGGTTCCTGGCTGGTTTCTTCCGTTTTGGGACATCTCTTCTTTTTGGGTTGTGCCGGTGGAATATTGTCATCATCGCTAGTACCAGCTGAGATTATGCACATCTGCTGATACTACGACTTTTTGGACATTTTAATTAGTTGATTAAGTCGTTGTCCCTCGTGACAATAATAGGGTTGTAGTAATGGTGAGGTGTAACAGGTGTTGCCTGTGTCCTGTCAACTTCAAAATGGCGGGTTCGGTTCTTGTCAACTCGCATGTCTCTGGTTGCTCCGCCTGAAGGGCGTGGTTTGTGCTCGCCACGGCTGTCTGGGGAGGAGCCAGGGGTGTGTCATAGCAAAACCAGTGGGTCTGAAAGGCTGAAGCCTCTCTCTCTAGAAATATATATATAGCTGAATCCCACCATTGGAGGTGGAAAGAGACAGAATAGGATTTAGGAAACAAACAAATGTAGGCGATTGACGCCTTGGTTCCTTACCTGTTAGCATAGCTGACTTCGAGGTTACTGTCACCCAAGCCTGCTTCTGCTTAACTAGAGTCTCCAGCAAGGTAGGGACCTATAAAGCTGGTGAGTTCTAGATGACCTGTCCACGGGGGCGTGACCACAATCGGACTAGATCATAAGACCATACTGAGAGGGAAAAGGAGCAACGACCAACCACCTGACCGAGCCTATCTAAGGCCATTGAACCTAACATAGGCTAAAAATTGGGACGTCCACATCAATGGCCACCCAACAACCAAAAAAATACAACAACAAGATTAAAAAGATACTACCTAACCCCTAAAGGATAGGATGAGTATTGCTCTCTTCTCCCAACATTGTGTCTGCGGAAACGTGTGGTCCCAGCGAAGAGCAGTCTTCAACTGTTGTTTTCACATCCCGCAAGTAATGAAAAGTTTAACACTGAATTACTTCGCCAGAAGGTGGCACCAAGAATATCATTCAGGGACATATTCTTCTGGAAAGCCATCGAAGTCGCGATGGCTCTAACTTCATGAGCCTTGACTTTCAGAAGTCTCATGTCACCTTCTAGGCAGGAGAATGAGCCTCTCTAATAGTGCTTCTTAAAAAGAATGCTCAAGGCATTCTTGGACATAGGAAGATCAGGTCTCTTCACCGAACACCACAGACTGTCCGATGGGCCTCTAGTTTCTTTGGTCCTGGCTAAGTAGAACTTGAGAGCCCTGACAGGACACAAGACTCTTTCTGACTCTTGTCCAAGAATTTCCGTCAAACCTTTGATTTCAAAAAGTCTTGGGCCAAGGGTTTGAAGGATTTTCGTTCTTGGCTAAGAACAAAGGATTTAGGGAGCATACAGCATTGGGACCCCTAAAGCCAATATGTTTACTAATGGCTTGAACTTCACTAACTCCTCTTAGCTGTCGCCAGAGCAGTTAGGAAGACAGCCTTCCTAGTCACGTTCTTGAGGGAAGCAGAAGACAGAGGTTCAAAATTACTTGACATAAGAAACTTCAGGACAACATCCAGATTCCAAGAAGGTGTCCTGAGTTGAGGAATCTTGACAGTCTCGAAGGATCTCAAGAGATCGTGAAGATCCTTTTTGTCGCACAAGTTCAGGCCTCTGTGCCTAAAAACTGTCGACAGCATACTTCTATAACCCTTAATAGTTGAGACTGCCAGTTTATTCTTATGCCTAAGATAAAACAGGAAGTCTGCTATTTGTGGTACAGAGGTCGTGGTCGAAGAAACTCCTTTGTTCCTGCACCATCTTCTAAAAACAGCCCACTTGGACTGATAGACCGCATTAGATGAAGGTCTCCTGGCATTGGCGATAGCCTTTGCCACTGATCTCGAAAAGCCTCTTGCTCTTGCCAACTTTGAGATAGTCTGAACACAGTCAGACTCAGAGCGGGGAGGTTTTTGTGGAACCTTTCAAAATGAGGCTGCCTGAGAAGGTCCACCCTCAATGGAAGCGTCCTTGGAAAGTCCACCAGGAAGGTCATGGTCTCTGTGAACCAATCCGCTGCTGGCCAGAAGGGGGCTATTAAAGTCATCCTTGTTCCTTCTGACGTTGCAAACTTCCTGATCACTTCTCCCAGAATCTTGAAGGGAGGAAAAGCGTAAAAGATCAAGGCCTTTCCAGTCCCAGAGGAGGGCGTCTATTGCTATTGCTCCTGGGTCTAGGACAGGAGAGCAATAAAGAGGAGTCTCTTCGTCCTGGACGTGGCAAAGAGGTCCACTAGAGGACGTCCCCATAACCTCCACAGTTCTAAACATACCTCCCTTGTGAAGGGTCCACTCGGTCGGTAGAAGCTGATGTTGCCGACTGAGAAGGTCTGCTCGGATATTCTCCATGCCCGCAATGAACCTCGTGAGAATAGTGATCCCCGTGCATGAGTCCAAAGCAGGATCTCCTTCGCTAGGATGAACAGGGAACGGGATCGAGTACCCCCTGTTTCTTGAGGTAAGCTAGAGCTGTGGTGTTGTCCGAATTGACTTGAACAATTCTGCCTGAAACTTGGGCTCTCGAAAAATTGAAGGGCCAGCAGGATAGCCCCCCAATTCTTTGAGATTTATGTGCCAGGACACCTGTTCCCCTCTCCAGGTGCCTGACACTTCCTCCCCTCCTAGTGTTGCTCCCCATCCTTCCCTGGACGCGCCGGAAAACAACACTAGGTCGGGGCTCTGAAGGCGAAGAGAAACCCCTTCTGCCAAGCTTTAAGGGGTCGAAGCCACCACCTCAGGTGATTCTTGACAAAAGGAGAGATCTTCAAAGGTCTCTTCCAGATTCTCCTTGTCCATCCAGTTCTCCGCCATGAAAAACTGGAGTGGTCTGAGATGAAGTCTTCCCAGGGAAACAAACTTCTCCAGCGAGGAAATGGTCCCCAGCAAACTCATCCATTCCCTCACCGAGCATGTTTCCTTCCCTAGAAAAGACGAGACTTTTCTAAGCAAAGCAGCTGACGTTCTCGGGATGGAAAAGCTCGAAAAGCCACTGAATCCATCTGAATCCCCAGATAGACGATGGACTGCGTCGGGATCAGATGGGACTTTTCTTTGTTCACAAGAAGTCCCAGGGACTTCGTCAAATTCAGCGTCAAAGTCAGGTCCTCCAGACACTTTCCCGAGAAGAGGCTCGGATGAGCCAATCGTCCAGGTAGAATGACACACGAACACCCGCCAGGTGAAGCCACTCGCAACATTCTTTTCATGATCACCGTGAAGATCATGGGAGCAGTGCACAAACCGAAGCAAAGAGCTCTGAACTGGAAGACTCGTCCCCAGCACAAACCTCAGGTACTTTCTTGACTGAGGATGAATGGGAACATGAAAGTACGCATCTTGTAAGTCCAGAGAGACCATCCAATCTCCTGGTCTTAAAGCCCCTAGAACAGACTGGGGCGTTTCCATCTTGAATCTTTTCTTTCACAATAAAGCGGTTCAAGATGCTTACATCCAAGACCGGTCTCCATTCTCCCGACTGTTTCAGGACTAAAACAGTCTGTTGTAGAACCCCGGAGAATCCAACTCCAGAACTTGTTCCACGGCTCTTTCTCTATCAATTGCTCCAGGAGGTCCAAAAGAATCTGTTGCTTCTCTCGATGGTAAGAAGGCGACAGATCCCTGGGCGACGTGCACAGGGGTGGCAAACATGAGAAAGGGGATCTTGTAACCTTTCTCTAGACAGTTCTAAGGACCAGGAGTCCTGCCCCTTTTGTTCTCCAGGCTCCAGCAAAATAAAAAAGCCTGGCTCCTACAGGTGTCTGGAGGTGAAAGAGTCACTTTTTCCCCTAGGTTTAGAGGGGACTGCTCCTCTGGAGAAACCTCTTCCTCGCGGAGACGATCTAGAGGAAGAAGTTCCTCCACGAAAGGGCTTCTTCTTCTTGGAGGACAAAACTGAAGCAGAAGAAGAAGAAGGGGCTGATGGACGTCTAGAAGAATGGGCCAGAAGATCTTGCGTGGCCTTCTCCTTAAGACTAGCGGAAATGTCTTTAATCAAAGACTGGGAAGAGATGGTTGGACAAAGGGGCGAACAATAACTCTGCCCTTTGCTGAAGGAGAGAAACAGACTTAGCAGTAAAGTCACAAAACAAGGCCCTCTTCTTTAAGAGGCCCGTACCAAAGTGGGAAGCCAGTTCTTCAGAGCCATCCCTGACTGCCTTGTCCATACAGTTAAGAACACTAGACAGCTCCCCCAGGGTGAGTCGAATCCTGACTCTAAGAGATCTAAGGCCCCAAGCACCAGTCCAAAAAATTAAACACCTCCAGGTGCGGAAGAGACCTCTTGAGATGATGATCTGTCTCTGACAAAGTCCAGGAAACCTTAGCAGCAGACAGATGGGACCTTCTGGGAGCGTCGACAAGACTGGTAAAATCCCCTGAGAAGAAGAAGGAACTCTAGAGCTGATATCCTCTCCTGTCTCATACCACATACCAGCCTTGCCACAAAGCTTAGACGGGGGCATGGCAAAAGGGGTCTTGCCTTGGGCCTTCCATTCCTCCATCCAGGCGTTAATTTTCTTAAAAGCCCTCTTTGTAGCCAAAGATGAAGTCATCTTCAAAACCCAGGCGCTCTCCTCAGCTTTGGAAGACGCTAACTGAGAAGGAGGAGAGAGAGGAGCCGAGGGTTTAAACTTGTCCTCAAACAAGTCCTTAAGAAGACCGGTTAAAACCTGATAGTCGGAAGAAGAGGAAGCAGAAGGAAGCTCAACGTCAGCAGGATCCGATTCGCCAGAAACTTCTCCCCTCAACAGCCGGAGAAACAACCGAGTCACCCAAAACCTTAGGGGAACAAAGGCCTTGAGGTCCAATACGGAAGAAGGGATCTTCTTTCCCAGATGAAAGTGAATGCTCCGGAGCGTCTCTGAAGAGCAAACGGAAGGAACGTCCTGGGAGCGTCTGGAGAGCGTCCTGAAGAGCGCCCAGCCGAGGCGCCCTGCCCAAAAACCGGAAGCCCTGCACTGTCGAGAGAGTCCTGAACAGAAGCGTCCTGAAGAGCGGCAACCAAGGCATCCTGGGAAGCAGCTCGCGAAAGCGTCCGTTGGCGAGTGTCACGACACAGGGAGCAAGTGAGCTAACAGGGCGACAAGGCGACGAACAGGAGACGGAGACGAAGAAAAAGGAGCAGGAGAGAGGGAGACTTCCTGGACTTCTTGACAGGCAAAGTCAAGTCCTTGCGACGACGAGGAGCAGAGTCCTTCTCTGCAATAAGAGAAGACAACTGACGTTGCATCTCCAGCAAAATCTTCTTGGAAGGAGAAGAATCTGTCTGGGGGGAGAGCAATCCTATGGGAAGACGAGGGGCGAGGGACGCCTTCTTCTTCCTCACAGGAGGAGCTAAAAAGTTCTCTCCTTAGAGCGACTGGGACGCTCACAAACATCCTCATCAGACGAACGTCCTGGGCTTCTTCTGTGGTGGAAACGCTTCAAAATACCCAACAGACGATGAAGACTGACGAGAAGCGTCCTCTTGAACACAGCTCCTCTTCAGAGGACGAGAGTCCTTCGAGAGTTCCACCCCTTACGCGGGGAGGACGCCTCGGAGGACGAAAAGCAGTCCTGAGAATACGCGCCGAAGCACGATCCTGGCAGCCTGGGAAGCGACAACAGGACCTGCCGAAGGGACGTCAGATCGGTGGGAAGCCCCGTAACCTTCTTGCGGCTTTCGACATGCCTTCTCCTGAGTCCTGGGAGTCTGACAGCGGTCCAGGCCTAGAAGCATTATGGGGCCAATCTGACGCCCCCTCCACAACACTGGGGGAACACTGCACTTCACAGCACTTTGGAGATGTCACTTTATTTTCGAGCGCACGGATGGAAGTTCATGATCTCCGCCAGGGCCAAACCCTCCACAGACACAACCTCAGGGCCCGAAGGCAAAACCACAGGGACAGGTGCAACATCATCTACTTTAGGGTTATCAGGAGAGGAAATAACCTGACTCTTGCACACACTCCTGGAGGAAGACCTCCTAACCCTGTCACGCTCCAACTTACAAACATACGAATCATAAGACTTCCAGCTCACATCATCAGACAATGGCTCACACTCCTTGCAGCGATCATCTATCAAACAAACATGCCCCTACACCTCAAACAAACCGAGTGAGGGTCTACCGAAGCTTTCGGTAGCCTCACCTTACAATCACTCATACAACATACACGAAAACTAGCAGAACTAGAACCAGACATATTTAAAGAGCAGTCAGAAGCAAAATCCAAAACAGTCCAGAAAAAAGCGTGTGCCAATCCACAGTCCAAGAATAAAAACCAAAAGTCAAGAGAATACTTATGTGGAAAACCAGCAAGTTAACGAAATCCAGAGGCGGAGGTACTGTAACAGATGTTGACAGTACCGGCGACAGAGAAAATCTGAATAGAAAATGGGAATGGTTCCCGATTCCCGCCTCCCAGCGGCGGGAATGAGTACTAACCACCTGGCCACACTGCGTGTGCATGCGATTTTTTGAAATTCTGTCGGATTTCGGAGAAATACAGCTATATATATATATCTGGCAGGTAAGTGTCATGAACAAATGGAATGTTTTCATCATAAGCAAAATACTCCCTCCTGGGAAAAAAGAAGTGAAAGTTACTGCCTAACCACCCGTTGCTCAGACTAAAAAGTTTAATGGCTGTTTCCAGCCTACACTGAAAGTAATTCCTAATGTTGGGTTTGATACTATATCGTCTTTTTGAACAATTCAAACTTTTTGTCAAACTTTAATTCAAGGCTGGGAATGGTGTCATGATTGGGAGCAAAGGAACCTGGAACAGGAGTATATGAAATAAGCAGAGGGGCTAAGAATAGGAAATGATACATTAATCTTAGGAGAAGAGACAGAAATATCTTCTACAAGATCTGCTACTGATACAGGATCTAAGGTGTTTTATTTCTGGCCACAAAAAAAAGCCTTTTCTTCCTGTCTTTATCCATTTTGCCTTGATGAGACCTAAAAAACTTTCAGAATTGTTTATTGTCCTAATCTCTACATTCTAAACATGACATTTTTATAATAAAAATGATATTTTAATGATAAAATAAAGTTTGTTCATACTTACCTGGCAGATATATATATAGCTGTATTCTCTGTTAGTCCGACAGAATTTCAAAACTTTTCGACACACGCAGTGGGAGATCAGGTGGTTAGTACCCATTCCCGCCGCTGGGAGGCGGTATCAGGAACCATTCCCATTTTCTATTCAGATTTTCTAGTGCCACTGTCTCCTGAGGGGAGGTGGGCGGGCACTATGAATATATATATCTGCCAGGTAAAGTATGAACAAACTTTATTTTATCATTAAAATATCATTTTGTTCATGAAACTTACCTGTCAGATATATATATAGCTGAATACCACCATTGGAGGTGGGTACAGACAGAATAGGATTTGGAAAAAACACACTACAAGTAGGTGAAAGATATTTTGGTTCCTTACCTGTTAGCATAGCTGACTTAGTGATTACTGTCACCCAAGTCCGCTTCTGCTTAACTAGAGTCTCCAGCAAGGGGTGTGACCTGTATAGCTGGTGAGTTCTAGATGATCTGTCAACGGGGACGTGACCACAGTGTGACAAGACCATATTGACCATACAATGAGGGCAAACGAAGCAAAAACCAACCACCTGACCAAGCCTAACTAAGTTAGGATAACGCAACTAAAGCTAACGATTGGGAAGTCGCCACAGGCAGTCGACCCAACAACCATAAAAAAAACACTATCCAACCATTTACTATAGGATAGGATGAGTGTCATCCCCTGCCCCCAGGAAAGTATCTGAATGAAACGTATGGTCCTAGCGAGAAGCAGTTCTCCTTCGTCTTCACATCTCTCAGGTAGTGTGAAGCGAACACAGAGTTACTCCGCCAAAATGTGGCACCCAGAATGTTGCTGAGTGACATATTTTTCTGAAAAGCCACTGAAGTTGGAACCGCCCTCACCTCGTGAGCATTGACTTTCAGAAGTTTCAAATCAGAGTCTTGACAGGATGAATGGGCTTCTTTAATCGTATCTCTCAGAAAGAAAGCCAGAGCATTCTTTGACATAGGTAAGTCAGGTCTCTTTACGGAACACCATAAACTATCTGAGGGACCTCGACTTTCCTTCGTCTTGTCTAAGTAGACTTTGAGAGCCCTAACAGGGCAAAGGACTCTCTCTGGCTCTTGAATAAGGATTTCAGCCATACCCTTGATTTCGAAACTCTTGGGCCAAGGGTTAGACGGGCTTTCATTTTTAGCTAAAAGGAAGGGCTTAAGGAACAAACCAGCGTTATGCCCTTTAAAGCCTATATGCCTACTAAAGGCTTGCAGTTCACTAACCCTCTTTGCCGTTGCTAGAGCGGTTAGAAAAATAGTCTTTCTAGTAATGTTCCTCAATGACGCAGAACTTCAAGAGGCTCAAACGAACTGGACATGAGGAACCAAGCACAACATCCAAATTCCAAGAAGGAGTCATCTGCTGAGGCACAGATGAGGTTTCAAAGGATCTGAAGAGATCGTGAAGGTCTCTGTTGTTAGACAGATCCAAGTCTCTATGCCTAAAAACGGATGAAAGCATGCTTCTATACCCTTTTATAGTCGAGACTGCAAGTTTCACATCACTCCTCAGAAAAAAGAGGAAGTCTGCTATCTGGCTCACAGAGGTCGTGGTGGAGGAAATGCCCTTCTTTCTACACCATCTCCTAAAAACGGACCACTTCGATTGGTACAAATTGCTGGAAGAGAGTCTTCTCGCCCTGGCAATAGCTTTCGCCACTGGTCTAGAAAAACCTCTCGCTCTGGCCAGCTTCTCGATAGTCTGAATGCAGTCAGACACAGAGCGGGAGGTTTTTGTGGTATTCTCTCGAAGTGGGGTTGTCTGAGAAGATCGACTCTCATGGGCAGAGATCTCGGAAAGTCTACTAGGAAGGACATGACCTCTGTGAACCATTCTTCCGAAGGCCAAAAAATGGGGCGATCAACGTCATCCTCGTCCCTTCCGATAGACCAAACTTTCTGATGACTTCTCCGATGATTTTGAACGGAGGAAAGGCATACACGTCCATCCCCGACCAATCCCAAAGAAGAGCGTCCACTGAGAGAGCTCCTGGGTCGAGAACAGGGGAGCAGTAAAGAGGAAGTCTCTTTTCTTGGAGGTTGGAAGAGATCCACCAAGGGACGTCCCCAAAGCTTCCACAGTTCTTGACACACCTCTTGGTGTAGGATCCATTCGGTCGGGAGCAGTTGTCGCTGTACGACTTAGAAGATCCGAAACGGACGGAGGTTCTCGCCTGCAACAAACCTCGTGAGGATCGTAATATTCGGGCCTGTGCCCACAGAAGAATGTCCTTTGCTAAAGCGAACAGGGACCGAGAGTGAGTTCCCCTGTTTCTTGAGGTATGAAAGGGCTGTGGTGTTGTCCGAGTTGATCTGGACAACTCGGTTGAGACTCGCTCCTCGAAGAAAAGAAGGGCCAACTGAATCGCCCCAATTCTTTGAGGTTTATGTGCCAGGACACCTGTTCCCCTCTCCAGGTGCCCGACACTTCTTCCCTCCCCAGTGTTGCTCCCCACCCGAAATGGAGTGGGTCGGAAAACAACACTAGGTCGGGGTTCTGAAGTTGAAGAGAAAGGCCTTCTGCCAACTTCCGATGGATCGAGCCACCACCGAAGGTGATTCTTTACCTTTGGCGAGATACTCAGAGAAGCTTCCAGATTCTCCTTGTCTGCCAGTTCTCTGCAAGGAAGAATTGAAGCGGTCTGAGGTGCAGTCTCCCCAGGGAAACAAACTTCTCCAGTGATGAAATGGTCCCCAGCAGACTCATCCATTCCCTCACCGAGCATGTTTCTTTCCTCAGGAAGGCTGAAACTTTTCTAAACACTGAAGTTGTCTTTCTTGAGACGGAAATGCTCGAAAAGCCACTGAATCCATCTGAATCCCCAGATAAACGATGGACTGAGTCGGGGTCAGATGGGACTTTTGAAATTCACCAGAAGTCCCAGGGACTTCGTCAAGGTCAAAGTCGTGTGAAGATCCTCCAGACACCTTGTCATTGACGGGGCTCGAATGAGCCAATCGCCCAAATAAAGGGAGATTCTTATTCCTCCAACAGCGAAGCCATCTTGCAACATTTCTCATCAAGATCGTGAAAACCATAGGAGCTGTGCTGAGCCCGAAGCAAAGGGGCCTGAACTGGAATACCTGTCCCCGCAGGACAAATCTCAGGTATTTCCTCGATAGAGGATGAATAGGGACGTGAAAATAGGCGTCCTGGAGATTCGAGAGAAACCATCCAGTCGCCTGGTCTTAGGGCTCTTATGACCGACTGGGACGTCTCCATTTGAACTTTTCCTTCAGAACGAAATGGTTCAACTTGCTGACGTCCAAGAACTGGTCTCCAACCCCTGACTGCTTCGGAACCAGAAACAGCCTGTTGTAAAAGCCCGGGATTGTAAAGGAGACTTGCTCCACAGCTCTCTTCTCGAGCATTTGATCGAGCAGGTTGAAGAGAATTTGTTGTTTCTCCTGATGATAGGATGGCGACAGATCTTGGGAACCGTAGTCAATGGAGGCAAACGAGGAATGGGATCTTGTATCCCTTTTCGATGACTTTGAGGGACCAGCTGTCCGTCCCTCTCTCTCTCCAGGCTTTGCAAAAGAAAGGAGCCTGGCTCCTACCGGTGTCTGAAGGTTTCAGGAGTCATTTCTTGCCCCTGGTCTTAGAAGGGGCTCTACCTCTTGAGGGAACCTCTGCCTCGAAAGGACGATCTAGAGGAAGGTCTTCCACGAAAGGGCTTCTGAATCTTGGAAGTCTGTCCAAGGGAAGAAGTCGAAGGGGCTGCAGGACGTCTAGAAGACTGGGCCAGGAGGTCCTGAGTAGCCTTCTCTTGCAACGTGGAGGCCATATCCTTGACTAAGGGTTGGGGAAAAGATGGCTAGAAAGCGGAGGCGAACAACAATTCTGCCTTCTGAGTAGGAGAGACACGACTTCACCGTGAAGTTGCAGTAAATGGCTCTCTTCTTTAAAAGGGCCGACAGAAATGGGCAGCCAGTTCTTGGAGCCATCCCTAACCGCCTTGTCCATACAGGATAGGACACTAAACAAGTCTCCCAGGCTAATGGAGTCAGGGGACTGAGCCTGCAAGTCCAAGACTCCCAGGCACCAGTCCAAAAGTTAAAACTTCTAAGGACCTGAAAAGGCCTTTCAGATGGTGATCAATCTCAGATAAAGACCAGGACACCTTAGCTGAAGAAAAGGAGAGAGACCTTCTGGGAGCGTCCACAAGGCTGGCAAAATCCCCTTGGGAAGAGGAAGGAACTCTCCAACCAACCTCCTCTCCTGTCTCGTACCAAATTCCTGCTTTTCCACTCAATCTTGATGGAGGAGGGTCAAAGAAGTCTTGCACTGAGCCTTCCTGGAGTCCATCCACCTTGAACCTTCTTAAAGGCCCTCTAAAGCAGAGAGAGTCAGCCATCTTCACAAAACCAGAAGACTTTTGTGACTTAGACAAAGGTAAGCTGCGAGGGGGAGGGCGAGGAGCAGAGGGTTGAAACTTGTCCCCAAACAAGTCTTTCAGCAGCCTAGTTAAGACTTGGTAGTCTGCAGAAGCTGAAGAAGAAGATGTCTGATCCTCAACTGCAGGAACCAGAAAGCTCTCCTTCTTCCACAGGAGCAACGGAAGGGGCAGGAGAAGAAACCGGAAGGAGGTCAAAGTCGTTTGCAGACCAACATGTAAAAGGGACTTCTGCTTGGAAGAAGTCCGAGAGGAGTCACAAAGTCACGAGCAGAAGAATCAAAATGAGAGTCTCGACGTGCGGAGTTCCCCCTTCCTGCGAGAATCCGACGAGCTTCTTGACGGCCGATCCGACGAGAGTCCTGGTGAGTGCGAGCAGCGAGGAGGCGTCATGCCTATCGCAGCAAGAAAGGCGTGTGTCCGAAGCAGGAAAGGAGGCGTCTTGACGAACTGCAAGGGAGGCGTCCTGACGAGCAGCCAGGAGGCGTCTGACGAGCAGCAAGGGAGGCGTCATTCGAGCAGCAAGGAGGCATCTTGCCGAGCAGCATGAGAAGCGCCACGCTTAGCAGCATGAGAATTCTTACCACCTTAGCAGCAAAAACAACGCTTGGCGGCTCATTAAAGTTCTTAATGACGAAACAAGAGGGTTCGAGAAACCTAAATGAAAACATTGTCAAGCCAGAAGCTGTACCCTTGAGAAAGACCAAGGAAATCCGCGATCCCTGCCAAGCCAGTAAAACGCTGAGCAACAGGACTTCTCCAGAATGGGGATCAGTGTTCAAGCGAGGAGAAGGAGAAGGGGAAGGTTTAACCTCTTGATCGGCAGATCGGGAATCCTTTCGACGACGAAATCGGTCAAGAATTCTGGGCCATTAGGGAACAAATTGCTCCTGCATGCCAGGGGAAGCAGACCTAGGGGGAGAAGATTAGAACTTCAGGAGAAGGACTGATCCTGGAACTTCTGAGAAGAAGGGGCTTTGGGATCCCGCCTTCTTTGTCTCTCTAAACAGGGATTCTGATCAGCAACAGCCTTCTTTCTGGAGCGGCGGAGCGCTCTAACAGTCGTCATCGCCCGATGACGTCCTGGTCTCTTCTGCGGTGGGATGGCGTCAAAACCCGGAGAAGAGCGAAGCTGGTCACGAACAGAAGGGGCGTGAAGCGTCCCCTTCTTTGAAGCTTCTCTTCAAAGGGCGAATTTCCCGAGATTTCCATTCCATTTCGGCGGGGAGGAGGTTTGAAAAGAGAAGCAATCATCAGGATTCGTGACAGCACGATCCCTGGCAGCCTAAAGCGTCATCAGGACATGCAAAGGGGACGCCAGATCGGTGGGGGTCCGCGTAACCCTCAACGGCTTTCGACTTGCCCACTCCCTGAGTCCTGGGAGTCCGACAGAGGTCAGGCCTAGAGGCATTATCTGGTCGATCTGACGACCCCTCCACAACACTAGGGGACGGACACTATCACTGCACTTCACAGCACTTTGAAGAGCGAGCATTTTAGCTTCCAAGGTACGAATGGTCCATAATGTTTCGCCAGGGCATCACCTTCTTTTGCAGACACAAGCAAGGGTTGGGGGCAACACCACTGGGGTTAGGAAGAGCTACGTCTACAGGAGGGTTTCAGGTGGTGGACAAACCTTGACTCTACCACTTCTGGAGGAAGACCTCCTGAGCCTATCTCAATGTCTCAGCTTTCTCACATAAGAATCATAAGTCCTCCAACTAGCATCAGACAAAGCATTCACACTCCTTGCATCGGTCATTCAACAAACAAACATGTCCTCACAACGAGCATACAGTGTGAGGATCTGAGACCAATTTTAAAGGTAGCCTCAACATACAGTCTTCCTGTCACGGCAAACTCGATAACTAGAAGAACTAGATTCAGACATCTTACTCCCAGGAAAAAAACAAAGCCAAATCCAAAACAATCCACAATAGCGTATGCCTAGCCACAAGTCCAAGTCAAAAAACCAAAAATCAAACCAATACGTTCAAGTGACAATCAAGTTTTATTTTAAAATCCAAGTTAACGGAGGTACTGAAAACAAGTGTTGACAGTCAGGTGACAGAGAAAATCTGAA
Organism: Macrobrachium rosenbergii; assembly: GCF_040412425.1. Taxonomy (NCBI): domain Eukaryota; kingdom Metazoa; phylum Arthropoda; class Malacostraca; order Decapoda; family Palaemonidae; genus Macrobrachium; species Macrobrachium rosenbergii. The sequence continues at coordinate 52,119,904 of NC_089781.1, read as the reverse complement.
TAGAAAATGGGAATGGTTCCTGATACCGCCTCCCAGTGCGGCGGAATGAATAACCACCTGAGACTCCCACTGTTGTGACCAAAGTTTTGAAATTCTGTCGGACTAACAGAGAATACAGCTATATTTATATCACAGGTAAGTTTCATGAACATATAATTTTATAAGCACTTCACTTTATAACTTACTAGAGTATATTATAGTTTTGAGGAAACTCAGCACGACACTGATTCAAAACACGTTGAGGGTAGCAGATCACCAGATCATGTGTAACAATCAGCCCATTATCTAACAGAGATATGGATCTCCATTAGCATAAACAATTTCTATACATTTTAAGTACCAATGAGATTGTCCACTAAGCACTTGCAGATTCAATGCAAATGTGAGACTAAATATATATAAAAATGAAGTTTTCAAAATAAAATTACAATTTTTGAAAGTAAATTGTATTTTTCTTTTTCCTAACTATACAAACCTGAGGTCCTTAACATTAGACTGGAAACGGCCGTTAAACTCTTGAGCAAGGTGGTTTAGGCAGTAACTACCATCAGGTAGGCGGGAATACCTGCCTGCCCGGATGTAAACATTCCAGTTTGCCTTTAGGTCTAGGTTCAGATTGAGGGGTGGCATGAGGTGGGCATAGTATGTAATGTAAAGGACCTCAGGTTTGTATAGTTAGGAAAATACAATTTACTTTTAAAAATTGTTATTTGTTCCGACACAATATACAAACCTCGGTCCTTTACATTAGGAAGACTCACTGATTGGAGGGAGGAATCTGAGTAAAGTCTCTCTGAACTGACTGGAGTTCACACACCTTGTCTTCCCTTCCTGGTCGAAAGAGCAAGGAAGGGAAAACTGCCTCTGACAAAAGATCGGGTTGTAAGAACTGCAAGATCAAATGTCAGATACTGGTCCCTTTGCATGAAAGAGGAAACGTCAGTTCATGCAAAGTAGGCTGGAAGAATTTGACGTCGGATGACAATAAGGCAAATACAAGCATTGGGTTGTCTCATTGTCATGGTCTCCTTCCTCCCCTTGCAAGAGGAAGGAGTGGGGTTGCTTCTATTAACCTATAAAAAAATAGAGGGAGCTGCTCGTTATGTAGTCTTATCTGCCTCATCGCCAGTTCCAGCTTGCTATTGGTTTGAGTCCGCTATTCTCTGCCCGTGGGAAGAGATGGAGCCAGGATGGGGAGAAAGAAGAGAGGCCAGTCACTCAACAATCATTCTCCCCATCACAGCCAACAACATAGGCGAGATGCAACCTGTCCCTCTTGAAGGAGCTGGATAAGAAACACAACTTGTTGAGCAGCCACCACAGGACCCAAGGAAAAAGTGTCCAAGGACTTGTGTGCAACATCCCTGAGGTAGAAGGACAAGGTAGTCTGTTGGGGACACATGTCTTGCCTTCAGCACCTGTGGTACAGAAATATTCTTCCGGAATGCGAGGGATGGACCAAGCCATCGACTTTGTGAGCTCTCAGGTGAAAGGTACTGGTCATCGTCGTCGTCAGCTGCCAAGTACCTCCTTTGATTGCTTCATGAAGTCAGAGGAGGAAGATGTGTCTTAGACACTTCTTCCTTGGGAGAGACAGTACTAGCGAAAATGCGTTGACGACATCCAGGTTAGGAATGTCAAACCTTTCGGAAAGTACCACAGCTCCCAATAGGACAAAGTAACGAATGATCTGGATCATCGATACAAAGTCCAAGGAGGAGGGGAACAAGAAGGACTCAAACCGACAGTCGATGCCAATGGATTTTGAGTCCACCTACGACATCCGAGAAGGAGTTGAGGTATGATCCCCATCCCTGTTCTTCCATCTTCTACGCCAAGGCCAGGGTAAGATGAGAGATGGACCTAAGAGGGCATATCTCTATCCGACGACTCTCGTAGGGGAAAGTGTGCAGAGCACGGACAGGAACCCTAAATGAGAGTCACATGCCACCCAGGAAACAGTTCCTGGGACAGCATGACTGAAGAAGCTTCTTGTCCGTAGCTAACTCTCGACTGAGGAGACGAAGGCTACTTCAGATAGAAGACTAGGTGCAAGGGCCTACATTCTTCACAAATGAAAGGGAGAGAAGCAGCCCTTGGCGGAGAAGACGAGGAAGTCCAGACTTGAAGAGCGACTCTGACCCGAGAAGAAGTTCCGACTCAACGACACCACCAGCGAAGACGGATCCAGTCCCTGGGACAGTGTTGCAGAGGACTTCAAGGGATATCCAGCTATATCCGTTGCTGCTCAGTTGAGAAAGCCTGTGCTTGCAAGGAAAGCTGGAAAGTCTCCCAGTCCTGAACACACAGGGATGTACTGCCTCAAGAACCGCTTCTTGTGTAGCTGCACAGGAGGATGGGTCAAGCGGAATTCTTCTGATGCCTCGGCAATCAGGTCGGATGAAGGAGGAGTCTTCAAGCATTTGTCTGTAACTCAGGGTGAGCAATGTTTGTGAACCCCTAGCGAAACTGGACAAATACGGAGGGAAAAAACGTTGATATCGATTTTTTTTCACCAAAAAGACAGCATGCCTCAACAGAGCGGCCCCTGGTCTGGTATGAAGGAGCGAGAAAACACTACTGACTTGTGTGCAGGAGGCAACAGAAGGACGGTAGGGATTTCTCAGTCCAGCAGTCTCTGTATGAATCTTCGTGAAAAAAAGAGTGAGCAGCATGTTCCTGTCCCGATCACTCAAACCTGAGGCCAGGCTTGCCTACCAATACATCCCCACCAGGAATGCATCTGGTTAATTGAGCTGTCGAGTGTGCAATAGAACAACACTCGAGTACCTTCAAATGTCAAGAGAAACGGGAAAAAACGATTGCCTCTTGTTTGTCGACAAATGCCACTACTGTGGTTTTGTTGTTCAATGAAACCAGTGAGTGCCGCAAAACCCATCCTGAATTCTCGGATGGCCAAAAGGCTGCCCTGAGCCCAGGATGGTGATGAGAAGGTACTAATCATCTCGGTCACACAAATTCAAGACAAGGTCTTACCAGTGTGAACGCCTATTCCTCAACCTGTGAATCAGTGAGTAGACACAAGATGTGAGGGGAATATGCAAGCATATTCGAAGGTTCCTTCAATCAAGCATTAGCCTAACTCTTTCCTCATACCTCGAAGAGGAAAGAAGAATGGAAAAGGAAGCAGACTTCCATTTTCCACCATGGGGAAGCTTCTGCAAGATGACAGGATACCAAGACAATTAGCTCTAGCCGGCTGGCATTTCCCAAATCGGGAGCACGGGAGAGGTGGTGGGATGAAAGTTCGATGGAAAGAATTGCCGAGACCTAAGGGAAATAGATACTTCTCCTGAAGGAATCCATTCCCAGGTCTCGGCAATGTTGCTGCCAGCTCCAGAGACTTGATAAGTATCATTTTGTCCAGGCATCAGCAGTTCCTGTCGAATCTTCTTCTGAAGCCTAGGACTTCTTAGCTAAGGAGTTGAGGGGGGGCTTGAAGTTCAAGGGGGCTGGCTTGAACTCAAGGTTGAGTTGAGATGACTAAGACCCAAAGTTCTTGGCCATTGTCCAAAGGACAAGTCAGTGCCCTGGTGGGAACCTTGATTACCTGGGGTATCTGGCAAATCTCTGAAAGAGAAAGGCAGAACCAAGTAAAGGTTCGTTCCCTAAGGGTCAAGCCAACTCGGGACTTACAAAACTGGAGATCCGAATTGGGACAAAGTCCTTCTTCTTAGCACCAGAATTGCCCAAAAGAACTGCAGTCAGCAAGACCCTCCGAGGCAAGAAGAATTCATATTCTGTCGAGGCAGGGAAGAAGTTTGGTGTCTTGACCTGAATTAACTCCATGTCCAAAGAAAAGAATTCATCAGGTCAAGAAACTCTCGGAAGCCAGGACCACGGCGGTCCCTGACACTCTCGGCCCCTCAGAAACTGCAAGGGTTGCAAGTGATGAAGGTTATTCATTGGGGAGCCGCGGTCCTGTCCTGGGGATCCTGTGCTGACGAATCGGCGCAAAGTTCCCGAGAACACGGGGCGATCGCAACTTGAAGAGGAAGACCCTCGCTGTTTCCGATCGTGAAACTCCTGTACCTCTACCCTTGGAGGAGACCTTGACAGATCCCATGAAACCCTCCTCGGCTACCTGGTTATAATACGAGAGAATCGGGGACCGATACCCAAAGCACGCCAGGCAGCCGAACTCCGAAAAGAAAATTTAGTGGAGTTCTCTCTCTGTCTGTCTAATTCCTCTCGGAACAACCGAGAGGAGAAAGAGAACAGGTGAGGAGAAAGAGTGCCCTACCTGTCCTGCCAGAATGATAAGCAGGGAGAGGCGGACCGTGAGCGATAATCAACCTGAAGGAGATTACTGCCACACAGGGAAAGAAGAGCACCTTGTGCCGTGGCAAAGTGCTTTCCTGGGAAGAGCAAAAAGTTCACTGAACATAGCTGAGAACCTGAATCAGAAAAAACCGAGGGGCAGGGCCGAGTTGCAATAACCGAGCCGAGCTGATCACACAAAACGCGATCCAGCTGGTCGGGTATGCGGCGGACTGGGAGGCAGGGTGGGGCGAGCAAGCGAGCCAAGCCAGTCTGGCAAGCGAGTCAAGTCGAGCCGAGCCAGGTGCTGGACCGGGGGGGCCGAGACCCCAGCCAATCGAGCGAACACAGAGCCAGACTCATAACTGGGCAGGCGGACTCGTCTGCTGTGAACAATTGCTAGTTTCCCGAACTCTAAACTCCTTCGAGGCCGAGGCCCTCGAGAAGAAGGTTCAAAGGGGAATTCTGTGTCTGCTATCTTGCATGCTCGAACCCTAAAGTTTGAGACAAAAGAAGGATGCCCGGCCAAGCAACCAAAGCAGCTGGAGGGCAGTATTGAGACACCTGGTGTCTCGGCACAGTCGACACCTGGCCTCTCCGGCACGACCAGACACCTGGCGTGCGATCAACCAGACACATGGGTGTCCCGGCAACCAGACACCTGGGTGTCTCGGCACTTGGCTGCTCCTGTGTTTCTAAGAAATAAAAATGACATTTTATGATAAAATGACCACCATTATACTTACCACAACACTGTAAAAGCTTTAATCTTTTAAATTTCGACATGCAACCGAGATATACCTGACACAGAACCAAACTTTGTTTGGAGACTTGATATAATTCCCAGAGACCCAGCCCCACCAGATGCCGGTGGGGGAGAGTGGAAGGAGACCCACCCAGGTAAACAGCTCCAGTTTCAATCTCGGTATACACAAATAAATGATAGCCTGAGAAACCTCCCCCTGCGGGGGAGGAGTCAGTCCTTTAGAAGTTACAGTGTTTTGGTAAGTATAATGAAACTTCATTTTATCATAAAAATGTCATTTAAAAATTATAATGCTTTACCAAAACACTGTAAAAGCTGCAGACATTTAAGGTGGAAGGGCAGGGGATGAGGTATCAGTTATCGAAAGGTTACACATCACAAAAAAAGGGACAAACTCTAAACATGGGCATCATATGGATCCCTACCAACAAAAAGGCAGGTGTCTCCTTACCTGGTAGATGAGGGCTTTGCAGGAGGTACTGCTGCTGGTTGAAGCTCCAGACCTGCAGAGGCATTGATATTCCATAGCTACTCTGCTCCATAACATCCCGAAGTAGTCAGGGAAGTACACCGCTGACTAAGACAGGGGAATGACTTTCCTTTGCTCTTGCCCTGAGCAAACTGAAAGCAACCAGACTGAAAACAGAACCTCACCGCCTAACCTAAAACTAGTTAAAACAAAACATCCCCCTTCTCTATACCCTCTATAGCTAAAACTAGATTGGAGGGTACTCCAGGTGAACTGAGCACCCCAGACCCTTTAACTCAGCAACCATAAAATCACAAGGAGAAGGTAAGATAAAGAACCTACCCCCTTAGTGTGTTCCCCTAAAACCAAGGTCTGTCTATAGATACAGGACCTAATGCAAACAGGTCCTGGGAAGACGACCTCCCTAAGGTAGTGAGATCAAACACTAAGATTTCGATCTCCAGAAGGTGCTCTGTGTGATCTCACAGAAAGTGACTTATTAACATTGGAAAGCCACTCAAGTTGCTATTGAACGCACTTCATGAATGTGAGACTTGACTAGGTGTGGTGGTCCTCTTCCACATGTGTGTCTGTGCACCTCTAGAATGAGTTCCTTGATGAAGACAGCAAGGGCATTTTTGGATAAAGGTCTGGTTGGGTCTTTCACTGAACACCAGAGGTTAGAGGAATCTCCTCTGATGTTGGCATTTCTGGCGGCCAGTAACTTGATAGCTCTAACAGGGACAAAAAGCCTCTAATTCTTGAGGGCCAGCCACTTCGGAGAGGTTTTGAACACGGTAAAGGATTGAGGCCAAGATTGGAAGGAGACTCATTCTTGGCCAAAAATTCAAGGTGAAAGAACAAACAACATTACCTTGGGAAAAACCCCACTTTCTTGTCAATGGCATGTATTTCACTAACTCTCTTTGCCGTTGCTAAGGTAACCAAAAAAGGGTTTTCTTAGTGAGGTCTCTAAGAGAAAGTTCTTTTAAAGATTCGTAACTTTGAGACATCAACCATCTCAAAACTACATCCAGATTCCAGGCAAGGGAAGGTTTTAGAGTCTTAGCTGTGTCTAAAGACTTGAGGAGATCTGACAAGTCTTGGTTATTCGACAGGTCTAACCCTCTATGGGAGAAGACGGAGGATAGCTTGGCTCTGTAACCTTTGATGGTTGATGGCATCAACTTTCTTGAATCTCTTAAGTAAATGAAAAAATTGGCAAGTTGAGTTATAGATGTCGAAGAAGAGAAGATGCTATTTTTTCTACACCAATTCCTGAAGACTGTCCACTTGGATTGGTATAATCTGCTAGAGGGTCCCTTCTGCAGGAGCAATAGCCTCTGCAGCCTTGCTTGAAAAACCTCTTGCTCTGCAGCAGCTGACAGTCTGAAGCCTGTCAGAGCGAGAGTGGACAATCCCTGGTGGAACTTCATTAGATGGGGTTGTCTGAGAAGAGACTTCCTTTGAGGAAGAAGCCTTGGGAAGTCTATCAGGAGATCTAGAAGGTCCGGGAACCAACTTCCTTGGCCAGAATGGGGCAATAAGGATTATTTTGACATTCTGATGGAATTTCATTTTGTTTATCACTTGCCTGATGAGCCCGAAAGGAGGAAAGGCAACAAAAGATGTCAGTCTAAGAGCATGGCGTCCACCAAGTGAGTCAGAGGGTCTGGCTGGCAGAGCAGAACACTAGGGGAGGCGATGGTTCTTGGAGGTAGTGAAGAGGTCTATCATGGGAGTGCCCCAAAACACAGGGAGGCACACTCGAAGGGTGCAGGGTCCCACAGAGGAAGAAGAAGCATTGAAAACGGCTGAGTTGGTCCATGAAAGGGCGTTCAGTTTTCCTTGACAAACCGAGGGAACAGGAGCCACCCTGTTGCTGTCCGACAGAAGAAGGTCCCTCGCAGTTTCGAACAGGAGAAGGAATGGGTACCTCCCTGTTTCATCTAAGTAGCTAGAGGAATTGTGGCGATGAACAGAAACTTGGCCTGAGATGAAAGTCCTGGAGAACAAGGTGAATGGCCAATAGTTCCGATGGATGTATGATGTGGAGCTTCTTCTGTTCGGTCGACCAAACTCCTGACGTCCTGAAGTTGCCTAGATGTGCTCCCCAGCCAACATTGGATGCATCTGAGAACATCTGCAGAGATGGTTGTCTTGGGAGGAGATCTAGACCCTCCGAGAAAGTCTTTCCGGTGATTTCCACCAAAGAAGATGTCTCTTGGCGAACGGGGGAATGTTGAAAGATCACAAAGTCCAGTTGAACCTTCTGTCCCAAGAAAATCAAAGGAAAAACTGCAAGGGTCTCACAAAAGACGACCTAAACGAATTGCTCCACTGACGACAGAGTTCCCAGGAGAGCCATCCAGAGAGCGGGCGGACAACTGTCAGCAAGGAAAAACTTCTCCACTGTAAGAAGGCAAACTGGAAACCCTTTTGGGGATAGAAAATCCCGAAAAGCTAGACTGTCCAGAGTCATCCCCAAATAAAGAACCCTGATCAAGGGTTTGGACTTTTCCGTGTTTACCAGAATCCCTAAGACTCGAGCTAAATTACTTAGGGGGTTGTGTGAATATCCTCCATGCAGCGGTCCCTTGATGATGAACGTACCGTAGCCAACAAAGGTAACAAGGAGAAATTGAACTCCCTCCAGGTGGAGCCACAAACCTATCACACAAGGTGAGAACCTGGTGAACACCTGCGTGGCTGTCGACAGCCTGAAGCAAGTACCCTGAACTGGTAAATTTTGTCCTTGAAAACAAACCGAAGATACCTCCTGGAGTCTTGATGTACTGGAATGTGGAAGAAGGCATCTTCCATGTAGAGGGTCACCATCAACCCCCTCGAGTTAGAGCCTGAAGAACTGAGCAGTTCGTTTCCATGGAAAACATGGTTTTCACTAAGTACAGATTGAGAGTTACATAGAGAACGGCCTCCAACCCCTGATGACTTGGGGACTACAAACAGGCGGTTGTAGAATCCTGGGGTTGAGAACGATCCTGTACTTCAGAAGCCCAGAGATGACTGTTTTCCTTAAGAGAGACTGGACTTCTGTCTCTAGGGCCAAAACTTGACTGAGCCTCTTGAGTATGCTGTCAAGGAAATGGGAGAAGTAGGGAAGGAGGAGGAGGTTCAGTGAGGGAAAGGCGGTAGCCTGGCTGGAGCACTTGAATCACCCACTGACCTGCACCTCTGTCTCTCCAGGTTTCCTCCCAAAAGAGACTGAGTCTGGTCCCCACAGTGGCATGGAGGACAGGGTTCCACTTACTGGCAGGATGACCTTGGGGTTTAGAGGAGAGTGAGCTGACCCCTGGAGTTGGAGCCTCACCTTGAGTAAGGTTTGGACCTGGCATTAGTGAAACAGATGGAGACTAAGAGGAGTTCCATCTTGGGGAAGAAAGGAGGAGCAGGCCTGGGTTTGGTGGAAGACATAGACAGGATCCTCTGAGCACTTCTTATCCATGCCTGAAAGGGCGTCTTTCACTATGCTTCCTGGCTCCTTGTCCGGGTGTGAACATCAAGGCCGCAAGCCTTTGCGAAGAAGTCACAGCCATAGATAAGAAAAAGAGCACCAAGTCTCCCTCTTCTTCAGAGTGGTCATAGTGAAGAGGGAGGAAAGTTTGCCTGCCGCATCATGGATAGCAATGACGGTGCAGGAAAGGAATCCCGTGATTTTTCCAAGATGTCTTCTGCGAAATTAGCCTGCTCAGCTTGTTTAAAAATAGCTCCCAATGACCAATCGAAAACTGACAATCTCTAGGAGCTTGTCCCCAGGTTCTTGGAAAGGTTTCTACATCCAGGGTTTGAAAAGAAAGTCTTGGCAAAAAAGGAAATGACGTCTTGAAGGGTCCACAAGGCATAAGAAGTCCCCTTGTGCTGAGATTACAGAGCCCAGTGAAAGAGAAGTTCCTGTGCTGTAATAATTTTGCCTCCATTTGTCACAGCTTTGAAGGGACTGGAGACACAGACAGACGCTTTACCAGAGGCATCTTAGGCTTCCAACCAAGCCTCTACTCCTTCAAGGCTTTCTTGGAACGGTGGAGAGTACCAATTTGGGAAGGGAAGTGTTAGAACACTGCTTTCCCAGTAGCAACGTGGAATCTGGGGAAGAGGGGCTGTCAGCTGAAAATGTTGAGGGTACGAGGTCAGCAGAAAGTTGAGCAGAGAAGCGTAATGAGAAGAAGGCACTGAGTCGGGACCTTCCTCTTCACCTGAAAGAATCGGTTCCGTGCCAAGATCGTCCAGGAGTTGAGGAAGAATGTTTCTTGGTCCCCAGGAATACAAAGCACTTTGCAGACTATCTTTTCTAGCTTCTCTTCCAGCAGACTAGGTTCCTCCAAGGTGAGGATGAAGCCAAAGGAGCAACACTTCCTGTGCAGGAGGAGGAGGAAGAGGCATCTTAAACTTGAGGTAGATCCTTCTGGAGAGGGCTAGGCATCTTGAATGACTTAGGTGACTTGGGAGGAGCGTCTGAAATGCATCTTCTTGATCAGAATCCCATGCTGAGTAACCAGGTGTAGGGCTAGTGTCCTTTTCTTACAGAGTTTAGGGTCCCTAGGGCAGGAATTATCAGAAGATTGCCTCTTTGTTTCGAGAGGCATGATCCCACTTGCGATGATGAGGAGGGGAGGATCTGAAGCTGGAAGATGAAGAGACTGAAGATGAGCTGCTGCTACTCTCATCTGAAGAACTTACCCTTATCCACTGCTTCACTCTGAACATCTTGATGAAGATCCTGGGGACATCCATCCTGCGATCCTGGATGTCGAGAAGAGGCCCTAGATGGAGAAACTTTAGTTCAATCGGCGACCTTGAAGCCTTGAAACATTCACTTTTGCGACTCTTCAAAGCTTGACAGCCCATCCAGAATAATGCTTACTCTTTCGACACTGGACTAAGGCTTGGTGCCTTAGAGGAGGAGACCTGCTCGTGGGCAACAATTTCTGACCATTGGAGACGCCAGCGCCGGACTGTCTTCTAGCCTTCTTCGAATGGGACAGCTGCCTTTCCTCAAAAAGTTCAGAAAAATGAGCAGACTCACCTGAAACACGATCACGAACACCACCATTGTTATCACCAACACACCATCATTCGTCAAACGGTCCTTTGTCCGGACTACAGAGGATGACACACTAAACTTTAGACAGAATCCATGAAAACGTTCATTTGCGCTTCCATTTGAGTTCTGAAAAGATCAAATTCTGATTTATCAGCCTCGAGGCAGAAGAGGGTTGGCTTTAGGGAAAACATACTGGGAAGCTGGTGAAGAAGAGGGGGGATATGAGGAGGGGAAAGATCAGCAGTAGAGGAGGGGAGGAGGAAGGAACATCCAGTAAAGAGGATGACCTTGATGCCTTCCCAGAATGAAAGAGTTAGCCAGCGGTCTTCCTTTCTATCCCTATCCTTAACCAGCTTTACCTGATGGGAGTCTTCTTTGGCCAAAACTCCTGACCCCATTCAATACACTCACTGCATGTGTTCTCCTGGGAACACTCCTGACCCCTACATGCTGTACACAAAGAGTGACGGTCGTATTTAAGTTTAACTAGTTTAGCAGAGCACAAATTCCCTGGATGCAAACTCTAGACCAAGAGAAGCTAGAATCCGACATAGCTACCTATTTCACCCTTCTGCTTTCTTGATCATAACAAACAAGACACTGAGTACCTTCACCAGAGAATCCCAGAAAGTCACCCGAGAGCTCTTTAAATCCAAACAGTTTGAAACAGAAGATGACTGAGATGTCACAACTGGCTGGAGATTGAAACTGTAAACCTCCTGGGTGTCAGTCCCTTCACACCCCCCGGCATAGGTGGGGCTAGATGTCCCCCTTCTATATCAGGCACAAACAGTCCTGGATGTTGAAAAAAATTATCTTGGATGGGAATTTCATAGATGTAAAAGCTTTTACAGTGTTTTGACAAGGCAGAAAATGCCCAGCACGGAACCAGTCTTTTACATGGAGTCTTCCAAGACTGGCTGGTCTTTTCAGGACTGCACCATAGCCCCTTTTCATTTGCGTTCCTGGTGCTACATTTAAAGTGGTCATAAACCCAAGCTTCTCCGGTGATGGTAAGTTGGTTAGTGTCACCCAAGTCTGCTGCCAGGGAGGAGAAACTTGTCTCACGACCAGAACTGTTTTTCCTGGCGTGAGGAGCGATGGCAGATGCCACCATCTTCACTCCCACTTCTGGACTCAAACCAGGCATCAGATGCCACACCCTGCTGCAGAAGACAAAGAACCCCAGGGACCAGCACCTCTGGGTGAGGGGGAAGAACAAACCATCTGAGTGTCTCTCTCTCTTTTCCACCGATCTATGCCTCCTCTGTGACTGGGCGGATGGACAGAGGTACTCTATATAGACAGACTCAGATACTAAGAATGGCAGCAAGGGAATATATATGAGCCTCTTATATATATGGAGCAGGATTGGAAAATTCAAATCTTTTGGTTAATTAAAGTCCTTAGAAGCATTAAAGGACAGACTTGAATCTCTGCCTTTGTACACATCTGCTCTTGCACCTCTGAGATTTTACAAAACCTATCCCACTGTGGGTCCAGAATTTTGGCCACAAGGTTATTTCACAGTACAATAAAGGGTCCTTACTTTTTCTAACACTTTAGGCAAAGGGCAGTGAGGTTAATCATGGCCTCATGATAGCAGAGGCTCTTGTTCCTTTATCTGCCTGTAATTTGATCTCAGAGCAAGGATTATCATACAGTGATTAAGAGGTTTATGCTGTTGCAACAATCCATCATCAAATTGCAGGCACAAATATTACTCCTGAAAAAACACAGGAACAAACACATGAAGAGGCACAAATCTTTAATTGAATGGATTATAGAGTTTAGGACAACGGGGTTACTTTTTGAAAGGTGTAACCCAGGATAAGTTAAACACCCAGGGTTTGATTTGTGTAGGAGGAACAACAGTATGTTTACATCCGGGCAGGCGGATATTCCAACCACCTTGCTCAAGAGTTTAAGGCCGTTTTCACCTTGAAAGTAATTCTTGTAATGGACTGAGGGCTTGTATTCCTGGTTGGAACAAACAGCTCAATGGAAGTCAGGGCAGAGAAGGGAAGAGAATAGGTCAACAGCATTTCTCCTTGCCAGAGAAAAAGGTTTGAATGTTTAGTAACAAAAAACAACTTTTTAGTTAACCACCTATTGTTTGAAAGTACAAATGGGTCTTTGCAGCTGCACCTCAGCCACCCCTCATTCTGGAATGCAAAGGATCAATGGTTTGTATATCATGGGAACAAATCACACTTAGGAACAGACAGTTTCCTGGAGGAAAGTGCTTTGGAAATAAACCTCATTGAAAAACCATTTTCGTTTAGTCTTGAGGTTGTTTTAAGCCATTTAGGTTTGTTTAGGCTACTAAAAGAATAAACAAAATCAATGGACAAAGGACTTTCTTTTCAGATTGCCCAAAAAAATCCAGGTGAGACTATTTATTTTTTTCAATTTTCTAACTGATGATTAACTGGAAGGATTTTGGGTAGAGGGGAGGCTTGCTAGCAAGTCTGGGCATGGTGTCCTGGGGTAGTTGAAGTTAGGATATTTCCCTTGCCTGTGGCATCTGTGATCTTGTAATGTGTGAGCAACCCTGAGCAAATAGGGGAGTGGGGTGTGAGGCTCCCAGGGGAGGTGGGGGTGGGAAGAGGGCAAAATGTCCGGAGTTTACCAAAATCATAACAAATGGGGTTAAAGCAGGGTGATTGCAGCAATGATGAGTGGGCACACCTCTGTGCCTAACCTACCACCTAATTGGGTTACTGAGACTGTGTCTGAAATTGCCTAAAACTTCAAGAAACAGTTTTCGCTGTCAAATAAGGTCTACCTTTCCCCAAGTGAACTTCAAGTTTGTATGAAATGCCTAACTCAAATTTGAGTCCATTTCCTTTAGATCAAAACCTCAAATTTAAAATTTTTGAAAAATAACAATTTTTAAAGTAAATTGTATTTTTCCTAACTATACAAACCCGAGGTCCTTTACATTAGGAGATACTTTCAGGCGTAGGCTGGAAACGGCCGTTAAACTCTTGAACAAGGTGGTTAGGCAGTAACTACCTCCAGGTAGGTGGGGATACCCGCCTGCCCGGATGTAAACATTCCAGTTTGCCTTTCGGCCCAGGTACAGATTGAGGGGTGGCATGAGGTGGGCATAATTGTAAAGGACCTCGGGTTTGTATAGTTAGGAAAAATACAATTTACTTTAAAAATTGTTATTTGTTCCGACACAATATACAAACCCTCGGTCCTTTACATTAGGAGACTCACTTATTGGAGGGAGGAATCTGAGAAAGTCTCTCTGAACTGACTGGAGTTCACCACCTTGTCTTCCCTTCCTGGTCGTGAGAGCGAGGAAGGGAAAAACTGCCTCTGACAAAAGATCGGGTTGTAAGAAACGCAGGATCAGTTGTCAGACTTCTGGGTCCCTTTGCATGAAAGAGGAAACGTCAGTTCATGCAAAGTAGGCTGGAAGAATTTGACGTCGGATGACAATAAGGCAAATACAAGCATTGGGTTGTCTCATAGTCATGGTCTCCTTCCTCCCCTTGCAAGAGGAAGGAGTGGGGTTGCTTCTATTAACCTGAACGGAAATAGAACGGGAGCTCCTGTTATGCGCTTATCTGCCTCGATCGCCCGGTCCAGCTTGTAACGGCAAGTCCGCTCTCCTGCCCGTGGGAAGAGAGCCAGGATGGGGAGAAAAAGAGAGGCCAGTCACTCAACCTCCATTCTCCCCATCACAGCCGTACAACATAGGCGAGATGCAATCCTGTCCCGTTAAGGGAGCTGGATAAGCTACACAACTTGTTGAGCAGCCACCACAGGACCCAAGGAAAAAGTGTCCAAGGACTTGTGTGCAACATCCCAGAGGTAGAAGGAGGTGAAGGTAGTCTGTTGGGACCACACACCCGCCTTCAGCTCCTGTGGTACCGACATATTCTTCCGGAATGCGAGGGATGGACCAAGCCATCGACTTTGTGAGCTCGGGTGAAAGGTACCGGTATCGTTGTCATCAGCTGCCAAGTACCTCCTTGATCGCTTCACGAAGTCAGGAGGAAGATGTGTCCTTAGACACTTCTTCCTTGGGAGAGACAGTACTGGCGAAAACGTTGACGACATCCAGGTTAGGAATGTCAAACCTTTCGGAAAGTACCACAGCTCCCAATAGGACAGAGTAACGAATGATCTGGATCATCGATACAAAGTCCAAGGAGGAGGGGAACAAGAAGGACTCGAACCCGACAGTCGATGCCAATGGATTTGGAGTCCACCTACGACATCCGAGAAGGATGATCCCCACCCTGTTCTTCCATCTTCTACGCCAAGGCCAGGGTAAGATGAGAGATGGACCTAAGAGGGCATATCTCTATCCGACGACGACTCGTAGGGCGAGTGCAGAGCACGGACAGGAACCCTAAAACGAGTCGCATGCCACCCAGGAAACATTCCCTGGGACAGCATGACTGAAGAAGCTTCTCGTCCGTAGCTAACTCTCGACTAAGGAGACGAAGGCTACTTCAGATAGAAGACTAGGTCGCAAGGGCCTACATTCTTCAAAACTGAAAGGGAGAGAAGCAGCCCTCGGCGGAGAAGACGAGGAAGTCCAGACTTGACAAGCGACTCTGACCGGGAAGAAGTTCCGACAACGACACCACCAGCGAAGACGGATCCAGTCCCTGGGACAGTGTTGCAGAGGACTTCAAGGGATATCCAGCTATATCCGTTGCCACTCAGCGAGAAAGCCTGTGCTTGCAAGGAAAGCTGGAAAGTCTCCCAGTCCTGAACCCACAGGGATGTACTGCCTCAAGAACCGCTTCTTGTGTAGCTGCACAGGAGGATGGGTCAAGCGGAATTCTTCTCGATGCCTCGGCAATCAGGTCGGAAGAAGGGGAAGTCTTTAAGTATTTGTCTGTAACTCGGGGTGAGCAATGTTTGTGAACCCCTAGCGAAACGGACAAATACGGAGGGAAAAAACGTTGATATCGAGTTTTCACCAAAAGACAGCATGCCTCAACAGAGCGGCCCCTGGTCTGGTATGAGGGAGCGAGAAAACACTACTGACTTGTGTGCAGGGAGGCAACAGAAGGACGGTAGGGATTTCTCAGTCCAGCAGTCTCTGTATGAGTCTTCGTGAAAAAAGAGTGAGCAGCATGTTCTGTCCCGATCACTCAAACCCGAGGCCAGGCTTGCCTACCAATACATCCCCACCAGGGATGCATCTGGTTAATTGAGCTGTCGAGTGTGCAATAGAACAACACTCGAGTACCTTCAAATGTCGAGATAAAACAGGGGGAAAAAACGATTGCCTCCTGTTTGTCGACAAAAGTCACTACTGTGGTTTTATTGTTCAATGAAACCAGTGAGTGCCGCAAAACCCATCCTGGATTCTCGGACGGCCAAAAGGCTGCCCTGAGCCCAGGACGGTGACGGAAGGTACTAATCATCTCTCGGTCGCACAAATTCAAGACAAGGTCTTTACCAGTGTGCGCCTATTCCTCAACCTGTGAATCTGTGAGTAGACACAAGATTTGAGGGGAAATATGAAGGCATATTCGAAGGTTCCTATAATCAAGCATTAGCCTAACTCTTTCCTCATACCTCGAAGAGGAAAGAACGGGCAAAAGGAAGCAGACTTCCATTTTCGACCATGGGGAAGCTTCTGCAAGATGACAGGGAACCGAGACAATTAGCTCTAGCCGGCTGGCATTTCCCGAATCGGGAGCACGGGAGAGGTGGTGGGATGAGAGATCGATGGAAAGAATTGCCGAGACCTAAGGGAAATAGATACTTCTCCTGAAGGAATCCATTCCCAGGTCTCGGCAATGTTGCTGCCAGCTCCAGAGACTCGATAAGCATCATTTTGTCCAGGCATCAGCAGTTGCAATCTTCTTCTGAAGCCTAGGACTTCTTAGCTAAGGAGTTGAGGTGGGCTGGCTTGAACTCAGGTCGAGTTGAAATGACTAAGACCCAAAATTCTTGGCCATTGTCCAAAGGACAAGGCAGTGCCCTGGTGGGAACCTTGATTACCAGGGTATCTGGCAAATCTCTGAAAGAGAAAGGCAGAACCAAGTAAAGGTTCGTTCCCAAGGGTCGAGCCAACTCGGGACTTACGAAACTGGAGATCCGAATTGGGACAAAGTCCTTCTTCTTAGCACCAGAATTGCCCAAAAAACTGTGGTCAGCAAGACCCTCCGAGGCAAGAAGAATTCATATTCTGCCGAGGCAGGGGTGGAAGTTTGGTGTTTCGACCTGAATTAACTCCATCGAAGAAAAGAATCCATCAGGTCGAGAACGTTTCTCGGAAGACAGGACCGCGGCGGTCCCTGACATTCTCGGCCCCTCAGAAACTGCAAGGGTTGCAAGTGATGAAGGTTATTCATTGGGGGAGCCGCGGTCCTGTCCCAGGGATCCTCGCGCCGACGAATCAGCGCGAAGTTCCCCGAGAACACGGGGGCGATCGTACTTGAAGAGGAAGACCCTCGCTGTTCCGAATGCGTGAAACCCCTGTACTTCTCCCTTGGAGGGAGACCTTGACAGATCCCATGAAACCCTTCTCAGCTACCTGGTTATAATACGAGAGAATCGGGGGACCGATACCCAAAGCACGCCAGGCAGCCGAACTCCGAAAGAAAATTTCGTCGGAGCTCTCTCTGTCCGTCTCGCTCCTCTCGGAACAACCGAAAGGAGAAGAGAACAGGTGAGGAGAAAAGAGTAGCCCTACCTGTCCTGCCAGAATGATAAGCAGGAGAGGCGGACCGTGAGCAATAATCAACCGAAGGAGATTACTGCCACACGGGGAAAGAAGAGCACCTATGCCGTGGCAAAGTGCTTTCCTGGGAAGAGCAAAAAGTTCACTCGAGCATAGACGAGAACCCGAATCGGAAAAAACCGAGTAGGGCTGAGCCGAGCCGAGCCGATCACAAGAACGCGATCCAGCTGGTCGGTATGCGGCAGACTGGGAGGCAGGCGAGATGGGGCGAGCCGAAACGAGCCAAGCCAGTCTGGCAAGCCGAGTCAAGTCGAGCCAGTCTGGCAAGCCAGTCTGGCAAGCCAGTCTGGCAAGCCAGTCGAGTCGAACCGAGCCAGTCTGGCAAGCCAAGTCGAGCCGAGCCAGAGCCAGACTCATAACTGGGCAGGCCAGACTCGTCTGCTGTGAACAATTGCTAGTTTCCCGAACTCTAAACTCCTTCGAGGCCGAAACCGAGGCCAAGGCCCTCGAGAAGAAGGTTCATAGGGGAATTCTGTGTCTGCTATCTTGCATGCTCGAACCCTAAAGTTCGAGACACAAGAATGAAGCCCCCGAGCAACCGAAGCAGCTGGCGGGCAGAATCGAGACACCTGGCGTCGCGGTACACCGACACCTGGGTGTCCCGGCGACCAGACACCTGGGTGTCTCGGCAACCAGACACCTGGGTGTCCCGGCAACCAGACACAAGGCGTCCCGGCAACCAGACACCTGGGTGTCGGCAACCAGACACCTGGGTGTCCCGCAACCAGACACCTGGGTGTCTACCGTCCCGGCAACCAGACACCTGGGTGTCTCGGCAACCAGACACCTGGGTGTCTCGGCACTTTTCTCGTCCTATGCCTCGAAGGAGAGCGCTGATTCATAGAATTCGAGCTACCCACGAGACTTCCGAAAATCGGGAGCGGCTGCTTTGTTACCTAATAGATTAAAAGAGCCAAGCACAGAACCAGTCTTAGATGCAGACTTCCAAGACTGGCAACGAGGGAATGGCCTCGAGAGGCCGTGCTCTCGCGACCCCAAACAAGCAAGATCCCACAGGAAAATGCGCCAATCGCCAACTTGTCTTCGGAAGAGAGTCAGTCCCTTAGAAGTCCCGCAGGACTCCCAAAGTGAATCTCTTCCTTGCTTCTTCTGGTGTTCGAACCGAGAGGTTCGAGACACCAGGCTGGGAACCCGACCGAGCACTGGCAAACACTCGGGGAGCGCTTGCGGTGCTGGCAGGAAGAGGAACCGAGACACCTGGGTGCCTCGGCCCTTTCTCTCGCACTGCTCCCGAACTGGGCCCAGGAAAATCTCTCCAGACCAGATCGGGATACTCGATATTCCATAGAATCTCGAGCACTCGAAGCGGCTCGTGAACGAGCGCCCGAAGCAGCCCCCATCTTAGAGGCGGAACCTCTAAGACTGGGAACGGGAACGCAAACTGAGGTCTGCGCGCCCGCGGCTTCCGAAACACAAAACCCACGGCTATGCGAATCGGTTCCCTAACCCGAAGGTCGGGAAGAGCCAACGAGAGACCCACTGCCTCCTCGGAAGGAGGCAGTCCCTAAATGTCCAAGGGCATCAAGGGGAAGAAGCAGCATCCTTCCTTCGGCCGATGGAGGTCTGTCCGATTCTCGGGACCTCCAGGACCTCGGGAGAGGAAGGGAAGACGCAGCAGAAGACGAAATCGAAGATAAGATGAAGAAGACGGCGGCTACTTCCACAGGACAGCTTCCTTCATCTCCACTCCCACATCTTCTACAGGATGGTGGACACGAAACATCGTAACCTCCAGGGTAGTCCGGCAGGAACACAACGGACGCCAGGACACCACCACCAGGAGAAGCATGATCAGGACAGCCGATGCAGGAGCTACGGCAGCAGTTCGGAGGGCAGGAGCTACTGCAACGGCCAGGAACATCACCTCAACAGGACCACTTCCTAAATCTTCACGCCGACATCTTCTACAGGATGGCGGACATCGTAACCTCTGGGGCAGCTGGCAGGAACGCACGGAAGCGGACCGGGCACGACCGCCAGAAGCAGCAGGAATGATCAGGACAGCCGATGCAGGAGCTACGGCAAAGGTTCGGAGAGCAGGAGCTATGCAACGGCCAGGAACGTCACTTCCACAAGGCGACTTCCTTCCCTTCACGCCCACGTCTTCTACAGGATGGCAGCAGGCAGGAACACAACGGAAGTGGCCCCGGGCACGACCACTAGGAGAAGAAGCGGGCACGATCAGGACATTCGATGCAGGAGCTACGTTAGCTGTTCGGAAGGCAGGAGCTAATGCAACAGACAGAGTGTCATTGAAAGTCACCAGCATCGACAGGAGCGATCAGGGCGGCTGCGGCAGGAGACCAGGAGAGCAGCCCAGAGACTGTCGTAGAGAGTTGACACGAGCAAAACACAGGGAACAGCAGGAGCAGATAGACCACAGATACGCAGGAAGCATTGCAACAGCATACATGAAAACCAGCAATGACAGCGATCGAACTACATCAGCGGGAACAGAGTCAGAGCGATCCCGACGTGGTAATATGTCATCTAATCAGGTATTGTGGTCGATCCCGAAGCAACACTGAATGAAAGTCGGGACTGCTTCATGCAAGATATTCTTGATATATGATATCCAGCCAACTACTGCTGTCTCTGCAATGCTCACTGTCAACCTGAAAGAAAAAAACAAATATGATTAGTAGAGGGAGGCTCCTCCCGCTACAAGGGGAACAGCCCTACGCAGCGTTAGGAGGTACTCTAGACGAGGTTGCTCGCTCCTCCCTCCCCGTGTCTTCACCCGACGAGCGAGCGAAGAGGGCGAAAGAGGGCTAAGGAGAGAGAAGGAAGAACCTACGGGAAGAGAAAAAGGACAGAGGGGAGGCCACCAAGGGCGCCGTGGAAGCGGAACTTATCGACGACGCCCGTAACCTCCCACTCAGCCCGCAAATCTCTAAGCGCAGGCGGAGACAAACACTCAGCAAAGAAGGAAGAAATTAGTGATGCCCCTTACACGGAGGGCGGAAGCCCAAGAAGGGACTAATCTTACGTCCCGATGGATGTGGGGAAGTGAAGAAAAGCGTCCCAAACTAATCCCGAAAGTACAGGGGCGCCTCCAGTATTTACGTAAAAAGGGCTGCTGGAGAGAAGCATTACCACTTGGCTACGCTACTCCAGTTATGCCCTTGGCCGTCAAACCCCAGACACACAGGCAGGGAACGACGGCTTACACAAGGTTATCACAAATCGTGGGTTTGTATTACCAAATATCAAACACACGCAATATATAAACAAAAATACAGAAAGATCCCACCAGGATAATAAGAGCTTAACGACAGTCAGCAGAGAGAACAAAAAATACGTCAGCAACGGCTGACGGCCGAAAGCAAACTGGAATGTTTACATCCGGGCAGGCGGGTATCCCCGCCTACCTGGAGGTAGTTACTGCCTAACCACCTTGTTCAAGAGTTTAACGGCCGTTTCCAGCCTACGCCTGAAAGTATCTCCTAATGTAAAGGACCGAGGGTTTGTATATTGTGTCGGAACAAAATACAATTTATTTAAAAATTGTTATTTGTTCCGAACAATCTTACAAACAGGTCGGTCCTTTACATTAGGAGACTCACTGATTGGAGGGAGGAATCTGATAAAGTCTCTCTGAACTGACTGGAGTTCACCACCTTGTCTTCCCTTTCTGGTTCTGCAAGCGAGGAAAGGAACAGCCTC
Organism: Macrobrachium rosenbergii; assembly: GCF_040412425.1. Classification (NCBI taxonomy): domain Eukaryota; kingdom Metazoa; phylum Arthropoda; class Malacostraca; order Decapoda; family Palaemonidae; genus Macrobrachium; species Macrobrachium rosenbergii. Next base: position 52,098,912 of record NC_089781.1, on the reverse strand, counting down.
TGACAAAAGATCGGGTTGTAAGAAACGCCAGGATCAGTTGTCCCTTCCACCAGGTCATTGTGCTTGAATCACCGATAACCTCTGCAAAAGTCCTCTGTATTTCAGGGTGTCGGCATCCTGGGGCAGAGGACTTCGAAATCCTTCAGAGTGTGGTCCTCCCGTTATTACTCTCCCCGCTTGGGAGGAGAACCTGAGCAGACCATCAAGGACCTTCCTGAACTATGAGGCGTAAGACCTGGTAGGAGCCAAGGATGGGAGCCAGTGCAACCCCTCTAATTCAGTAGAACTCTGAGGAGAACACTCCCCAGAGTTCCTCCTTCAACTTCGCCCCTGGAAGAAGGAGAAGGGGCAGAGGGGTTAAAGAAGATTAGGCGCTCCCACTGCCTTTACTGGCAGAACCAGCAGAACAGCGGGCCAAGAGCGGTCACCAACCCACAGTGATGAAAGAGCCGGGTCTGAGAAAGACTGCTTCAGCCCAAGTGACGATCCCGAGGAGAGCGGAGGCGGCTCGCAAGAGCCGAGGCAATTCGCCTCTCCTGAGCCAGGCTGGCTGGCCGCGGACGTGGCTGGGGACTGGGAGAGTTGAGCGTGCGGCTGGCTGAAAAATCTGCTGCTGTCCTCTGGACGATGCCCCAGACTCTTCCGAGGCCAGAGACTCTCGGGAAGACAGTGGGGACTTCTTCCCTACCTCCGGGAACCTGACTTGGCACTTGAAGGAGTGCCAGCAGGAAGAGACAGAGCACCTGCATGCCCCGGCTCTTTTTCTGCCCCATCCCTGGTCTGTACATGTGAGAAGTGTTTGTATCCAGACTGGGATACAAGTCTCCATGGGACCCGGTCCTGAGCAACTTGTGAACTACTAAAGTGTCCAACGTGGACTCACTGGCCTTAGATGCAGGAAGTTTCTTAGGCGCAGCAGGGGAGAGCCGACCTTGGTCTGCACAATTTGGCTCCCGGTTACTGGCCCTGGAAAGGCGGTATCCAACAGCGGTTCCCTGATCCGAGGATCAGGAAGAGCCGCCATTTCGAGATCCCACTGCCTTCCCTGTGGAAGGAGGCAGACCCCTTAGAAGTCTTAAAACAGGTTTCTTAGGGGGAAGAGGCAGACTTCTTCTTTGGCTGCAAGGAGAAGTGGAACAAGATCCAAAGGCGAAGACGCGATGATGAAGATGAAGACGCGACGGTCACCTTCCTAGGGTCCTCCTCCTCTTCTTCTTCTTCACCATCTGCTTCAGGAGAAAGCAGTCAAATCCCCAAGCCAGGAAACCCATTTCCTGACTCAGGAACATTTCTTCAGCAGATTTGGCACATCCCTTTAAGCAGCGGGGACCCAACATTTGCCTGGGCAGACTCCAAGAGCCTGTCCTATCAGGAACAAAAACCCAACTGGGGCCGGGAATGCAAACCAAAACTGCGTGGAAGATTCAAGTCGGGCAGCGCCAGGGTCGATGGAATGGGGATGGAAGCAGACAAAGGGCCAAGGCTGGAAAGTCATTAACAGAGACAGAACAGCATTCAAGGAAGGCAGTATGGTCAGCAACAGGGGCGGCGACAGTCCAAAAAAAAAGATCAGAACCAGTGGAGGGGCCAGCCGCATGAAACCGGAGCCAGGAAGCCAGGCGGCAGTGGAACAGTGACTTTGCTGACCAGCAAAATGGGTGCTCCCAGGTGCGAAAACTGATACCAGCACCTGGACAAACCTCTAGAAGGTGACGGTTGTTGTGGTGACTGTCGTTGCCAGTGGGTCATGACAGAGCAGGGGCATCAGGAGCCAATCACCTCCTTGCCAGGTAGGCCCAGTGTAGCCAGTATGAGCTGGGATTGGTGTTTGGCATCCAGTCTGGGACCTGAAGCAAGGCGGTAAACTAAGCCATCAGTTTTCTCCCCTCGGAACGGAAGATCCGAGATGATGTGGTCCAACTTTCCTCATGCCCTTCCACAAACAGATGAAACTAAGAGGAAGGGGGGGGGGGAGTCATCACCTGCTGGAGAGGAGCAAAAGGGGAAGTTAGAGGGAAAACGAGCCCGCCTTTTCAGCCACCAACAGAGTCGTCGGGGCGTATTTCCCTCGGACGACTCAACTGGTAGGGCTTTCACCTGGTAACGTTTTTCCAGAACTTCATTGCTGGAGGACCACTTGAACAACACTCACTACTCAGGGATCTGTGAGCTACACACACGTTGAATGCAAGATACGAGGGTAAGTCAAAAAGTTCCAGGAAAAATTCAATGATACTCTTTATTTAAGGAAATTCAAACATCATTTTTGTACATATCTACCATCTAACTCTATACACTTTTCAAGGATGTTTCACCTCTGTAAACCTTCTTTTGTAGAAATTTGGCCTTTCTATTAAACCATGTTGAAACTGCATGTTTAAGCATCCAAAGATTCAAACCAGACTCCTCTTAAGTGTTCCTTGAGTTTTGGGAACAGGAAAAAAATCTGAAGGAGCAAGATCAGGACTATAAGGAGGATGTGGAAGAGTTTCCACCTAAATTTCTTTATGGACTTCTCTTGCAACCCTTGATGAATGTGCTGGAGCGTTATCATGATGGAACAAAATTCTCAGATGCAACTTTCTTCGGGGATTTTTAACAATGCAGTCTTCAGTTTTGCAAAACACCTTTGTAGTAGTTCCCGGTGATTTTTTTTGTCCTTCAAGGAAATCAATCAAAATCACTCCTTTGGAGTCCCAAAACACTGTTGCCATAACCTTCTGGGCAGATCTCACCACTTTGAACTTCACTGGTGCAGCTGAACCTCTTGGTAACCATTGCTTTGATTGAATTTTACTTTCTGGGTCATATTGATGGATCCAACTTTCATCCCCAGTAACTTCCAAGGTATCTGGCTGATTCATTTGATTCAATCTTTCGTTAAAACTGCAGAGTCAGTTCAGCTCTTTGATGCAGTTGGTCATATGCCATCAACGCTTTTGGGACCCAACGCTGCTGAAAGTTTACTCAAACCAAGATTTTCATTTAAAATTGAAAATGCGGAACCATGGGAGATCCAAGTTTCATTAGCTATCATATCGATAGTACTCCCTTACCAATCTTCATCCACTAGATTCTGCACCAAAGCCACAATTCTTTCATTTTTTTGCAGTCGATGGTCTTCCCTCTCTTGGGTTGTCTTTTGAGGTCCTTTGACCATCCTTAAATCTCACTTTATCCAATCACAAACAACTGATTTAGATGGAGAAGAATCTCCAACTAAACTTGTGAACCAAAGCTTCAATAATTTTCCTGGTTTCCAATCAAGCTTGGTCAGGAACTCTGATGTTAGCTCATCTCAAAATTTTTATTTTCCATGGGTTCAAGTTACTTTTCTGAAGCAGATGTTAACACCACGGTAGCAAGAGGATGACTGAGGTAACAAGTCTATATGGATCACTACATCACAGATAATTGTTTACCAAGTATTTGGTTTTTTCATTCCTGTGTAAATACATCATTCAACATTTTTCCTGGAACTTTTTGACTTACCCTCGTATACAGAGGGCGTGTGGGTCCACGTCGACTCGAGATCTAAATGAATTACATTTCTTCCCCCCTACCCCAGGACACACACGCTGGGGATAGGAGGGCTTAGTTGGTTTCTCCATGATTATTAAAGAAAAAACAAAGAATTTCCCACCAAAGAGAAGTATTGCTGTCAGGCAGAGAGCGGCGAAGAACAACGTCCGAACGCTACGACGGCCGAAAGCAAATTGGAATGTTTACATCCGGGCAGGTGGTACTCCCGCCTCCCGGACAGTAGTTAACTGCCTAACCACCTTGTTTGAAGTTCAACGACCGTTTCCAGCCTACGCCTGAAAGTAATCTCTAATGTAAAGGGCCGAGGGTTTGTATATTGTGTCGGAACAAACAACACTCAGCACAAGTAGGAAGGAAGTAGTCATGCCCCTTGCACATGGACGGCAGCAGCCCAGGATGGGAAGCGAATTCTTACGTCCCGATCAATTTAGGGGAGCGAAGATATTACGTCTCAATCTAATATCTCCAAACATACAGGGGAGTGCCTTCAGTATCAAAATAAAGGGCTAGAGGAAGGGAAGCATTCCCACTCGGTTACGCTTCTCTAAATACGCCCTTGGCCGTCAAACCCAAGACACAGTCACGGAAACAAAGGCTTATGTTGTATTTTTCCTAACTATATAAACCCAAGGTCCTTTACATTAGGGATTACTTTCAGGCGTAGGCTGAAAACGGCCACTGAAACTTCAAACAAGGTGGTTAGGCAGTTAACTACTTTCATCTCATAAGGAGTACCGTCTGCCCGGATGTAAACATTCCAATTTGCCTTTCAGCCCAGGTATCAGATTGAGGGGTGGCATGAGGTGGGCTTTTATCAAAGTGTAAAGGACCTCAGGTTTGTATAGTTAGGAAAAATACAATTTACTTTAAAAATTGTGATTTGTTCCGACATAATATACAGACCCTCGGTCCTTTACATTAGGAGACTCACTGGTTGGAGGGAGGAATCTGAGAGAGTCTCTATGAACTGACTGGAGTTCACCACCTTGTCTTCCCTTGCTGGTCATGAGAGCGATCAAAGGAAAACTGCCTCTGACAAAATGATCGGGTTGTAAGAAACAACATGGATCAGTTGTCAGACTTCTGGGTCCAATTTTGCATGAAAGAGGAAACGTCAGTTCATGCAAAGTAGGCTAGAAGAACTTATCCAAATGACATAAAGGCAAATATAACAATTTTTAAAAGTAAATTGTATTTTTCCTAACTATACAAACCCGAGGTCCTTTACATTAGGAATTACTTTCAGGCGTAGGCTGGAAACAGCCGTTAAACTCTTGAGCAAGGTGGTTAGGCAGTAACTACCTCCAGGTAGGCGGGGATACCCGCCTGCCCGGATGTAAACATTCCAGTTTGCCTTTCGGCCCAGGTACAGATTGAGGGGTGGCATGAGGTGGGCATAAAGTGTAAAAGGACCTCGGGTTTTGTATAGTTAGGAAAAATACAATTTACTTTAAAAATTGTTATTTGTTCCGACACAATATACAAACCCTCGGTCCTTTACATTAGGAGACTCACTGATTGGAGGGAGGAATCTGATAAAGTCTCTCTGAACTGACTGGAGTTCACCACCTTGTCTTCCCTTTCTGGTCGTGAGAGCGAGGAAGGGAAGAACAGCCTCTGACAAAAGATCGGGTTGTAAGAAACGCAGGATCAGTTGTCAGACTTCTGGGTCCCTTTGCATGAAAGAGGAAACGTCAGTTCATGCAAAGTAGGCTAGAAGAATTTGACGCCGGATGACAATAAGGCAAATACAAGCATTGGGTTTGTCTCATAGTCAAGGAAGGAGTGGGGTTGCTTCTATTAACCTGAACGGAAATAGAACAGGAGCTCCTGTTATGTGCTTATCTGCCTCGATCGCCCGGTCCAGCTTGTAACGGCATGTCCGCTCCCTGCCCGTGGGAAGAGAGCCAGGATGGGGAGAAAGAAGAGAGGCCAGTCACTCAACATTCATTCTCCCAATCACAACCATACAACATAGGCGAGATGCAACCTGTCCCGTTAGGGGAGCTGGATAAGCTACACAACTTGTTGAGCAGCCACCACAGGACCCAAGGAAAAAGTGTCCAAGGACTTGTGTGCAACATCCCGGAGGTAGAAGGAGGTGAAGGTAGTCTGTTGGGACCACACACCCGCCTTCAGCACCTGTGGTACCGACATATTCTTCTTCCAGAATGCGAGGGATGGACCAAGCCATCGACTTTGTGAGCTCTCGGGTGAAAGGTACCGGTATCGTGAAGGTTTTTTATGTAAAACTCAATGTCATCAGCTGCCAAGTACCTCCTTTGATGATTTTCACGAAGTCAGGAGGAAGATGTGTCCTTAGACACTTCTTCCTTGGGAGAGACAGTACTAGGGCAAAAACGTTGACGACATCCAGGTTAGGAAATGTCAAACCTTTCGGAAAGTACCACAGCTCCCAATAGGACAAAGTAACGAATGATCTGGATCATCGATACAAAGTCCAAGGAGGAGGGGGAACAAGAAGGACTCGAACCCGACAGTCGATGCCAATGGATTCGGAGTCCACCTACGACATCCGAGAAGGAGTCGAGGTATGATCCCCATCCCTGTTCTTCCATCTTCTACGCCAAGGCCAGGGTAAGATGAGAGATGGACCTAAGAGGGCATATCTCTATCCGACGACTCGTAGAGGGCGAGTGCAGAGCACGGACAGGAACCCTAAACGAGAGTCGCATGCCACCCAGGAAACAGTTCCCTGGGAGAGCATGACTGAAGAAGCTTCTAGTCTGTAGCTAACTCTCGACTGAGGAGACGAAGGCTACTTCAGATAGAAGACTAGGTTGCAAGGGCCTACATTCTTCACAAATGAAAGGGAGAGAAGCAGCCCTCGGCGGAGACGACGAGGAAGTCCAGACTTGACGAGCGACTCTGACCCGTGAAGAAGTTCCGACAACGACACCACCAGCGAAGACGGATCCAGTCCCTGGGACAGTGTTACAGAGGACTTCAAGGGATATCCAGCTATATCCGTTGCCGCTCGGCAAGAAAGCCTGTGCTTGCAAGGAAAGCTGGAAAGTCTCCCAGTCCTGAACACACAGGGATGTACTGCCTCAAGAACCGCTTCTTGTGTAGCTGCACAGGAGGATGGGTCAAGCGGAATTCTTCTCGATGCCTCGGCAATCAGGTCAGATGAAGGCGAAGTCTTCAAGTATTTGTCTGTAACTCGGGGTGAGCAATGTTCGTGAACCCCAAGCGAAATGGACAAATACGGAGGGAAAAAAGTTGATATCGAGTTTTCACCAAAAGACAGCATGCCTCAACGGAGCGGCCCCTGGTCTGGTGTGAGGGAGCGAGAAAACACTACCGACTTGTGTGCAGGGAGGCAACAGAAGGACGGTAGGGATTTCTCAGTCCAGCAGTCTCTGCATGAATCTTCGTGAAGAAAGAGTGAGCAGCATGTTCCGTCCCGATCACTCAAACCCGAGGCCAGGCTTGCCTACCAATACATCCCCACCAGGAATGCATCTGGTTAATTGAGCTGTCGAGTGTGCAACAGAACAACACTCGAGTACCTGCAAATGTCAAGATGAAACGGGGAAAAAACGATTGCCTCCTGTTTGTCGACAAATGCCACTACTGTGGTTTTGTTGTTCAACGAAACCAGTGAGTGCCGCAAAACCCATCCTGAGTTCTCGGACAGCCAAAAGGCTGCCCTGAGCCCAGGACGGTGACGAGAAGGTACTAATCGTCTCGGTAACACAAATTCAAGACAAGGTCTTACCAGTGTACGCCTATTCGTCAATCTGTGAATCCGTAAGTAGACACAAGATGTGAGGGGAATATGCAAGCATATTCGAAGGTTCCTTCAATCAAGCATTAGCCTAGCTCTTTCCTCATACATCGAAGAGGAAAGAACGGGGAAAAGGAAGCAGACTTCCATTTTCCACCATGGGGAAGCTTCTGCAAGATGACAGGGTACCGAGGCAATTAGCTCTAGCCAGCTGGCATTTCCCGAATCGGGAGCACGGGAGAGGTGGTGGGATGAAAGTTCGATGGAAAGAATTGCCGAGACCTAAAGGAAATAGATACTTCTCCTGAAGGAATCCATTCCCAGGTCTTGGCAATGAAGCTGCCAGTTCCAGAGACTTGATAAGTATCATTTCGTCCAGGCATCAGCAGTTGCAATCTTCTTCTGAAGCCTAGGACTTCTTAGCTAAGGAGTTGAGGGGGGCTGGCTTGAACTCAAGGTCGAGTTGAGATGACTAAGACCCAAAGTTCTTGGCCATTGTCCAAAGGACAAGTCAGTGCCCTGGTGGGAACCTTGATTACCAGGGTATCTGGCAAATCTCTGAAAGAGAAAGGCAGAACCAAGTAAAGGTTCGTTCCCAAGGGTCGAGCCAACTCGGGACTTACGAAACCGGAGATCCGAATTGGGACAAAGTCCTTCTTCTTAGCACCAGAATTGCCCAAAAAACTGCAGTCGGCAAGACCCTCCGAGGCAAGAAGAATTCATATTCTGTCGAGGCAGGGGTGGAAGCTTGATGTCTCGACCTGAATTAACTCCTTCGAAGAAAAGAATTCATCAGGTCGAGAACACTCTCGGAAGCCAGGACCGCGGCGGTCCCTGACATTCTCGGCCCCTCGGAAACTGCAAGGGTTGCGAGTGATGAAGGTTATTCATTGGGGGAGCTGCGGTCCTGTCCTGGGGATCCTCGCGCCGATTCGTTGGCGCAAAGTTCCCCGAGAACACGGGGGCGATCGTCACTTGAAGAGGAAGACCCTCGCTGTTTCCGATGCGTGAAACTCCTGTACCTCTCCCCTTGGAGGGAGACCTTGACAGATCCCATGAAACCCTCCTTGGCTACCTGGTTATAATACGAGAGAATCGGGGGACCGATACCCAAAGCATGCCAGGCAGCCGAACTCCAAAAGAAAATTTTGTCGGAGCTCTCTCTGTCCGTCTCGCGCCTCTCGGAACAACCGAGAGGAGAAGAGAACAGGTGAGGAGAAAAGAGTATCCCTACCTGTCCTGCCAGTATGATAAGCAGGAGAGGCGGACCGTGAGCGATAATCAACCGAAGGAGATTACTGCCACACGGGGAAAGAAGAGCACTTGTGCCGTGGCAAAGCGCTTTCCTGGGAAGAGCAAAAAAGTTCACTCGAACATAGCCGAGAACCCGAATCGGAAAAAACCGAGTAGGGCCGAGCCGAGCCGAGCCGATCACGAGAACGCGATCCAGCTGGTCGGTATGCGGCGGACTGGGAGGCAGGCGGGGCGAGCCGAGCCGAGCCAATCTGGCAAACCGAAGTCAAGTCGAGTCGAGCCAGTCTGAGCCAGTCTGGCAAGCTGAGCGAGTCAGTCTCGTAAGTGCGACCGGGGCCGAGCCTGCTGCCAATTGCGCGAACACAATCATAACTGGGCAGGCCGGACTCGTCTGCTGTGAACAATTGCTAGTTTCCCGAACTCTAAACTCCTTCGAGGCCGAGGTCCCTAGAGAAGAAGGTTCAAAGGGGAATTCTGTGTCTGCTATCTTGCATGCTCAAACCCTAAAGTTCAGAGAGACAACAAGACACCTGGGAGCGAGCGAAGCAGCTGTCGGGCAGTGTCGAGACACCTGACACCTGGCGTCCGGCAACCAGACACCTGGGTGTCCAGCAACCAGACACCTGGGTGTCTCGGCACTTTCTCGTCCTGTGCCTCAGGAGAGCGCTCGTGATTCATAGAATTCGAGCTACCCACGAGACTTCCGAAAATCGGGAGCGGCTGCTTTGTTTCCTAATAGATCGAAAGAGCCAAGCACAGAACCAGTCTTAGATGCAGACTTCAAGACTGGCAAAGGGTGTGGCCTCTCGAGGCCGCGCTCGCGGTCCCCAAACGCAAGATCCCACAGGAGAATGCGAATTGGTCAACGAGAGAAACTTGTCTCCTGGAAGAGAGTCAGTCCATTAGAAGTCCCGCAGGACTCCCAAGGTGAATCTCTTCCATGCTTCTTCTGGTGTTCGAACCGAGAGGATCGAGACACCAGGCTGGGAACCCGACCGAGCACTGGCAAACACTCGGGGAGCGCTTGTGGTGCTGGCAGGAAGAGGAGCCAAGACACCTGGGTGCCTCGGCCCTTTCTCTCGCACTGCTCCCGAACTGGGCCCAGGAAAATCTCTCCAGACCAGATCGGGATACTCGATATTCCATAGAATCTCAAGCACTTTCGAGCGGCTCGTGAACGAGCACCGAAGCAGCCCCCATCTTAGAGGCGGAACCTCTAAGACTCGGGAACGGGATCGCAAACTGAGGTCTCTGCGCGCCCGCTGGCTTCCAAAAACACAAAACCCAGGGCTATGCGTAATCGGTTTCCTAACCCGAAGGTAGGGAAGAGCCAACGAGAAACCCACTGCCTCCTCGGAAGGAGGCAGTCCCTAGACGTCCAAGGGCATCAAGGAGAAGAAGCAGCATTCCTTTCCTTCGGCTGATGGAGGTCTGTCCGATTCTTGGGACCCCCTTGGACCTCGGGAGAGGAAGGGAAGACGCACCAGAAGACGAAATCGAAGATAAGATGAAGAAGACGGCGGCTACTTCCACAGGACGGCTTCCTTCACCTCCACTCCGACATCTTCTACAGGATGGTGGACACGAAACATCGTAACCTCCAGGGTAGTCCGGCAGGAACACAACGGACGCAGCCAGGACACCAACCACCAGGAGAAGCATGATCAGGACAGCCGATGCAGGAGCTACGGCAGCAATTCGGAAGGCAGGAGCTACTGCAACGGCCAGGAACATCACCTCAACAGGACCACTTCCTACATCTTCACGCCGACATCTTCTACAGGATGGCGGACATCGTAACCTCTGGGGCAGCTGGCAGGAACGCACGGAAGCGGCCCCGGGCACGACCGCCAGAAGCAGCAGGAATGATCAGGACAGCCGATGCAGGAGCTACGGCAAAGGTTCGGAGAGCAGGAGCTATGCAACGGCCAGGAACGTCACTTCCACAAGGCGACTTCCTTCCCTTTCACGCCAACATCATCTACAGGATGGCAGACATCGTAACCTCCAGGGCAGCTGGCAGGAACACAACGGAAGCGGGCCCGGGTCACGATCACTAGGAGAAGAAACGGGCACGATCAGAACATCTGATGCAGGAGCTATGTTAGCGGTTCGGAAGGCAGGAGCTACTGCAACGGACAGAATGTCATTTGAAAGTCACTAGCAGCAACAGGAGCGATCAGGGCGGCTGCGGCAGGAGACCAGGAGCAGCCCACAGACTGTCATCGAGTTGACAAGAGCATAACACAGGGAACAGCAGGAGCAGATGGACCACAGATACGCAGGAAGCATTGCAACAGCATACATGAAAACCAGCAATGACAGCGATCGATCTACATCGGTGGGAACAGAGACAGAGCGATCCCGACGTGGAAATATGTCATCTAATCAGGTATTGTGGTCGATCCCGAAGCAACAATGTCGGGACTGCTTCATGCAAGATATTCTTGATATATCCAGCCAACTACTGCTGTGTCTGTGATGCTCACTGTCAACCTGAAAGAAAAACAAAGATGATTAGTAGAGGGAGGCTCCTCCCGCTACAATGGGAACAGCCCTACGCAGCGGGAGGAGGTACTCTAGACAAGGTCACTCAATCGCTCCCCCCCCCCGGGTCTTCGCCCGACGAGCGAGCGAAGAGGGCGAAGGAGAGAGATCTACTAAGGGGAGAAGGAAGAACCTACGGGAAGAGAAAAAAGGACGGAGGGGAGGCCACCAAGGGCGCCGTGGAAGTGGAACTTATCGACGACGCCCGTAACCTCCCACTCAGCCCGCAAATCTCTAAGCGCAGGCGGCGAGTAACACTCAGCATAAGTAGGAAGAAATTAGTGATGCCCCTTACACACGGAGGGCGGAAGCCCAAGAAGGGAACTAACTCTTACGTCCCGATGAATGTAGGGGAGTGAAGATATTGCGTCCCAAACTATATCTCCGAAAGTACAGGGGCGCCTTCAGTATTTACGTAAAGGGCCACTGGAGAGAAGCATTACCACTTGGTTACGCTACTCCAGTTATGCCCTTGCTGTCAAACCCAAGACACAGGCAGGGATTAACGGCTTACACAAGGTTATCACAAATCGTGGGTTTGTATTAACAAATATCAAACACACGTATATATAAACAAAAATACAGAAAGATCCCACCGGGATAATAAGAGCTTAACGACAGTCAGGCAGAGAGAACGAAAACACGTCAGTAACACATGACGGCCGAAAGCAAACTGGAATGTTTACATCCGGGCAGGCGGGTATCCCCGCCTACCTGGAGGTAGTTACTGCCTAACCACCTTGCTCAAGAGTTTAACGGCCGTTTCCAGCCTACGCCTGAAAGCAATTCCTAATGTGAAGGACCGAGGGTTTGTATATTGTGTCGGAACAAACAAGCATTGGGTCTGTCTTATAGTCATGGTCTCCTTCCCCACCTTGCAAGAGGAAGGAGTGGGGTTACTTCTATCAACCTGAACGGAAAATAGAATGGGAGCTCCAGTTGGGTGCTTACCTATATCAACCGCCAGATCCAGCATGTAACGGCACGTAGGAAGAGAGCCAGGATGGGGAGAAAGAAGAGAGGCTAGTCACTCCACATTCATTCTCCCAATCACAACCATACATCTTAGGCGAGATGCAACCTGTCCAGTTAGAGGAGCCGGGTAAACTACACAACTTGTTGAGCAGCCACCACAGGACCCAAGGAAAAAGTGTCCAAGGACTTGTGTGCAACATGCTGGAGGTAGAAGGAGGTGAAAGTAGTCTGTTGGGACAAAACATCTGCCTTCAGCACCTGCGAAACCGACATGGTCTTCCAGAATGCGAGGGACGGACCAATGCTACCGACCTCGTGAGCTCTCAGACGAAGCATACAGGAGTTGTCTTCTCCTGCAGCAGAGTACGCTCTCCTTATCGTCTCACGAAGCCAGAAAGAGATGGTGTTCTTGGACACTTCTCTCTTGGCCGAGCCAGTACTAACGAAGAGTCGTCGACACTCAGGCCGGAGACGTCGAATCCTCTTCAGATAGCGCCACACCAGTCTAACAGGACACAGTAGCATCTCGTCTGGTTCATTACCTACAAAGTCCTCTAGGGAGGGGATCGTGAAGGATTCGAACTGTGCGTCAGGGACCGAAGGATTCTGAGTCTTCGCTACGAAATCCGGGACAAAATAGAGCGTAACTGATCCCCATCCCCTCGAGTGTTTCACATCGAAGGAAAGTCCTTGAAGTTTGCCAACTCTCTTCGCCAATGCCAGGGCTAGCAGGAAGACAGTCTTGAGGGTCAGATCCCTGTCTGACGACTCTTGTAAAGGCTCGTGCGGTGCATGAGTCAGGCTCCTTAGGACGAGAGTCACATCCCATGCAGGGGGCCTGAGATCCCTGGGTGGTCAAGACCTTTCGAAACTTCTCATCAGGAGAGAAATCTCGAAGGAGGAAGAGATGTCTACACCTTTCAGCCGCAAGACTAGGCTGAGTGCAGCACGGTAGCCTTTCAAAGCTGAAATGGAGAGAAGCTTCTCTCGGCAAAGGAAGACGAGGAAGTCCGCGACCTGCTGAACAGCAGCTCCGACTGGAGAGATACCCCTTCGACGACACCAACCACAGAAGACGGACCACTTTCCCTGGTATACCGCTGCAGAGGATCGTCTGAGGTATTCTGCCATCTCTGTTGCTGCGCGACGCGAAAAGCCTCTCGCTCGCAAGAGATGGTGGATAACCTCCAGCTGTGAAGACACAGGGAATGCACTGCCTGGTGGTACCGCTCTACGTGGAGTTGACACAGCATGTTGGGCCAGGGGAGGATCTCTCTCGGCGCCTTTGAGAGGAGAGCTAGCAGGTCTGGATACCAAATGGCCTGGGCCATTTGGGTGCCACCAGAATCATCCTGAGATTCGGAGTGATCATCACTCGGTGAATCAGACAGAATGGAGGAAAGGCGTATACGTCGAGGTTGTCCCATGGGTGCTGGAACACATCCTCCGCAGCAGCCCATGGGTCCGGCACGACAGAACAGAAGACCTGGAGTTTTCTGTTGTTCCGGGTGGCAAACAGATCGATGGCTGGACGCCCCACAGATCGAACAGCCTTTCCGCTACCTCCGAGTGGAGGGACCATTCGGTCCCTATCACTTGATTCTGGCGGCTAAGCTTGTCTGCCACGACATTCCTCTTGACTGGAATGTACCTGGCTGACAGCTCCACTGAGTGAGCCACAGCCCACTCATGCGCCTGCATTGTCAACTGGTGAAGCGGGAGGGACACTAGGCCCCCCTGCTTGTTGACGTATGCCACTACCGTGGTATTGTCGCTCATCAGTACCACGGAGTGTCCCATCACTCGATCCCGGAACTCTTGGAGGGCCAGGAATGTTGATGTGAAGGCGCTGGTCAACTTGGTGCCACACTCCCAAAGTCAGCAACTCCTCCAGGTGTGCGTCCCATCCCTTGGTCGATGCATCTGAGAACAGTAGCACGTCCGGAGGGGGAGTACACAGGGATACTCCTATCAAGAGGTTCCTGTCATCCAACCACCAGCGAAGGTCCTCCCTCACCTCCTCGGAAAGGGGGATGTGGAAGGACTGGGAGTCTTGGGATTGGAACCAATACTCCTTTAGTCTCCGAAGAGACCGCAGGTGAAGACGCCCATGAGGTACTAGCTTCTCCAATGACGACTTGCCATTGCCGGGCTGGCTGTTCCTGCCATGACAGGAGCAGCTGTGCTGCCTGCCTGAACTTGCTGATACGAGAGCCTGAGGGAAAGACTTTCGCTGCCACTGTGTCTATCAGCATCCCCAGGTACTTTATCCTCCTTGGGGATGAGATCTGACTTCTCGAGATTCACCACGAACCCTAGATCTCGGCAAAACTCGAGGAGCCGATCCCTGTCCTGTAGCAACTGCGAGCATGAGCCCGCCAGGACTAGCCAGTCGTCACGATACCTTAGTAGACATATCCTGTGCGAGTGGGCCCAAGCTGACACAAGCGAGAAGACTCTCATGAACACCTGGGGAGCGGTCGAGAGCCCCAAACAAAGTGCCCTGAATTGGAAGACCGTCTCCCCGAGGACAAAGTGGAGGTACTTGAGAGAGGGCGGATGAATGGGTATTTGGAAATACGCATCCTTCAAGTCCACCGTAAGCATGAAGTCATTCTCCCTGATGGGAGCAAGCACGGATTGCACTGTTTCCATCGTGAACTGAGTCTGGCGAACGAAACTGTTCAAGGGAGAGAGGTTTATGACTGGTCTCCATCCCCTGAGGCTTTCTCTACGCGAAAGACACAGCTGTAAAAGCCAGGAGACTGGTCTGACATGACTTTACAGCACCCTCGCTCAGCATGGCTTGCATTTACTGCTGTAGTGCGGTGTCCTTTGAAGATCCTTGGAAATATGTGCGGAGATGGACCGGAGTGTAGGTAAGGGGAGGCCGAGGCTCGAAGGGTAGCAGATATCCCTCCCGAAGGACATCCACTATCCAGGTCTCGGCTCCGTGTCGCTGCGATGTTGCCCAATGGCTTGACAGGCACTCCCCCACCTTCGGCAGCTGTTGGGGGGAACGCCGCCCATAGCGTTTCCCCTTCTTCTTCCCTTTGCCCCCTTTACTGGATTGGAAAGTGGGCTGAAAGGGACAGAACACCCCCATTCTCGAGGAAGAAGAAGGCTGGGTGTTTCCCTGGGACCCCTTCGAAGACTGGGACTTCTTAGGGGCCGAGGAAGTGCCAGCCTGGACCGAAGACCTGGCTGCAGTGGTATGCGAAGACCCGGAGGTCTTGGCCACTGCCTGGTGGACAAGCCGGTCACTGTCCTTGGCCAGGCGTTTGTCCACCTCGGCATCCACCAACTCTCTGGGGAAGAGAGAGGAGGAACCCAGCAACGGTCCATTCCGAAGGGATATTGCCGACCCGGGACCTACAGACCTGGAGAAGCAAGAGAGAACGGCGTCTCTCCGCTTCAGAACCAGTTTGCCCACAGGTTCGCCGTCTGGTGGGCGAGGTAGGAGATAGCCCTAACCCCCAAATGGCACAGTCTCCCAAAGGCGGAGTCCTCCCCAGGCATGATAGCGCCTGAGGAAGCAGCTACCTTCGATACTGTGAAGGACCACAGATCGCGCCAGGAGACTGCTTGGAAGGCCGCCATGCCGGTGGCTTCCAGGGTTGCAGCTTCTTGTTGAGAGAGGGAGATGCTCTCTGCAGTAAGCTGCTGCAACGTCAGACCCAGATCCAGACGAGTCAGGTCTGGGTCAACCTGTTTAGTCGGCAATGCCCCTACAGCTGGAGTGTAGAAGCACTTCTGGTGAGGTGGGGGGGAAGCTTATCCGAGCGGCTCGACCTAAGTGAACTGTCTTGCCTAGACACAAGACTATTCACCTGGTCGAGGACCCCCTCGGCAATTGTGGACCACAGCAGCCCCACTGAAGCCTTGGGTTCCTTCTTGGGTCCCCAAAAGGATTCGAGGCGCGAAGGACGATCCACAGTTGAGGCTGTGGTCCCTTCCCCGAGGTCGTTGTGCTGACGAATCAGCGCAAAAACCTCTGCAAAAGTCCTCTGTATCTCGGGGATGTCCGCATCCTGGGGCAGAGGACCCTCGACTCCCTCCAGAGTGCGGTCCTCCTGATCTACTCTCCCTGCAGGAAGGAGAACCTCGGCAGACCCCGTGATCCTTCCTGCACCACGCGGGCGTAAGACCTGGTCGAGCCAAGGACCGAGCCAGGTTCGTACGCCCACAAGGTAGAACTCTGAGGAGAAAACTCGCCAGAATTCCTCCTGTCCGACTCGCGCCCCTTGGAAGGAACTGAAGAGGCGGAGGGGACAGGCGAGGAGGATCGGGCGCTCCCACTGGCCTTGCTGGCAGAACCAGCAGGGGCAGCGGGCTGGGAGCAGTCACCAACCCGCAGTGGTGACGGCAGCCCAGGTTGAGGAGAGTGCTTTCGCCTAGGCGAAGCAATCTCCCGAGGAGAGCGGAGCGGCTCACGTGAGCCGAGCCGCGCGCTCACTTCCCCCGAGCCAGGCTGGCCGCGTGGATGTGGCCGGGGACTGGGAGGAGACGAGCGCGCGTCTGGCTGGCGCGAGCTTGCGCTGTCCTCTAGACGCGCCCCAGTCTTCTTCGAGACCGTAACCTCTCGGGAAGGCTGAGCAGGGGACCTCTTCTCCGCCTCTCCTGGCGTTCGGCCTCGAGGGGCCGAAGCACTACCCCGGGAACCTGACTTGGCACTCACAGAAGTGCCAACAGAAGAGTCGGGGCACCTGCATGCCCGGACTCTTTCTCTCGCCCCACGCACTGGTCTGTACGGCGAGAAGTTTCTCCCATATCAGCCTGGGGTACCCGGGTCTCCGAGCAACTCACATACGAGTGTCCAACGTGGACCCGCTGGCCTTAGATGCAGGTTTCTTAGACACAGCCGGTGGGGGGGGTTGCAGACCTTGGTCTGCAAGGCCTTGGCTCCCGATGGATGGGGAAGAGCCAACGAGAGATCCCACTGCCTTCCCTGTGGAAGGAGGCAGTCCCTTGGAAGTCTCAGTGTGAGACTTCTTGGGGGGGGGGAGAGGCAGACTTCTTCTTCTTTGGTCGCGAAGCCTCGGAAGGAGAAGAAGAGGCAGCAGACAAAGACAATGATGATGACGAAGACGAAGATGACGACACCTTCCTAGACCTCCTCTTCTTCTTCTTCTTCAGGATCGCCATCAAGTCCCCAAACCAAGCAGGCGCAGCCAATGAATCTGGAGCAGTCGGAGGGCTGAAGCCGTAGGCGCATCCCGGGCAGAGAACGCGGTGCTCGGGCCAGCACTTACCTGGGCGGGAGCAACCGTGTGGCAGCCAGGAACGTAAGGAGGCGGGGCCGGGAATGCAGGCACAGGTGATGGGCGGGCAGCCAGGCCGGGCCGTGCCAGGGTCGAAGGTATGGGGAGAGAAACAGACAAAGTGCCGGGCTGGAAGAGAAGCGAGGAGCCAGAACCATTGTCGTGATTGGGCCAGGGTCAGCAACGGGGGCAGGGAAAGTCATGTAAGGCAGAGTAGAAGTCACCATGAAGGAGGGGCCCAGTCGTGAGAACGGAGCCAGAAACCCAGGAGGCAGAGGTACTACAAGGTGTACGGCAGGGGCAGCCGAGACCTGGGTATCCAGGTGCGAAGCCACCGACACGGGGAGCTTGGCAAAACCTGACATGGTGACCGAGGTGATGGTGAGTCGCTGCAGTGTGAGTTGTCACTGGAGCGCTGGACAGATGTGACACCAGACCCTCCAGTGACGGAACACCAGGTAGGCCCAGGTGTAGCCAGGTTGACGATAAGTCTGCTGCCTGGCTATCCAACCCAAAACCTGAAGCAAAATTCGGGTTAGGCTGGGAAGCCTCGACTCACTCTGGAGGAAAAAATTCCCCTCCAGAACGAGAAGAGACCCCCGAGAGGATGTCCTGGTCCACCTCTCCCCCACGCCCTTCCACACCCAATGAAACGAATGAGGAAGGGGAGTCCTCAGTCAAGGGAGAGGGAGCAAGCAGGGGAAGCTCGCCGGGAGGGAGAAACGAACCCGACACATTAGCCACCACTGGAGTCGTCGAGGACGTATTACCCTCAGACGATTCCCTGGCAAGCTTATGACGGTAACGTCTCCTCCCCTCGAACTTCCTCCATTGCTCGGGAGACCAAGAGCAACACTCACTACAAGGAGCGTCGCCGGACACACACGCCCCCTGCAAGATGAGCAGAGAGCGTGTGGGTCCGCGTTAACGCTAGACCTAAATGAGTTACATTTCTTGCCTCCTACCCCAGGACACACACGCTGGGGATAGGAAGGCTTAGAAGGCTTGTCCACATTCATCTGTATAAGAAAAAACAAGGATTTTCTCACAAAAAAAGGAGAAAAGAGGGCAGTCAGGCAGAGAGCGAAGAAACAACGTCCACATTCTACAGTGGCTGAAAGCAAATTGGAATGTTTACATCTGGGCAGGCGGTACTCCCGCCTCCCGAACAGTAGTTAACTGCCTAACCACCTTGTCTGAAGTATCAACGGCCGTTTCCAGCTTATGCCTGAAAGTAATCCCTAATGTAAAGGACTGAGGGTCTGTATATTGTGTTGGAACAAAACAAATATCAAACACATGTAATATATACACAAAAATACAGAAAGAGCCCACCAGGATAATAAGAGCTTAACGACAGTCAGGCAAAGAGATCTGAAAACACACGTGCAACGCATGACGGCCTAAAACAACCTGGAATGTTTACATCTGGGCAGGAAGGTATTCCCGCCTACCTGGCGGTAGTTACTGTCTAACCACCTTGCTCAAGAGTTTAACAGCTGTTTCCAGCCTACGCTGAAAGTAATTCCTAATGTAAAGGACTGACGGTTTGTATATCCCGTCGGAACAACGATATGTTTCTGTACGCTGGCCATCCTAAATGATATCGCGCATGCGCAGTGTTATAGGGGTAAAAAGTGGAACTTCCCTCACCAGGGGGGTAGAGACCCTGGCTAAGTAACACAGTTTGCTAGGTTAGGTTCATATAGTTCCTTTTACAAGCGTTTCCTTAGCCAATCCCTTCTCGAACACATGGCTGCCTAATGACTGGTGCACGCAGGGAACCCTCCCACAGCCCATCGACGACGTGATGGTCCCCGTGGAGTAACCTGCAGTTTTACCCAGAAATGGGACTTATAGTGGCAGGTATTATTTCTTATGGACATTAATTGCTTTCAACATGATGGTTTTTCTGTTGTATTATGATGTGATTTGAATGATTTTGCAGTTTATTTCCATCGCAAATGAATACTTATCCTTCCCCGGCAAATAATATACTGTATACAAAATTAATAAAGTGGACTTGTATGTGCAATACTGTGTTTACGGAAGGTTTTTGTATCTGTGTGACAAGTCGTAATTTTATTAATTTTGTATAGGAACATTCGTGGAAGGAGGAGTTTCATGTCTAAATCATCATAATACAAGAAAAACCTCTATTTCTGTTGTTGCAATTAAGTCACGACACAGGCTGGGCCTATGTAAAAATCGGAAGGTTTGTATCTGTGTAGGAACAACAAGGAGTTTCATGTCTTCCATGACACAGGCTGGGCCTAAACGGGAGCCTCATCCACAACATGGCCTCCAAAGCCTACAAGTGGCTGTTCACTTTTCGCTTCTGCCTCTCCTCTAGGCTAAGAGTGTTACGCTTCTGACTACATACCATCTTTTATAACCTCGTTTCTTGACTACGAGGCCTTCGGTGAATATTTATTATTATATATATTTATATATATATATATATATATATATATATATGTATATATATATATATATATATATATATATATATATATATATATATATATATATGGTTCTGGTTCACGGACTGCCGTAGCCTAGCCTGACTCTCAAGTCATGCGGCGGCCCATCATTGCTGTGAGAGGCGGCCTCAGTCTCCTGCCATTACAAGGGACACCTCTCCTCTCCTCTCCTTCTTTCTGCATAACCTTGTACGAGAACTCCCATGTGCTTTCAAAAATAGCCTACCCCTACGACATTGAGAACCGCCTTCCCACGTTGGGGGATTACCTCAACAAGCAGCTGCAACTGGGTCGGTCGTGGCAGAGGCCGAATGATCCTCCGATGGACGTGACGACGACTTGGGTTTGGCGCGCTTTCTATCTGACCCTTCAATCCTTCCCCACCCCGAAGAAAAGCCGTAGTTACCACACGTTGCCAGACAGACACTGACAGACATATCATTTCTAGTAGTAGGAGGAGGTGGAATTTTTCTTTGAAACGGCTCCCTTTTCCGTTTTATTCCTCCTTTGTTTGTTTGTTTGTGTTTTTTGTCTTTGTAATGCCATAAATCTATTATAAATTCTTTCCTATTTTCAATTTCCCCCTTCTGGAGATGTGAAAATCAAAGTATATTAGCTATCAACTCTTTATTTTCCTGATGATATGGCTGCTGCACAACTCTATATCTACTTCTAATCTCACTATATGCTGGGCAGTAGAGTAAGAAATGTTCTAAGTTTTCGAATTTTTTCCTCATAGCACAAACATTTCGTATCTTCCCCTTACAGCCTTCTCCTATCATTTAATTCTAGTGTGCCTAGTCTAGCCCTACTGATTTGCATTGTTTTTTCAGTTTTTTCATACCAGATTTCTTCACTTATGTTTTCTTTATATTTGTTTGTAGATTCTTAAGGTTGACTTGTTATTCATTTCTTTCTGCCATGCTTTTTTGTCCCAGCTACGTATCGTTTCTTTTAAGTACTTTCCTATAAGCGGTTCAATTTTACTTAAGTTTATGTTTAATTCTTTCATATACTCTTCTATTTGCAGACTCCAAGGGGTTTCCTTATTTTCATAATGATCCATGGTTATCTCGTCTCGTATAGGAGCATATTTCCACCATTCTCAAGTGTATGTTTCAGATAGAATAGTTTTTCTCTTCATGTCTCTTGAATAGCAGGATGAGACCCCTATTTCGGATCTTAGAGTTCAACTTGCTATGTAACTTGGTGCTTTCAGAATTGTTCATTATACTGTAGGCCTACATGATTGTCTACTTTTGTAGTTGGTTTTCTTCACTTGCATGGTAGGCTATACATGAAGGATGGCATTGCTAATCCTTTCCGATGCAGTTTTCCTATTTTCACTTTGCTACAGCTTTTACTGATAACTGTATTAGCCATATTTGCCTTTTTCTGCTTTGCTTTAATTTGTGCCATTTTTATCTGTCCTCTGAAGCTTTTGTCTTTCATGTTGCCGATCGTTGCACCCAGGTATTTTATCTGCTTAACTATTCTTATTTCTTTTAATATGTGCTGCATATTTTCTACATCGTCAATACTATACCAATCTTTGAATATTAATATATTGCTTTTGTCTATATTTAGGCCGCATTCGCTTGCTATTTCCATAAGGGTTTGTATTGTATTTATCTCTTCAAGGCTGTGTCCTAGGATTAATCCATCGTCTGCATATAATAGTGCCACTATCCTTATAATTTCATTTCTGAAACCTTTCGCTGTACTTTAAAATTTTTCGATTGACAAGTAATTTATTAGCTGAAAGAATATGGTTGAGCCATTGCACCCTGCCTCATTCCATTTGTTACATTTAGCTCTTTTTGTTCTACATTTTTGAGGCATAGGCTAGACTTGTTATGTCATTTGCATACAGTATATCTTTGCTATTGCACCTAATTATTACCTCTGCATGCAGCCTGTCTTTCATCATGACCTCTATAAGCTTCTTTGGAAGACTGCTCATACCACATATAATGGGTCTTTTCTTCTATACGTTTCTTGTATGCAATATTCTAAGATATACAAATTATCAATTCCTCTTTGAGTAGTAAAGCCTGATTGCAGTTCATGCGTTTTCCCTATGTATCTAATATTTTTGTTCTATTTTGGTTTTCAGGATCCCCATGAAAATTTTATATAACACTTTATGTCGTGAAAAAATTGGATCGGTTTTTTCTCGACAATCCTTCACAACGTTCAGGATAAGCGAGGGGGAGTGGGAAGCAGGCGGCTGAGTTCGTGGTTCCCGTTTTTCTGTAAACATGTTCGGTATCATTTGTGTCAGGCGAATTGCCTGTGTTAACCGTGTCATGAATGTCGGAGAGGCTCTTTTTTAAATAATTAAAGTACATTCTTTGGTAAATTAACCTATGTAGAAATTTTGAAAGGGAACCGAGGAGCGGTGTGCATCTTTCTCGAGGGCATATCATTGAGGTAAGCTGAGCACTCTCCAAGTCGTCACCTCCCCAGCCAAATTGTTCATTTTAAAGTCAAGAGCCGGTTCCTTTAGTATGCTAAATTAATCCCTTCCCATTCTTGCCATCCGAGGCTTGATGTAGTTAATATTCAGTTAAAGCATAGCCTGATTATTTCGAAGTTCTGTATAAAATTGTAACTTTTTCGGAGTTGTCTTGTACCGAACCGCGTGGTCCTTGTGTGTTAATGTATGTTAAATTTAAATAAATTATTTTTTTTTTAAAATAAAATTGTAAAACCCCGCCTGACCTTGATGGACCTTCGCTCCGATGTTTGCTGGTTGTGCCCCTCAGGCCTGATCATCCCAGTCCCATACCATCCGCAACTTAGAACCCTCCCCGTCGTGGGGAAAAATTCGGAACACTTTAGTTAATGCAATTGGACTAAGGCCGCATTTACACGTTCAAACGGTTTGTCCAACCCGGTTTGCCAACACGCGTTTGAATTGAAATTTGACTGTGAACAGGGCATTTGGTTGGCCAACGCCGTTGGCAAACGGTTTGAGGGAAGTCCAGCTCTGCCTGACTTTTGTAGCGTCGCTTAAATTATCCGCAAACAATTTGCTCGTGTGAACGGTCGGCAAACATGATCAGAGCAGACCTTAGTAGCTATTCAGATCTTGAGTTGGAAAGACTGCCTATATTTTTCGTCTCAAGTATGAATATTGAGGAAAATAAACCAGACAGGAATGAGATGTGTGTTTTTTTTTATTTATCCTCAAATACAAAGAACACAAAGTTTTATGTTAACTCTAAAGAATATGCCAATAAGATATCTAGAAACAAGGAGTTATCTGCTCTGCTCTTCAGGAGATACTAAAGAACTTGAACCTAGCTGCTCGCAGGACAATGTTGTGAGGAAAATAAATAGTTATTCTCATACCTGTGTCCTTGTACTTAATAAAAGGAATGATAAGCGGCACCTCACCAGATCTCAATATGCTGCCCTGTCCACTCTCATATAATTATGCCAGTCCTGTGGCTGTGATTTCAAAATCAACAGGCAAGCTTGCATGAAAAATTTGGTCCCTTTTTAGCAACCAATATTTTCTCCACTTCGATCTTTTTTTTTTCTTTTTCCTCAATGCCACCGCTAAACCAATAGCGACAACATGGTCTTGATCCAGAGGCAATCTTTGCTTCTCAACTGCATGACAAAATTGTGGTTGGGTGTAAGTTTGGTTTGACCGTGAGATACCTCTTCAAACCTATTGACAAAGCGTTTGGGTGTAGGTGTTGTTTTTTACTTGTTTTTTTTTTTAAACATTCTGCCAATTCTCTAGTAATGTTTGTGATTTGCAAAACAGTTTGAACAGAACTATAATAGTTTCATCCCGTCTGGCCCTGGTACTTTGCTTGATTTCATGTTCTCAAGTTGATTTTCCACATCTTTAGTTATATTGACTTCTTCCATGGGTTTCATTTCTGTCATTGTTTGGTCGTACACTACATCCCTGCGTTCTTTTAATGATGTATGGCAGGGCCAGATTAAGCTGGTGGGAGGCCTGGGCCCCACTCTGGTTGGGGGGCCCCTTTCCAACTCCTATTGTATACACTACAAACTATAGTCTAATTAATTTAGTAGCCAAAATACAGTAATACTAATATATTAGTTGGACAGTTTTATTTAGGAAATACTACAATGGAACTATTCTTCTGATGTTATTAATATGCATAAACACAAAATAAAATAAGCATAAGTTGTTCTTACCATATTTTTTTACACATGTACAGTTACAATTATTTATATAAAAATAATAATGTAACTAACGCACGTAATTAGAATAGCTCATTCTTTCTAATGGAGTTTGGCTAGTATAGGTAATATAAGTGCCCGATTACAATACTAACCTTATTAAATTAAAATGTATTGATTTTATTGGTGGGAGTCCCCCTCTTGGTGGGTGGCCCGGGGCCCAGGCCCCTGAGCCCCCTCCCCATTAAGCCGGCCCTGATGTATGGTATATCATATGCTGTCCTAATCTTGCCATTGGTCTTTTAATCATCTCTTCCACGTCGTGTTTATGCTGTTCTTTTTTGCTCTCGTTCCATATCTCTTATTTTTTCTTCTTTTTGGTATATCGTCTTCAGAATTGTACAAGCTCTTTCACTAGGGTTTCTTCCTTAATCTCTTGCTGCTTCTTTTGGTCGTATATCCTGATGCATTCTTTTTCTGAAGTGGTCTTACCTCTCAACATGCCGAGGTATTCCCAGGTTTTCCTGTGTCTGTTTTCGTCATTCATTATCTCTTTCCTAACCTTTTCTTCGTATTCTTCATATGTTTTCTTTATCATTATCTGTACTTTTTGTTTTGGTCTATAATATGCTTCTTCATAGTATCTCTTTTCTTCTTTGCTTGTAGCTTTCCTTTTTAACTTGTTATATATCCTGTAAAGGCGTCTTCTTTACCCATTAATTACGATCATGTATCGCATCTATCAATGCAGCAAGAATCTCATGTACATAGGCCTACTTGTATGTAGAATTTCCTGGCACTTTCACCAATATATATTTTATCACTGTATGTACATTATGTCTCTTGTTATTGTTATTTGATTGACTGTTAACAAACACAAATTGCTCTCTCTCAGCGTGCAGGTCACAGAGACCTGGGGTCGGGCACCACGTTTCCGTCCGCATGCTGCTATGTACTGTACTGTATAGGCCTCCCTTATGCCCAGGTAATAAATCAATCAGTACCCAGTTCTGTCTTCTTTGACCTCACAATCCTTCTTTGGCTTATTTCTTTCTTTATTTCTTTGGTGACCCATACTGGTTCTATTTCTTCTTGCTTCTCTTGCATCAAGCTTCTCTTTATTGTTTTCTCTTCTGTAGGGCTTCTCTTGCATCAAGCTTCTCTTCTGTAGGGCTTCTCTTGCATCAAGCTTCTCTTGATTGTCTTCTCTTCTGTAGGGCTTCTCTTGCATCAAGCTTCTCTTCTGTAGGGCTTCTCTTGCATCAAGCTTCTCTTTATTGTTTTCTCTTCTGTAGGGCTTCTCTTGCATCAAGCTTCTCTTCTGTAGGGCTTCTCTTGCATCAAGCTTCTCTTGATTGTCTTCTCTTCTGTAGGGCTTCTCTTGCATCAAGCTTCTCTTCTGTAGGGCTTCTTGCATCAAGCTTCTTCTTTATTGTTTTTTCTTCTGTAGGGCTTTCTTGCATCAAGCTTTCTTCTGTAGGGCTTTCTTGCATCAAGCTTCTCTTGCATGCTTTCTTCTGTTTCTTGATTGTCTTCTCTTCTGTAGGGCTTCTCTTGCATCAAGCTTTCTTGATTGTCTTCTCTTCTGTAGGGCTTTCTTGCATCAAGCTTCTCTTGATTGTCTTCTCTTCTGTAGGGCTTTCTTGCATCAAGCTTCTCTTGATTGTCTTCTTCTGTAATCTTGCATCAAGCTTTCTTCTGTAGGGCTTCTCTTGCAGTTCTTTATTGTCTTCTTCTGTAGGGCTTCTCTTGCATCAAGCTTCTCTTCTGTAGGGCTTCTCTTGCATCAAGCTTTCTTGATTGTCTTCTTTTAGGGCTTCTCTTGCATTTCTTTGCATCAAGCTTCTCTTTATTGTTTTCTTCTGTAGGGCTTCTCTTGCATCAAGCTTCTCTTCTGTAGGGCTTCTCTTGCATTCTCTCTTGATTGTCTTCTCTTCTGTAGGGCTTCTCTTGCATCAAGCTTTCTTTATTGTCTTTCTTCTGTAGGGCTCTTGCATCAAGCTTCTCTTTATTGTCCTCTCTTCTGTAGGGCTTCTCTTGCATTGCTTCTCTTTATTGTCTTCTCTTCTGTAGGGCTTCTTGCATCAACTTCTCTTTATTGTCTCTCTTCTGTAAGGCTTCTCTTGCATCAAGCTTCTCTTTATTGTCTTCTTCTTTGCATCAAGCTTCTTTATTGTCTTCTCTTCTGTCTTGCATCAAGCTTCTCTTTATTGTCTTCTCTTCTGTAGGGCTTCTTGCATCAAGCTTTCTTTATTGTCTTCTCTTCTGTAGGGCTTCTCTTGCATCTTCTCTTTATTGTCTTCTTCTGTAGGGCTTCTCTTGCATCAAGCTTTCTTTATTGTCTTCTGTAGGGCTTCTCTTGCATCAAGCTTCTCTTTATTGTCTTTCTTCTGTAGGGCTTCTCTTGCATCAAGCTTTCTTTATTGTCCTCTCTTCTGTAGGGCTTCTCTTGCATCAAGCTTTCTTTATTGTCTTCTTCTGTAGGGCTTCTCTTGCATCAAGCTTCTCTTTATTGTCCTCTCTTCTGTAAGGCTTCTCTTGCATCAAGCTTCTCTTTATTGTCTTCTTAGGGCTTCTCTTGCATCAAGCTTCTCTTTATTCTCTTCTGTAAGGCTTTCTTGCATCAAGCTTTCTTTATTGTCTTCTCTTCTGTAGGGCTTCTCTTGCATCAAGCTTTCTTTATTGTCCTCTCTTCTGTAAGGCTTTCTTGCATCAAGCTTCTCTTTATTGTTTCTCTTCTGTAGGGCTTCTTGCATCAAGCTTCTCTTTATTGTCCTCTCTTCTTTCTTGCATCTCTTTATTGTCCTCTCTTTCTTAGGGCTTCTCTTGCATCAAGCTCTCTTTATTGTCCTCTCTTCTGTAGGGCTTCTCTTGCATCAAGCTTTCTTTATTGTCTTTCTGTAGGGCTTCTTGCATCAAGCTTCTTTATTGTCCTCTCTTCTGTAGGGCTTCTCTTGCATCAAGCTTCTCTTTATTGTCTTCTCTTCTGTAGGGCTTCTCTTGCATCAAGCTTCTCTTTATTGTCTTCTCTTCTGTAGGGCTTCTCTTGCATCAAGCTTCTCTTTATTGTCCTCTCTTCTGTAGGGCTTCTCTTGCATCAAGCTTCTCTTTATTGTCTTCTCTTCTGTAGGGCTTCTCTTGCATCAAGCTTCTCTTTATTGTCTTCTCTTCTGTAGGGCTTCTCTTGCATCAAGCTTCTCTTTATTGTCTTCTCTTCTGTAGGGCTTTCTTGCATCAAGCTTTCTTTATTGTCTTCTCTTCTGTAGGGCTTTCTGCATCAAGCTTCTCTTTATTGTCTTCTCTTAGGGCTTCTCTTGCATCAAGCTTCTCTTTATTGTCTTCTTCTGTAGGGCTTCTCTTGCATCAAGCTTTCTTTATTGTCTTCTGTAGGGCTTCTCTTGCATCAAGTCTTTATTGTCTTCTCTTCTGTAGGGCTTCTCATCAAGCTTTTTTTATTGTCTCTCTTCTGTAGGGCTTCTCTTGCATCAAGCTTCTTTTTATTGTCTTCTCTTCTGTAGGGCGTTTGCTTTTGCTTCACTCATTGCTTCCTCCAGCTGCGTTAGATCTCCTTTTCTGTCTCGTTGACTTTGTTTACTGTCCACTTTCTAAATATTCAAGGTATGTCCTGGTAGGCTCTTCTGTTATTTTCACATATTTGATTTCTTTTGCTTCTTTCTCAAAGGGTTTTCTTGGTTTTGTATTCATACTGAATTGGACTTTTATTAGGTGGTGGTCTGATAGGTCATATTCATACTTCGCCTCATCTATCTCCATACATTCAGAGTATTTGTAGCCTACATATTTTGACTGACCAGTGCAGGGCAAAATCTATAGTGCTACTTTGATCTCTACGCCAGGTTATCTCCCCTTTGCAGTTGGGATCTCCATTTAATAGTGTAAAGGTCATATTTTTCCATTACGTCCATAACGTATTTTCCATTCTGGTCAAGGCCTTGCTTCCCCTTGAAACCTAAATGGCCACTGAAGTCTCCAAGGGCAATCAGAGGCAGGTCTGTGGTCTTCTCTAATGCTTTGTGTAAGGCGCTTATTATTCGCTTTGTAAGGTGTCAAAGAAACGAGCAGGTAAAAGTTCTGCTACTTTAGTTACAGATTCTTATATAGCGGCCGACTGACGCCGGCCCGCGAGAGACAATGGAATTGATGCTTTGAGGTCGAAACAATAAACAATATTATTTCTTTGAACAGTACAAATTGCAATACAAAACATACAGAACTACAAATGGATACAGTCTTGATGCCTGTGAATGAAGAAACATTTATTGACATTTGTATAAATACGCATAAAGTAAAAATATGACCTACGTTTTAGGCGTGATAGTTTAAATGGGAAGTCACCAAAGAAAAATCAGCGGAGACTTGTAATCAGAAACATGCTGGCGCCGATGGTGACACCTTATTATTTCTTTCAGTTCAATTCGGTTAAAAAAATTTATTGACAATATTACATCATTGGGGTGTATCAGCATGCTGGTTCCAAATATTTTACTTATTCCAACAAAATTATTTATTCCAACAGAAATTGGGAAACTTCATCATTCTTGGAACCATATTATTGTTACGCAAATAACACACCTGCTCTGGAACTGCATCAACACTTCTCTCGCTAAATTCTGAAATTTCAGTACAATACAATACAATACAATACAATACAATACAATACAATACATAATGACAGAATGTATGAGAGTTTGGCTCGTTACATAATTTGCACGAAAAATGATGACCATTGCCAACATACTCCCATGAATACTTGTATCCTAACCTTAACCTCATTATCAATATGTCAGTTTTAGACAGAGCTTTGCCATATGTAATATGGGTGCTTCTAGATACATACCAAAAATGCCTCATGCTATTACTGCCGCCTGCTAAAGTCCTTTCCACATTACCAGTCTGCCATGCAGCTCTCCGATGTCTCATACTTCTCTTTATTTGACGAAAGCTCACAACACCAACAATTTCAACAGAGGTTTTACATGTTGCATCTTTTGCTAATTTGTCAGCAACTTCATTTAAAGACATACCTATATGAGAAGGTATCCAGTAAAATTTAACATAAAAACCACTTCGTTCTGTCTCATAAATCAAAGCCTCACACTGGTGCACCAATCAACATCAGAAGGATCTTTACAATTCAATGCAAGCAAAGCACTCTGGGAATCTACAAAAATATACAGATCTCGCTTTTCACCTGCGACAATTTTCAGTCCTTCGTGAATGGCACGTAGCCGCACTCGGCTGTTGTCGTAGAGCTATAATTATCCTGGATTCGTTTGGAAATCATCTCATCAATAAATGTATTATCACCAAATTCTGGTGTGACAACTCCACATCCAGCCTTCACTCCACTAACAAACCCATCACAATATATAGGAAACACTTTACATTTTGGTAAATTGCATAATAGTGGTAAGAACACCCCCTTTATCTCATTAGGATGATATATTCTTTTGCAATCCAATTTCTTGATACATGTCTGCCTTTGTGCATAACCATGGCTTGAAAGGCCTTACTTTTGGCGGCTGAACACAAATCTTCACAGCATCATAACTTAACAGAATGTTATACAATTTCCTTAAATGGCTGTTAGCTCGAATTGGAACATTAAATCTTCCTGATAACTTGGCAATTATCATTCCCATGCTTCTTTCCCTCTTCTTACCATTCGAACAACAGCAATAGAGGCAATTTCTCGAATACAGTCAACTACACTATAAAGGGAAGTTTAATTCGGTTCTCATGAATTCTGTCCTGGTGCTCATTGTACATCCCAGTATGACAGCAAAAGGTTTGTTTTGGAATTTGCTTATATTGTGAGAGAGGTGCGAAATAATGAGCAGGAAGACAAGCACATACTGCTGCTTTATTGATGTTGTTGTCGTTTCAGATTTAGCTGGCCTTGTGCCAGCACGGGCTCTTGCTCCTAGAGCAGCCCGTAAAGATTGCTTTATTGATGTTGTCACGGGAGTATTCTTCCCCCACCAAGACATTAAGATATATGAGATAAGAGAGCTACTACTATCTAGATGCACTGCTGTCAGTCTTCTTGCCTAGAGACAGGGCCCGAGAATCTATGTTGATGATGAGTCGGTGGGTGAGATGGGTTTACGCTGCTGGATGAAGGCCTTTTATTACATGATGCCTGACGGGTGATTTTTGAGTGCCAGGTGATTTTTGAAATGAAGTGCTGAGATTTAACAGATGGTTGAAAATCCCTCTTTCGTTTCTTTATTACCCTACATCGGTACCCAGGTCAGATGAGGATAAAAGTATGATAGCAGGCTCAGAACTGGGACTAGGCCAATAGATGGACTCCTGAAAGTCCAATTTACATAGTAGGCTGAACTAGGGTAGGGATAGATATGCTTGGCTAATAATTTGGTAAAATCCAAAATGAAGGGCCATATTCCTTTTCACACCTAATTCTTGTGTCTGTACATGTTTTTTGTGCATTTGTTGGAAAGTGTTGATTGCTCCCACATTCAGGTGGATGAAAAAACAAAACAAGGTGGTTTTGATGCATTCGATGTCCACAACGTGATTTCAAAAGAGTCAACAGCAGTATAAAGATATTAGAGGAGGATGATGAATCAATTTAAACAAATCAATAATATTTAAAGGAATAATTTTCCCGGGTCAATGTTGTTGTTGTTTTAGATTTAGCTGGTCTTGGCCAGCACGAGCTCTTGGTTAGAGCAGTATGGATTCTTTGATGATGAGTGGTGGTGGGTAGGGCTGATGAAAACTTTAATTCATGGATGTTTTTCAGTATGTGCTTTTTATTTGAAAAGCTGTTCTTTCATTTCCTTCAACCTTGTTCTTAACTGTACCCATCTGTTTGAGGATACAGTCATGATAGCAGTAGTGTTGGCAGAGTTCTAGATGGGGATTTGTTTCACAGGTACTTGCATGGCTGTGGTGATCTAAACTATTCTTTGCCAGTTCCTAATTCTTGTGTCTGTATGTGTTTTTGCATTTTTACCAGTTGATTGAGCTGATTAAGGTGGCTTTGATAGAGGAGGGCTGATTTAAAAAAGAGTCAGCAGACTTAGAGATGAATGATAGAACTTTTGATTTGTTGTCTGGGGTCAGGTCTGTTGTGTCTTATTGTGGAATGGGAACCACATGGGTGGTTAAAGAAATGGATTTCTATTACCGTGGTGGTGGGTAGAAATAAATTCCTTTATAATGTTCATCAGTATGTGCTTTGTTATTTTGGTAGCTGTTCTTTCATTTCCCATAACTTGTTCTTAATGTCCGGTTTCTGACAGCTCAACCAACTAGTGCCAACAAAGGGTTCTTCTGCCATTGTGCACAGTACTTGCATGGCTAGGGCCTATTCTTTGCCATGGATTGGGCATCCTAGCCTTAGCCGATGGATTATGACTGCCAGGGCCCGTGACATGTCTTTGGTTATATTGTGTGGTTTTAGGTTTATGGTGTCCATGTACCATTTGGCGGTTTTTGAGCCACCGAAATCAGCTCTTGTGACTTTGCTTTCCTCCTGCAGTTGGCAGTGTGCTGCTGTCTTGTTTTTCAGTTGTGTGAGCAAGGGGGTGATTTTGATACTAATGTTGGTGTGTAGCAACCCACTTTTTGCTAAAGAATCAGCTTCTTCGTTTCCTTGGATTCTCACATGGCTCAGAATCCAGTTTAATGTTATTTACCTGTTCCTGTTTTGATGGAGGCTTGCAATTGCCCATATGCTTGATAGAAGTCTGATGTTTTCTTTTGCTTTTCCTTTTGTTATAGCCTGTATTGCTCCTTTTGAGTCAGTATGAATTGTTGTGTTTCCCTGCCTATGCTGGGAGTCTTCTAGAGCTTTTACAATGGCAATTAGTTCAGTTTGTAGAGTGGAGGCATTGTCAGAGAGCCTCCAGCATTCTTTGAGGGTTGTTGATGTTAGCATATTATGATTTATATTGTTCGTGTTGTGTTAGTGGCATTGCAATCGTCGCTTATGTCGATTTGTCTTTTGCATTTAGTTTTCTCTTTGGCCAGTCATGGCGCCACCTGCATGTAAACAAACCGTGTGTTCGCTGTTCCGCTTCTTTTCAGTCTAAATAAAAATCTACCGACGATAACACAAGTGTCTCAATCAGCCCCTTCCTGAACTCTGTTAATAAGTGAAACTAATCCTAGAGGATCTAGAAATTAGTAAGGTCAACAGGTTATGGGCCCAGAACACATTGGGATTGATTGAAAAGTGTGATATCGTCTAGATATAAGAAAGTGCTAGCCTAAGCTTCCCTTGAGACTGTTCCATCAACAAGTAAGAAGATGGCCGATTATGAAGAAAGGGAAGAGACCTCCAAGAAGATTCTTCTACAGTGTGACGGGGCTAACTATTACCCGTGGTCGAAGAGGATCAAGCAAGACTGATTGACAAGAACTGTTGGAATGCCATTGACCCTGGGTTTGGGTATCACATTCACGATAATGAGAATGAAGAAGAGGCCTTGGCAGAGGTCAACCAAGAACAAGCCAGAGTCAATCGCCGAGCTCGGGAGTCATTATCGAGGCGCTGCACAGCCCCTCTCTACGATGTTGGTGAGTTTAAATTTGCAAAGAAATGTGTGGGACACACTCAAGGAAATGTATGGTGAATTTGGGATTATTCACACCATGTTGTTTTTCAAGGAAATGGCTAGGTTGTATAAAGTGCCATCAATGCCAATGGCAGATTACATTTCCAAGATGCATGAGTTGATTCAGAAGGTGAGAATGGGCGGCATTCCAATAAGTGACACTTGCTTTGCTGCTTTCTTGCTACTTGGGCTACCACTCAAGGAGTATGATGCTTTTGTAAGATCCTTCGAGGGGTGATCTGGATAAGCTCACATCAAGAAATGTGAAGAACAAACTTGTGATGGAAGAAAGGCGACTATCATTGCACAACAGAGTGACATCAAGAAAAGAAGAACCTGTGGCATTGAAAGCAACGGCTAAACAGCATTCTAAGCAGAAGCAGAATCAGCAGCCTCAGAAGCAGGACACCTCTGGTGACAGTAAAATGAAGTGTTACACCTGTAAGGAGCCTGGACACAAGGCGAGGGAATGCCCAATCTGGAAGAAGTTCAAGGAGGAACGCACGAAGAAAGGGGATGCCAAGGCCTCTGTAGCTGAATTTGAAGAAATAGAAGCAGTACGTCTATGTGCCGAAGTGGATGCACATGCCTACATGTCAAAATCATCGGTGGGAAAGTGGTTTCTGGACTCAGGTGCATCAGATCATATGTGCTGTGACATTAGAAGTTCAAGAACATCGACCTGCAACGCAAGGGGATCTGTGAAAATAGGTGATGGACATAGACTTTCAGTGGAAGGATTGGGGTAATCGTGATTCAAGCCAAATGCAAGATTGTGCTTCAGGAAGTGATGTATGTCCCTAACCTATACTGCAGTCTGGTGTCTGTACAACAGATCACTGCCAAGGGTGCTTCTGTATTATTCGTGGGCAACCTAGCAAAGGCATCTAAGGGTGGCATTGAACTTTTCGTTGCTAGGAAAGAGGGGAAGATGTACATTATGAATCTGGATTGGCCTAGTAGAGATAATGAGGGAGCTACTGTGGCATTGCCTGCTCAGGTATCGATGCAGACCTGGCATCAAAGAATGGGTCATCTCAACTATGACGCCTTGAAGAAAATTCCAGTTCTGGCTAACTTAAAGAGAGAAGAATGTGGAAAATGAAGCATGCATTGAGGGGAAGATGACAAGGCTGCCTTTTCCTGCAAGTACATCAAGAGCATCTAAACCTTTGGTGTTAGTGCACACCGATGTTATGGGACCTTTAATACCCCTTCATTTGGTGGGTCCATTTATGCTATTGTGTTCACGGATGATTACTCCAGGTATCTGACTGTAATGCCAATGAAGTCTAAGGATGAAGCATTGTCTAGACTCATTCAGTACAAGACCAGGATGGAGAATCTCACGGACCACACCCTAAAGAAAATTAGATCTGACTTCGGAGGAGAATACTCTGGCAAAGAGCAGTTGGACAACTATCTGGCTGCAAACGGAATAGTGCATGAAAGGAGTGTGCCTTACTGTAAACAGCAGAACGGGAGAGCGGAACGACAAAATCGGGTACTTATGGAAATGGTGAGGACCATGTTATCTGAAGCTGGAGCTGACAAGAGACTGTGGGCTGAAGCTATGTCAACTGCTGCCTACAACCGGAACAGGGCACCGAGCAGTGCCATCGATTATAAGATACCTCTGGAACTGGCAACAGGAAAGGAACTCACAAGCAGTGATTATGAACGCATGAGATCCTTCGGATGCAGGGCTCAGGCCATGAGAGAAGTCAGAGGCAAGCTTGATGGCAAGACTGTTGAGTGTGTCATGCTCGGTTATCAGGAGGATACAAAGGATGGATACAGGCTTTGGAACACAGAAACAGGAAGGGTAATAATCAGAAGGGACGTTGTATTCCATGAAGAGGTTTTCCCATGGAAGAAGAAAGAAGGTTCCAGTGATCAGGGGAGGCAGAAGATGGACAATCTACATCTCTCGAGTGAGTCAGACTCCAAGGAGGAAACAGAGGAAAAACAGGAGCAGAAGGGAGACGGTCTGGACAAGGAAGGCAGTGAAGATGACGGGCATGTAGATGTAAACAATGAACAGATTCCTGCCTTTGAAGAAATTCCAGTACTGCCTGAAGATGAAGAAGCTGAAGTCCAAGAAGAAGTCCCAGTCCCTGCGGCGGTCCGAGAGTGCCTAAACCAAAGAAATGTCAGTGCCAAGAATGTCAGGCGACCCTGAGTGTTTAGTGGTCAAGCCAGATGAAGAGACCACTATCACTGAACCAAAGAGTGCCAAAGAGGCCTAGCTAGTCCCCAAGCAGAAAGATGGAAATATGCTATGGGAGAAGAGATTAAGAAACTGCCTGAGATGAATACATGGGAGATTGTACCAAGGCCACCAACCAGAGTCATTGGGTCAACATGGAAGTTCAAACTGAAGACTGATGCTAGTGGCAGACCTACAAAGTACAAAGCCAGGTTGGTTGCACAGGGATTTGCCCAGAGATATGGCTTTGACTACATGGAAACCTACTCGCCTGTAATCAAAAGAAAAACCATCCGGTTGATGCTCGCTGTGGGAGTGGAGAAGGAACTGATGTGTGAGCATGTCGACGTAATATCTGCCTACATCAATAGTGATATCAAGGAAGAAGTATACTTGGAGCAACCTGAGGGTTTTGATGTTGACAAGAGTAGGATGGTGTGCAAGCTGAGGAAGTGCCTTTACGGATTGAAACAATCAGGACAAGAATGGTACCATAAGATCAAGAAAATCTTTATAGACATGAAGTTCAACCCCTCAGTTGGTGACCCTTGCCTATTCTATCATCAAGAAAGGAAATTGTATGTTGGACTATATGTGGATGACATTGCTGTGGGGGAAAGAAAGAAGATATTGATTGGTTTAAGAAAGAGTTGAGCCAACAAGTTGAAATACGAGAGCTGGGTGAAATATCTGATTTCTTATCACTGAGATATTGCGAAAGGACGAGCATACCATAAGCATCGACCAGTGTGCTTATATAGATCAGATATTGGAGCAGCACGGGTTATCTGAATGCAGAGGAAAACACAGTCCTCTGAGTGCAAATGTATTTCTATCAACGATGAACCAGACGCAGATGCCGATAGTCATGAATATAGAAGAGCCATAGGAATGTTGTTGTACGTTGTAAACGGGACAAGACCTGACTTGAGTTTCGCTGTCAGTTACCTCAGTCAATTCTCGGCCAACCCAAAGAGAAAGCAGATGGCTGCAGTGAAATATCTGATAAAGTACCTAAAAACACACCCGTGACTACTGCATAGTATTCAGGAAGAGTGGGAAGGAGGCATTGATTTTTTCTGATGCTGACTTTGCCAACAACAAGGTGGACAGAAAATCGTTCAGTGGACTGGTGGTGTGTGTTGCAGGAGGACCTCCGGAGTGGAGGTGCAAGAAGCAAACTGTGGTTGCCACATCCACACAACAGGCGGAGTACATTGCTATGGCTATCGCTACGCAAGAAGCACTATGGCTATGTGGTATTTTAAGGAGATCGACGCAAGTGATCTTTGCATGGTGCCATGCATCCTTGCTGATAATACAGCAGCAATCAAACTTGTAGAGAAGGACATTGTCAACGATAATTCCAGGGCGTGGATGTGAAGTATCACTTCATAAAGGATGTGGTGAAGAAGGGGTTGGTAAAGTTGCAATATGTGGCATCTCATGACAATCTAGCTTGACCTTCTAACCAAGGGTTTGACTGGGAGGAAGACACAGGAGTTATGTGCAAGAATTGGACTTATCATTCCTTAATGACAGTCAGAGCCATGACAAAGTTTTAATTTGTCCTTCTGATAAATTTTTTTGCAGCATAGTAATCCTTTGCCAAATGTGATCGTGACAGATGTAGTCACGTTTATCCTTTTGTATTCTTTGCAGCAACAGTGTCTATTCAGTTCTTATGTTACTTGCTGCTTGTTCACATTACTCAATTTTTTTTTGCCGCTGTGTTGTTCTTTATCTGAAATTATTTTGTTTTTGGCTCATGTACTAATCATTGCATTTTGCTGGTTTTGTGTCGTTGGCTATCCAATTTTTTTGAAGTGTCAGTTCTTGTAAGGTTCACTGCATTGCAATAAAATCAAGGGTGTTAGCATATTATGATTTATATTGTTCGTGTTGTATTATTAGCATTGCAATCATCGCTTATGTCAATTTGTCTTTTGCATTTAGTTTTTCTCTTTGGCGATCTTTTGGCGCCACCTGCGCATGTAAACAGTGTGTGTTAAGCTGTTCCGCTTCTTTTCAGTCTAAATAAAATCTACCGACGATAACACAAGTGTCTCAATCAGCCCCTTCCTGGAACTCTTGTTAATAAGTGAAACTAATCCTAGAGGATCTAGAAATTAGTAAGGTCAACAGCAACAACAACCTAGACGTTATCATTGTTCTCTCTCCCTCTCCTTTATTCTTTCTGTTTCTCTCTCTCTCTCTCTCTTTCTTTCTACTTTCCTATCTAATTTCCCTAACACTGCTTGGTCACGCTATCTCACACTGCCTCAGTGTGATAATAAATATAGTTCAAATGGATCGCCATAAAGTATACTCTCAAAAATAAATTACACAAATTGTGTCAATGTACCAATGTTAAAATTAAATCAAGAATATATTGTAGAAAACTCACACTATACAGTGAGTCAGTTCAAAGAAATATATATACAATGAACTATCACATTGTAAAAAATTACTAACTGCAACAGTGAATACATAATGAAATCAATGTATATAGAGAGAGTGAGCAGCAATGAAATCATGTCTATAAGATCATTTTCTTCTTCCTTGGCCCTTTTTATTTTGTTATAATCTTCTCATGTTTGAAATCATTACGTTTGACTAAAATTACAATTTACAATCACAATCAATATTATGATCAAATTGACCAGAGATAGAATTGGTGAAACCTTTTCTTTGTAACAGAAAAAGTCATCTACTAATGGTAACTCATTCAGTTGTTTTAACTCTAATTGAGACAATTTAAATTCCTTTACATTATTAGAATAGTTCATGTATGGGATATTCTTACGATAAATAATTTCTGTAAAAACATGAGGTTCATAATATAATTTATTTGGGATAACTAACTTGCAAGACTTGTCAAAAGCATGAACATTACTGAAATTAATTTCAGTACTTATATTATGGCAGTTAATTATTGCTGTTACAGTATTTAGTGAAAATACAAAAATTTACTGTTCTACTGCAAAGTTGTGTTTGGATAATTTTGTACACAATTGGTTTCTTGATTTTGTTTCAATTATTTCTTGTTTCACAAGGATAGGCATTAGTAGTTTCGTAAGGTTGTCAAGGTTGCAGATGTATTCCTTATCTAGCCCAAATTATACATCCTTTAATTGAACATCAGTAATAAATGACATCATTAACCTATGTTCTTCTAATGCAAAATGGATGTTGTTGACATTTGAAATGATTACATTTTCCTTTATCAACATGGGGAAAGGATGTATGGACATCAGTACATCTGCATCTTTTTGATTAAATGGTAACACTAAAATAATTTTATTTTTAACCACCTTGGTGGTTATTAAGTTGTAATATACCATGACATCCTTTACCATAGGGTATAACGCCTCTACCAAAAATCATTAATTATGCCTTGCTCCCTGGGAGTAATTAATGTTAAGGCTTAATATTCCATCTAGGCTAACAAAATGGCATTTAACATGTCTCTTTGTTCTTGCAGAGGATTTTAAAATTACCCAATGAAGAGAGTACTCAGAAACTGTTGATTTCTAACATATTCAGTTCTTTAGTGATGTTTTTGTTTACTGTATTAATGAATATCTTTAGTTTTTCTAACTCTTGGTTATTTAAGTTTTGAGAAGTGATAATTTTGTTGAGCACAATGCCTCTTGTTGCTGCCCATTTTTCTAATTTATCTATACGGGCCCTTTCTTTTTCTACATTAGAATCAGTTGCTACACCAAACAGTTGATTAAGTGCTGTTCCTATAAAAGGTAAGAGGGATCTTTTGGATCTTGTATTTAACACACTTCCTGTCATTATCTAATTTTCCAGCAATGTTAAGGCATATTTTTATCATACTATTATTAATTTGAGTTCCTTTTGAACATCTTTCAACGTCATTTCATTGATAAGCACTGAGGTTACATCTATACTTATAATACCCAAGTCTTTTATTAATTTCACAGATCCCTTTTTCTCTAGTAGTGCACCCTTCCGGATGACCACTTCGGACACACAAAGTAGGGTTATGATAACCAAGAGGAGCCGCATGTTTGTATCTGTAAGAATAAGCCTAATCAGATGTTCAGGTTCTATATACAAGAGCTATTTTAATTTCTACAAATACAGTTTACATATGATATTTCAGTTCAACACTTTACATAAACTTATCTTTTTCTTAAGTTATATTTTCTTTTATGTGTTCTTCCTTATCTTCTTTCAACAGTTCATTTATTTGTTTATTGGACCAAGCGCCTGTTTTTATTACCTTTACATGATTGTTATGAACAATTCTTTCCTTTAGATCACTCTCACTTATAATCTTTAGCTTATTTAATTTTAACATCTAATACTCTATAACGACCATGAAACTTTGGAGACGCACACATTAGGACCTTCTAGATATGATTCTGAACATATACCTGGGCACCTACTACAATGTCTGGTTTAGCTGTATTTTCTCGCATTGCCCAGCGAACATTTTGATATTCTTTAGAAGTCTAGTCTACTCGTCTGTTTGATCGTTTTCATACGTACGTCTAGTTTCCATGCAATATAGTCATCATAATTATAAATGTCGGGGTGATGTGGCATCATCTAGTAAAATTATTAGGAAGTCTTTTTTGGTATCCATACTAATAAGTAGTGGTGATTCTCTATGTTTCATTTACAGCTCTTTTTTTAGTTGATAGGTAAGATAGGTGAAGAAAAGTGAGGCAGTTAGCTAACTAACTATGGTAGGGAATAGTTTAGAAAGTGAAATATTAGTAAGAGTAATGTCAAGTGTGGTTTATCCCACAATTTTATTTAGGTAAAGTACAATTTTTCTAATATTAACATAATACAATAATAATTTTACATTATAATAACAGGGTGAATTGTAAATATTGTATATCTTGAATTTTATTTCTTATTAGTATAATCATATTTAAAACATGAAATAAAATAAAAAATAAGTTCCAATTTCCTCATTTTAACCTTATGTTAATTGTCATAATGATTTTGCATGCTACCTACATAGTAAATTCTAAATATTACTTTCTGTGGTCTGTGTTGTTTGGGTGGTTTCTCTCTTCTGCTACGGATTCTTCTGTTAATTCACTGTTGTATTGATCTAGTTTGCTCCATATGTTGGTTGCCAGTCTGTATAATCTTTGATTAATTGGTTCTATTTTGTATTTTTTGTGTATTTGTTCTATATTCAGATAAATCATATTATGATTGTTTCACCTGCGGACCTTAAGTATCTTATTTTGGAATTTTTTTGTAATGCACTTATATTTAGAGTAAGCTGCTAAACACATAGGTATTGGCGGATATTCCATTATTGGTCTGATTAGGCTTTTGTAGAAATGGATTTTATTTGTGTTCATATTCTAAACCGTTTTAGCTTTGTATT
Source organism: Macrobrachium rosenbergii (assembly GCF_040412425.1). Taxonomy (NCBI): domain Eukaryota; kingdom Metazoa; phylum Arthropoda; class Malacostraca; order Decapoda; family Palaemonidae; genus Macrobrachium; species Macrobrachium rosenbergii. The sequence goes on along the minus strand of NC_089781.1, from coordinate 52,058,724 downwards.
TTGTGTTCTTGCTATTCTTGGCCTTTCTCTTACGTCTGGATAGTCCTCTCTGTCCGAATTGCATTCCTAGTATTCTTGTGCTTTTACTAAAATTCATCGGTTGTTGGTCTAACATTATGTGTGCAGGTTTGTAAGCAGACACTGATACTAGTTGGAATTTAGATTTATTTGTCTTTCTCTTCCACTTCTTTTCAAAACTGATTTATTCTTTCAATTTGGTTTGTAAGTCACCACATCAGCACCAGGATAATAGTGTTTGGCAGCGCCATTAGTAAATCTCCGTGAGCTTGTTTTCTTTAGTGACTTCCCATTTTCTTCAGCTCAATTAGTCACGCCTAAGAACATTGCCAGGTCACGCATTTAATCATTTTTACTTTATCGTGTTATACAAATGTCTCACATTATGTATCACATGTTTCTTCATTCACAGGCATCAAGACTGTATCCATATTGTAGCTCTGTATGTTTTATTGTAATTTGTACTCGTTCCTGTATATTGTGTTTATTGTTTCGACCTCAGGTCACAGTCAATTCCATTGTCTCTCGCGGGCGGCGTCAAGTCGGCAGTATATAAACTGCCTGGATCTGTAATAAAGTAGCAGTAACTTTTACCTGCTGCGTTTCTTTGACACCTTACAGTGGTGACCCGGGTATCCGGGCCATTAGCGGACTCACGACTTAGTCTTGTCAGGATTTCTCCAGCAGCTCTTAGCGGCTAAACAGCGCTGTAACCAGCGTTTGGCGTTGCTGACTCCATTAGGCGTGCCCCACCAGCGTCACTAGCGGACCACGGCTGCAGTGCGCGTACTGTAGCAGTACCTCCAGTAAGGGGTCAAAGGAGCGAGCATGGGCGGATATCCCCTCCTTCATGCAGTTAAGCGGACCCAGCGGACTCGGAGGGTTACCTACCTCCCATCACACCGCGCCCGCCCCGCCTTGAGCCCTCCATATCCCACACCAGCGCCCCGTTTCCCGGCGGCGGGCAACACAATGTGAGCACCCTCACCGTAAAGCTGCGCGTTTACGCGGGAACCATCGATGTGGCTGCGCCGGTGGAAACCACTTCGAAATCGCGGACCTGCGGGCGAGTCTGAGCCGACCTGTGCTCCGCGCCCTTCAGGAGGGCGTGTACAGAAAACTCATCTACGCGAATACGAAACACACCTCACATACAGCACCTGGATTCCTCCTGAAGCTTGCTCCCTGCCCTTCGCCGGCGGAGCGCCCACGTGCTATCGACCTTGCCATAAACCCCTTGCGACCTCAATTCCAAAGAGGCGGCAGGGCATGGTGGTAGATCTCCTGTGCTACCGAACTTGGTGGCTGCAAAGCGGCAGGAGATAAACTACGGAAATCTACCTTGGCGCTCCTCCGGTCACGCAGCAGATCGCTCACCCCTACACCATGCCTGTCGAGGACCTCATAGAGGCAGCGCAGCACCTCACAGACTCCGTCAAGGCTTCTGGCTAAAACCGGCCACACAGCGGTCAGCTCACGTCAGCCTGAAGAGGGCGTAGAGCAGCCCGTCACGCCGCCGCCAACAGGCGTCCACGAACCACAGCAGATGGAGGTCGGGCTTCTGTATCGCTACCACAAGTGGTTCGGAGAAAGGGCGCCGAGAAACTGCCTGCCGCCCTGTTTCGTTCACCCGTTCAAAAAAGCGGGGGGTGGCGACCAGCAAGGACGAGCCGCCATGGCGGCGAAGAACCCAGGGCCTCAAAAACGGTAGGTTTTTGCGTCCGCGACACCGTCTCCGGCGGGGATGATGCTGAAGTGACACAGGAGCCTTCGTCAGTCTTCAGCATCCAGAAGGCGCAGCCAGACGCCCACCAGACCCGGCGCTTTCCTGACGGCCGTAGCGAAGACCCCACATCCTCTCCCTCGGCGCAGGCTCATAATAAGTCTCCATCCTTGGCCAGAGGTCTCTGGGACTTCGTAAATCGCGGGCGTAGGAAACCCACTCCTGGGGGCGATTTTCTGGCGCGCCGGCCTGCTAGTCGGCGTGAGGCGCAGCGCCTCACCGATACCGACTCCTGCCGGTCTCTCCGTTAACGGCGGGCCAGACCACCATCAGCGCGTCGCCCCCACCAGTATGCACCTGCTGTCGGAGTTCCCTGGTATTTAAGCGAGCCGCCAAGTCCCGGGAGCTGGCCAAGCTTACGGCATATACCACCATATAGTGACTAAAGGGCCCCGACACATGCGAAGTTCAGGCTTCCCCTGGCGCTGCTTCAGGAGGCGAAAAAAGCATTCGCGGAGATGGAACAGATGGGCATCTGCAGGAAAGCCTCCAATCCATGGGCCTCCCCCCTCCACATGGTGCAGAAACCGGACGGCTCCTGGAGACCCTGCGGTGACTACAGGCGGCTCAACATTGCAACGGAGCCGACCACTACCCTCTACCTAACATGCAAGACCTCACGGCCTCCTTTCTTGGGGCCAAAAATATTCACTAAATTGGACCTTCTTAAATCTTATTTCCAGGTACCTGTTCGCCAGAGAGACATACAGAACAGCCATCATCGCCATCGGTCCTATGTGTTCGCCTTCTCACCTTCGGGCTGAGAGCGCCGGGGCCACCTTCCAGCGGCTCATGGACAACGGCCTGGGGACCTAAAATTCTGCGTCTGCTACGTCGGCGACATTCTCATACCAGGTCTCTGGCGTTTCAGACATCAGCAGTCCTCCAGCGCCTCCAAGAAAAACGACCTCAAATGCGTCCGTTTGACAAATGTACCTTGGCGTCGGCCGAATTACAGGTCACGGTGTCTCCGACGGGCGTCCGCCCTCTTACATCCAGTGGCGGCGTAGCCAAGTTCCCGACACCCACCTCCATCAAGGCCGTCAGGAGTTCCTTGGGATGGTAAACTTCTACAGGCGGTTCATCCCGGATCGCGCACACCACGGCTGGCGGAAGTCACAGAGTCAGCCAGAAGTCCCTGTCTTGGGGACCCAGCCAGTAGCAGGCCTTTTCCTGACAAAGCCACGCCCTCACCCAGGCAATCGCCTTGGCACCAGTCCCAAAACCTCGGCTGGCGACAGAGCGCCAGTGCGTCGCCTGCGGTGCTGTTCTGGAGCAAATCATCAACGGAGCCCCCAGCCCCATCGCCTTCTTCAGCAAAGTTCAGTCCGCAGAGACCCGCGCAGCACCTTCGACCCAGGGCTACGCGATGTACCCGGCGCAGTTCGGCACTTCAAGTTCCTCCTGGAGGGCGTAGCCACAATCTTCTCCAGACCACCAGCCACTGGTTCCACGCCTTCAAAGCAGAGGGCGCATGGTCTTCAGACAGCAGCATACACTCTCAGCCGCAGCCGAATTTACCTGTTCCGTCAGGTACCTCGACGAAAAATCCGTGCAGGCGCCCTCTCCAGAGTGGAGTTGAGCGCCAGTGCGGCTTGGTGTAGATTACCAGGACCTTGCCAGAGAACGGGCGTGACCCAGAAACCCCAGCATACGCACCGCCATCACATCCCTCAAGTGGCGGCGTGACCCCTGCGCCCCGAAAGGCCCCAGCCACTCTGTGACATCCAGTACAGGCCAGCCCCGCCCTTTGGTTCCAGCCTCCGCACGCCGCCGCCAGGTATTACCGACGCAATTCACGGCCTCTCCACACCCCTCCGGCAGGACCGGCAAACTGCTTTCAAAAAGTTCGTCTGTACGGAGGGTGCAAAAGAACGCCTGGCCTGGGCAAAACAGTACCTGCAGTGCCAGACCAGTAAAGTGGGTCGTCACACGCCTTGGCTCGAGTGGCCAGTTCCCACAGCCAGGCGCCGCCGGCCACTCCACATCGGCGTCGTCGGGCCCCTTCCCCATCAGGCGGATCAGATACCTCCTGTGGTGGTAGACCGTTCGAGGTGACTGAAACACACCCATGCAAGCCACCGCCAGCGCGTGCGCCTTGAGGCCCTGCTCTCCAGTTGGGTTAGCAGCAGCGTCCCAGACCACATCACAACCGACAGGGCGCTTTCTCAGGAGTTGTGGTCTGCCCTGGCTCAACTGCTGGGAACCACGCACCACACCACCACGGCACATTACCAACCCAGTGACCAACGGCCTAATTGACAGTTCCACAGGTCCTAAAGTCATCCCTCGCGGCCACGCTGCACATGGGGACTGGAAACATCAGCTGCAGTGGGTCACTCCTGGGTTGAGACCGCCCCAGAGCCGGCGGCACCCCATCGTAGCTGAACAAACCTATGGGGAACCCCTCGTGGTGCGGAGCCGTGGCGGATGAACGCCACTCCCCATCACTGCAGAGGCTCCAGCGATGGCGGCAAGTTAAGCCCCTTGCAGGCGCTGTACATCGACAAAGCAACCTATTCATACCCCACAGCTGTCTTCCGCCACGTCTTTGTCCGTCGGCGCCGTCCGTCCACCACTAACTAAAGCCTGGGGACCCTTCCGGCGTGCTGGAGCGGAACAGCAAGAGGCGTTCCAGCTGGCACTCCCAGGCAAGCGACTGGGTTTCCATCGACGGTTAAAGCCCGCCTTCCTGTCGGAAGTCCCGGCACGCGCCCCTTCCGCCCAACCGCCTCCAGCACGCCTCACCCCGCGGGCGCGCGCCCAGGAAGGGACCGCCCAACCAGCAGCCTCACAGGCGGGAGGCCCCTCCGTTATCTTCAAGAACGCGGCGCTGTAAGCGTCAGCAGATGCAGGGATTAGTCAGGCTGGCGTCCCTGCGTCTTGGGGGTATTTGTAAAGTCACCACATCGGCGCCAGGATAGTGTTCGGCGGCAGTAATTAAGTCTCCGCTGAGCTTGTTTTCTTTGGTGACTTCCCATTTTTTCTTCAAGCTCAATTAGTCACGCCTAAAGCATTGCCAGGTCACGCATTTTAATCCATACTTTTACTTTATGCATTATTTATACAAATGTCACATTGTGTATCATGTTCCTTATTCACAGGCATCAAGACTGTATCCATAGCTCTGTATGTTTTGTATTGTGTTTGTGCTCGTTCACTGTATGGCTATTGTTTATTGTTTGACCTCAGAGTCACAGGCAATTCCATTGTCTCGCGGGCGTCAGTCATGCGCTATATCGTACCTGGATCTGTAATAAAGTAGCAGTAACTTTTACCTGCTCGTTTCTTTGACACCTTACAAGGTTCATTGTTTTTATTCTTTCTTGTCTTTTCAAAGTTTGATCTCTTCTTAGTCGTTTTCTGGGTGTATAACTATTTGAGTTATATCATCTGCAAAACAGACATCAGTACAGTACTCTGGTGGGTAAAAGTCATATCCTGATGTATATATAATATGAATAGTGTTGGACTGAATACAGATCCTTGTGGGACTCATAGCCGCGGGGAATGAATTCCATATGTAATTTTGTAACTTGATTGCTGCTGTTTGATCTCTGATGAAGTTGCATAGTATTTTTCTCAAAAATGTCTGGAAGGTTGAGATGTGTCTTTTTGTACTGAGAATCCTTGTATCCATACTTTGTCAAATCGCTGTTATATCTCACCATACTAGGTTACATGAAATTTCTTCTTCTTGTGATAGTGCAATACTCATATATTATTTACTAATGTGCAATCTGGGTCCATCTTCCTTTTCTAAATCCATATTAATTATTATTGTGTAGCTGATTACCTTCTAGGAACAACACTAATCTGTTGGTAGTATTTTTCAAATATTTTGCCAGGCATTTCTAGTAATGATATTGGTCTATAATTATACCTGACTAGTATCTTTTCCTGGTTTAGGTATCAAAATCATTGTGCATTCTTGAATATAATTGGAAAATATCCCGTGAAGCCCAGTTGTATATTTCTCTTAATTTTTCAGATGCAATGTCTGGTAAATTTTGAATTATGATCTTGTTAATTCCACTCTTTCCTGGTGCTTTGTGTTTAAAATTTTGAGTATTATTTTGATTTCCCTGCTCTATTTTCCTTGTTAGCTGGGCAATCTTCGTACTGTCTACTAATATCAGCTGCATAATGCAGATTTGTTCTGTGTCTATGTTGTTTAATGAATTCATTGACTATTGTCTCATATTTAGTTGTCGAAATTTTGGTTATCCTCCTGCGTTATCTGGAATATTTCCTGCCAATGGGCCTTAGCAGTACTTCCTTCTCTTTGTCATCATATATTTTCTCATTCCCATGCTTTATGTATGGCGAAGTATTAGTTTTACTTCCATCAGTCTTGCAGCAGGTTCAAAATTGTTTTGGGTTATTGTACTGTATTTCTGTGTTTTTATTAGGTCTTCCCAATTTTGATGATATAATCTTGAGTTTTCTTGTACTAACTGTTCTTGTAATACACATATCTTCTCATTAATATGTTGTTTTCCACCCTGCCTGAAGTACTGTGTTTTGGATGTTGTTGTAGTGCCATTGTATCAATTTCAACTTATCACTACTAATAGGATGTGGAAGTGTAGTGTATTTAGTTATGGGTATATGATTTTTATTGCTTCCTCTATATTTCTGTACCATTCTCCAAGCTCACCATCCACTATTTCTTTTGTTATTTCTCTTTCATTTGAATTTATTATTTGTTGTCTACTCATTTTCCTTCTATTTCATTTTGAAGCTTTCCACCTTGCTCTTTTTATTTATAGGTATTTCTAAGGATGGGATCATTATTGGATTTTATTATTTATAATGGCTTCAGCCGTCTTCTAAGCTAAATCCCAGTCTTCTGTATTAGGGTTTAACTAAAGTTTTCAGGATATCCTTTATTTTACGATTTGTTCTTTCTACTGCTCCATTTGAACTCGGTTTATATGCTATTATTGGACATTTATTTATCTCATAAAATTCACATAGTTTTCTTAAGTTCATAGTAGAGATTCAGCTGCGTTATGAAAGAAAAACTTGTGGACATAGATAATAAGTAATAATTCTAGATTTAGAGCTACGATACTGCTAATTGCATCTCTATTTCTTACTGGTACAATCTCTACATATCTTGTTAGATAATTAAAAAGACTAATATTTGTTTATTCCCTCTAACAGTGGTAGGAAACGGACCTAAAATCCATTGACACGACCTGGAACGGTTGGAGTTTCCGATGGATATTTCAAGTGGAACCCTTTGGATTTACGTTACCTTTTATTTCTATTACAAACTACAATTTTATTTGAAGTTCTTAGCATCTTCACTGCAATGTGGCCAACAATAATTTCTGGTTATGATTCTACTTGTCTTTTTGGTTCCTGGATGTCCTGCTAACTCGTATATGAGTGTGTTAGTTCTAAAACTTCTCTGATTAGTGTTTTTGGGATGTATAGACGAGAATAACCATTCTTCTTTGTTGGTCTTTTATATAATAAACCATTGATTAAAACAAAATCAGGTTTTGAAGATTCATCTGTCATTAGCTGTCCTGTTATCTGTCTGATTTCTGTATCTTTTCCTTGTTCTATTTGTACTCTTTCTAAATCTAAGTCTACTAATTGACAGCTAAAACAAAAAGTATGCATTTCTCTGTTTCTTCTTGGGATCTGGATAATGCAACTGGCTAGTGTATTTAAATTTCCCTGGGATATATCTGAATTCTAGGTGGTCCCTTGCTAATGAACCATCTAGTAGACTGTGTTTATTTGTAAAGTTCTCTTCTTAAACAAATACAAATGGGTCTAGTGATCAGTAAATACATTGACTTTATGTCCTAGTTATGTCTAAATGTCTTTAATCCCCAGTATAATGCTAAACATTCTCTTTCTATTGTGCTATAATTTCTCTCATATTCCCAAAGACCTACTGGCATAATATACACCCACTCATTCTGGTTTTGTCCTTTTGCAATAATACAGCCCCTAGCCCTGTATGAGGCATCACAAGCTAAGTAAGTCTTTGGAAAATCTGGGTAGACACTACAGGATTCCTTGTCATTTTACTCTTTAGTGTTTGGAGGCTGTATCTTGCTCTTTATTCCATTCATATTTGACATCCTTCTTTATTAATCTGTTAATGGTTTGGCTGTATAGCAAAACCCTTAATGAAAGGTCTATAGTAACCACCATTCCTAGGAATCGTGTCATGTTTTCCAAATTTGGAAGGGCTGGATATTCAACTATTCCTTTATCTTGCCTGCTTGCATGCGCAGTCCATCTTCACTAATTACATGACCTAAGTATTCCAAGGATTTCATTAAGAATTGACATTTCTTTAATTTGATTTTTAGTCCTGCTCTTCTTAATCTTTCTAGGACTATTTCTGAGTTTTGAGTGACTTTCTAAATCACTTTATAAAGATAACGTCATCTAAATGAAAACTGCAACATTTTCTATCCCTAGTATTTGCAGCATTAATCTAACAAACGTTGAAGGAGCCGAAGTGAGGTCAAGTAACGACTTCAAATTGCAAATGTTCTTTATGTGTGCTGAAGGCTGTGTATGGTTTGACTCTTGGTCTAAGGGTACTTGCCAGTATCCACTCAGTAAATCTAAAAATGAAAATATTTTTGCACCTCCTAATTGAGCTAACATATCTTGAATTACTGGCATTGGCATTCTATCTGGGATGGTGTTGGAATTTAACTTTCTATAATCTATCACAAGTCTCCAATTTCCATCTTTCTTTGGAACAAGTAGTAATGGAGAATTATATGGAGATTTAGAAGGAATGACTACCCCATCTTTCTTCATCTCTTCTGTAAAATTATCAAATATGGAGTCTTTGGCTTGTAGTGTCTGTAATTAGGAATCAAGAATGGTTTGTTCTATCATCTAACAAAATTTTATGCTTTAGGACATTTCTTCTATCAATTTATCTCCTTCTATAGCTATTATTACATCCTCTTTATTTTCTAATACCTGAATTAATTTATTCTTGTTTTCTGGAAATCTCTGTTTTATTCACCTCTTTGTAATTCAGACCTTTGACCAGTTACAGAGAAAAATGCTTTTCTTCAGTGTTAATGTAGGTTTGTTTATAAAATTATTCCTTTGCAAAAGACAATGCCTGCATATAGTGTTAGTTTGTTATTTGAGTAGTTTTGGACATAAACTTCACAAGTATTACCCTTCATGTGGACTAAGGAATTATCCATCCTGACAAATTCTGGCAACTCTTCATTTAATAATAGAACGTCTTTAACTTCTATCTCTTCCTTTCCCCCTTAAATGTATTTTGATAACACTTTGGATTGAAATTATTTGTCTAGTTAGCATGAATTGTATTTTATTATCATCAGCAGTGCTTGCAACATATTTCTTCATCTTTTATCTCTGCAAAGTAACAAGTAATGTTCTGCATCATATTTTCTTCAGACCTACTATTACATTATTATTTATATCTACTTTATTTATTTTGTTTAACAACAATACTTCATTGGTAAATTCAACTCATTATCACAACTTATTACTACATTGCTATAACTATCTGTATTCATCCCTGTATATTTATCTTTATAGGCGCCTTGTTTTTCGTCATATTCAGAACCTTGGTGATCACCACTATTTATTTCTGGGTCATTTCTTTCTTTGGAGGATATAATTTCTGGATGTGCACATCTTCTTGGGTTTCTATTCTGTAATTGTGGGAATTTCTCTTTTCCATTCCTTTCCAATTTATTTTGATTGTTCTCTTGATGGTAATTTATTTTATGTATGCCTTTCTCGCTTGTCGAAGTCGCCTCAGACAAATTGATCAGATTTGGGTGAAACTTTTCTTCTTCAAGTGTAAAGTATACGCTCCTTTTATTATCTTGTTTCAGGTTAATTCTTCCTTCTCTGCAGTCTAGGATGATTCCACATCTCTTCATTAAATTAAATGAGAACAACGCTTCTGTGGGAAAAAATCTGTCTTCTAGAACGAAAAGGGCCCCCTCCAGTGCCACCACCTTAACTCACCACAACCCACCACTGCCCTCAGGTTGACAACAGACAGCAGCAACATCGCCTGTGGTGCAGTACTTGAGCAGCTGGTAAATGACACACCCCAGGCCTTGGCCTTCTTGGCTAAAATTTTGCCAGCATGAGGACACTTCCTGCTACACATGCTTTGTTATTACTGTGTACCATATGACTGTGAAGGCTGCTGGCTATCTACCAGGCTGTGAGGCACTTCAAGTACCTGCTGGAGGGAACCAATTCACAATCCCTAACAGATCACAAATCCTTGGTTTTCACGCATTTGCAAAGCAGGGGATGCGTGGTCTGCAGAGCAATGGCGACACCCGTACCATTTCCCGGTCGGTTGCACCATCAACTATGTTCCTGGCTGATGCTCTGTCAAGAGTAGAAATCAATTCCCTTCACCTCAACATCGACTACAAAGATCTCGTGAGAGAACAAGCAGCAGACCCAGAGACGGCGGACTACAGGACGGCAGGGATGGCTCTCAAATGGAAAGATGTGCCCTTAGCAAACTCGAAACACAACCCTCCTCTGAGACACCAGTGCAGGCGCCCGCCCCTGGTACTTACCTCGAGGTGAAAGCACGTGTTTGACATAGTCCATGGTCCTTCCCTCCATCAGAAGTTGCTGGCGCCTCGCGACAAGTTCGTCTGTACGGCATCAAGGACGTCCGCCAGTGGGCAAGGCATTCTGCGCAGACTAGCAAAACATCCCGGCACACAGAGTCCGGGATGCGGCGATTTTCCCAGCCTTGTCGACGGTTCGGCCACTCCCACATCAACATCATCGGGCCCCTTCCGCAGTCGGGGGGAGCCAGATACCTCCTGACGATCATAGACCGCTCCACTCGCTGGCCTGAAGCAACCCCCATGGATGAAGCGTCAACAACATCATGCACAGAGGCCCTCCTCTCCAGTTGGATCAGCCACTTCGGAGTGCCAGACAGCATCACTACAGACAGGGGTCCTGCCTTCCTGTCAGAGTTCTGGGTCTCCTTGGCACTCCTGATGGGTACAACTCTACACAGCACAATGGCATACAACCCCACAGCAAACAGCATGGTCGAGAGGGCGCCACGCTCTCTTAAAGCAGCTGTCATGGCACGCTGCACTGACGAGAGGTGGAAGGAACAACTGCCCTGGGTCCTGCTGGGTCTCCGCACCACACCAGCAAATGGCCACACCTCCTCTGCTGAGAAAGTCTGCAGGAAACACTGGCCGTCCCCAGAGAGTTCTCACCACCATCAGCCCGGCCAGTGCCAGCACCCTCCTCCCAAGGTTGAGGAACTCGCACAAATTCCTCCCTGCCACAAGACCTTCATTGACAGAACCACCACCTACAGCCCACCTGCCTTACACTCCTGCACTCCTGCGCCTAGGTCTTCGTCCAGGGTTAGCGCCTGCCAGCCTTGCAGCTGGAGCCCTACAGTAGGTCCCACTGAGTCATCAAGCGAGCCAACCAAAGCATTCCTCCTCGACATCCACGGTGGGAGGACTGGATCTGTCGACAGGCTGAAACCGCATTCCTGTTGGACAGCAAAGTTTTAAGAGGTGCAAAAATAGGCAGGGAGAAAGTTATTGCTACTTTATTGGAAGCATGAGCCATTTATAGCGGTGGACTGATTAATAAAAGGAATACAATGGAACCTTGGTGACCCGAAGTCAGTTACACTTGACAATGATTACAATGAATAAATACAATTCTTGTGCAAAAAAAATGGACAGTGACCGACATGACAACATTCTGATACATGTACAAAAGAGACAGATACAAAATAAATTAGTAACAGGTATAAATTTACATAGAAAGGCATGGCTGGTTCGATATGGCTGATTTGGCATGACCGGCTCCTATAGGAGGCGGATTGAAAAGCGGGTCCTCATCACAAATCACAGCAGACTCACTCCAGGAGACTTCGTCTCCCAAAGGCATTAGGTAACGTCTGATTGTCGAGTATCTGCCAGAAGATTTGAAGAGTGCCGTGGCTCCGTGAAGTCAGCTGGGGGGTGTGGTGTGAGCTGGAGCGGCTGGCTGTGGCGCTGGCTGGTTGCTTTCGGGGGTGGCCATGCGACCTCTTTTTGCGGCGGCCTGGCTGCGGAGGCAACGGTTCCTTAGGAGGGTGCTGCGTGGCGCCGTCTGCTGTTTCCTCCAGGAGGGCAGGCTTGAGACTGTCGATCGACACCCAATCATCCTTTCCGTGTAGGGCAAGGCGGAAGGCTTTGCTGTTCCTCTCAAGCTACACGGAAGGGCCCCCTGTAGGGTCTGGTGAATGGGGCCAGATGGCGTCGTCCTGATGAAGATGTGGGTGGTGGAGGACAAGCCAGGAGGCGTGAAGGCGGTTGACCTGTCGGCGAACGTCTGCCGGCAGGGAGCGAACTTCCCGACTATGTCGTGGAGCCTCTGGACTGACAGGTTGTGACAATCCTCTGTGACGAGTTCGCCTGGGACCACAAGGGGCTCTCCATAGATTTTCTCCGCTGCAGACAGGTCGCTGTTAGCTCTGGGGGCAGTTCTCAGTCCGAGGACGACACAAGGCAGCTGGTATTTCCAATCCTCGGCAGTGCAGCGGGCCATGAGGAACGCCTTCAGGGACCTGTGGAACCTCTCCACTAATCTGTTGGCTGTGGGGTTGTAGGCTGTGGTGGTGTAGTGAGATGTACAGCAGGCGTGCAGGCGGACCAGATCTCGGACAGGAAGGCCGGGCCCCTGTCGGTGGTGATGTGGTCTGGGACGCCGAACCGGCTGATCCAGCTGGAGAGGAGGGCCTCGGCGCACGCACTGGCGGTGGCTTCTTGCATGGGCGTCGCCTCAGGCCACCTGGTTGAGCGGTCGACAATCGTCAAGAGGTATCTGGCCCCGCCTGACGGGGGAAGAGGGCTTACGACGTCTATGTGGATGTGGCCGAACCGCCTCCCCGGCTGGGGAAACTCCCCAACCCCTGACTCGGTGTGACAGCCCATCTTGCTGGTTTAGCACCAGATGCATTGTCTCGCCCAGGCCTGGTCATTCTCCATCCCGTTACCAGACGAACTTCTCTGTCAGGAGCTTGGCAGTCGATCCTGCCGGAGGGTGGGACAGCCCGTGGATGACATAGATCGACGGCAGCGGGAGGCGGGCACCAGGGGCGAGGCTGGCGAGTGTATATCGCACGGGTTTGATCCCCGGTGCGGTCACGTCCTCCACTGTAGGACGTGATGAGCGGTGCAATGAACTGCGGTCTGGGTCGGTCTCCCGGGCGAGGTCGCAGTGAGTCAAGCCGAGCTGCACGCGTGAGCTCAATTCTGGAGGCGTCTGCTGGGATTCTTCCTGCCGGGGAGAGTGTTGATTGGGCAGAGCGAACTCTGCATTGGCTGCGAGTGTCGCTGCTGCCTGGAAGATAGTATCCCTTGTTTCGTGAAGGTGTGGACAGCGGCTGTTGGTCCATCCAGATTGGCGTACCCTCCAGTAGGAACTTGAAGTGGCGTACCACCCGATACACTGTAGAAGGTGCTGTAGCGGGCCTCTGCGGGGTTGAACTTTTTGCTGAAGAAGACAATGGGCTGGGGGACGCCGGCGACGATCTGCTCCAGGATGGCCCCGCAGGCGACGTTGCTGGCATCCGTTGTCAGCTGGATGGGGCATTGGGGTCCTGGTTGGCCAAGGCAGTTGCCTCGGTGAGGGCAGCCTTCGTCAGGGAGAAGGCTCGCTACTGACTGGGTCCTCACGCTAAGGGCTTCTGTTGGCCTTTCAGGATCTCCGTCAGGGGGGCCATGGTGTGTGCGATTCTGGGGATGAACCTTCTGTAGTAAATGACCATCCCGAGGAATTTCTGAACGGCCTTGACGGAGGTAGGGGTGGCGAACCTGGTGATGGCTGTGACCTTTGATGCGAGCGGGCGGACGCCATCTGGGGATATCTCGTGGCCCAGGAAGTCAGCTTTTTCGACGCCGAAGGTGCACTTGTCGAATCAGATGACTAGGCCGTTCTCCTGCAGTCGCTGCAGGACCACCCGGATGTGCCGCAGGTGCTCTTTAGGGGATCTGAAAAAATTAGAATATCGTCCACGTAGCAGACGCAGAAGTTCAGGTCCCCCAGGATGCTGTCCATTAACCTCTGGAATGTTGCCCCCGTTCCTCAGGCCAAAGGTGGAGAAGGCGAAGACGTAGGACCCAAAGGGCGTAATGATGTCGATTTTTGTGATATCCTCTGGAGCAACTGGTACCTGGAAGTAAGATTTTAAAGATCTAATTAGAATATTTTGGCCTGTGAAAGGAGGCTGTGAGATCTTGCATGTTTGGCAATGGGTAATGATCCAGGTTCAGTTGCGAGGGTTGAGCACGCCTGTAGTTGCACTTGGGAGTGCTCCAGAGCCCATTCAGTTCTGCACCATGTGGAGGGGAGAGGCCCACGGGCTGGAGGCCTTCCTGCATATACCCATCCGCTCCATCTGGGCGAAGGCGTTCTTGGCCTCCTGAAGGTGCCGAGGGGGAAGCCTCCGGAACTTTACGTGGACTGGGGGACCCTTCATCTTGATGTGGCGGTATATTCCATGCTTTGCTGGGGTTCCGGGTACCTGACACAGCTCAGGCTTGAACATATCGGGGAACTCCTTCAGCAGCTGGGTGTACAGGTTGGGGTGATGGAGCAGATGGTAGGCACACTGGGTCCCAGTGCCCGGGGACTGGCAGTAGTCGGGGTGTCTGTACAGGAAACGCTTGTGACTGGCGTCGACTGCCAGCCCGAAGTGAGCGAAATCCTGCGCCTATGTTGGGGTCCTTCGTCCATGATAGTGAAGTTCCATGAATATCTCCGGCCAGGACGGAGGTCGATAGGAAGCCTGGTGCTGTAGGAGAGGGATGGGGACCCGTTGGCGGCTGTCAGGAAGGCGGATCGGTGGCGTTGTGGTCCTCTCTGGACGGTGCAAAAACACTGATCGGGCGGCTCCAGTGGCCGACCAACATCATCCTGCGGAGATAGTGTAGCAGGCGTGGGAAACCTAATTGCTTTGGGCTCCTGGGTTCCCCTGCTGCCATGGCGGCCTGTTCTGTTGGCCGCCGCCTCCACCGTTTTTTGGATGGGTGAAGGAGCAGGGGGGGTTGGCAGTTCCGGGCATCCTTGCCGTACCGCTGGTGGTAGTAGCAATGGCCCGGTGGGTTCTTCTTGTAGTGGTGCGGTGGCCGCCTTCTGGTGACGGCGTTGATGTCCTCCTGCTGTGCACTATCCTCTGACTGGAGGGAACTGATGAGGTTTGCGGGCGTGGATGCCCGCTTCGCTGCCCTTGCGGAGTCTGTCAGCTGCTGTGCCGTCATAATAAGGTCCTCGAGCAGCATGGTGTAGGGGTCGAGGATCTGAGTTCAGACCTCTGGGAGGAGCTGGCGGAGGAGGATTTCCCATGATAGGTTGATCTCTGATCGCCTATCGGTGCCGTCTGTGTCTGGAAGGGTGAGGAGGTCCTGGATCACGCCCCAAGTTTCCAGGATGTTCTTGTCATGGCGGGCTGGTGCGAGTCAGAGCGAGCCTCTCGGAATCGGCAGGGAGCAGGTCGACGAGGAGGTTTAGATTCTGGTGAGTGGCCGGGCGTGGCGGGCACCCGCGGGGCGAGCTTTCTGTAGACCTCTAAATACGGCAGAAGTGATGATGGCGTCGGCTTGTAGTACCTCGTCTGTGAGTCCCACCAGTCTGAACTGTCCCTTGACCCTGTATAGCCATGATGATGGGTTACTGTGCATGAAGGGCAGCAATTTTATGCCGAGGCGGCTTTAGTTTGTTCCGGCGGGATGGGCAGCACGTGGGGTAAGGGTAGCGGCATGGAGGAGCGCGTGATTCTAGGCGTGGGGGAGGGCGCGGGTGGGACGTGCGGTAGGCAGATATCTGAGTCCGTGTAGTTCGCAGTTAACTGTATGTGGGAGGGAATGTCAGCGTCCACGCTCACTCTTTGCCCTCTTAATTGGAGTAGGTACTCCGTATCACGCGCAGGAGGCGCGCCGTGTGGGTCCGCTAATGACGTTGCTGATTTGCCGACGAGAGTCAGCATGCCCGAACACTGGTTACAGCGCCGTATTTAGTCCGCTAGGGGCGTGGGGTAGTTCATGGAGCCAAGACTAGGTCACCGTCTGAGTCCGCAAATGGCTCCGGGAACCACTCCAGGGTCACCACTTTAAGAAGTGCAAAAGAAATGAGCAGGAATGCTGTTGCTATTGGAGATGCCCGGGCGTTTATAGCGGACGGCGTCACACAAAGAATACAATGGACCCTCTCATTGACCGGAGGTCAATTACGCTTGACAATAATTACAATGCATAAATACAATTCTTGTGCAAAGAAAAATGGACAATGACCGACATGACAACATTCTGATATATGTACAAAAGGGTAGATACAAAATAAATTATTAACAGATATAAATTTACATAGAAGGCATGGCCCGGGTTGATATGGCTGATTTTGCATGACCCGCTCCTATAGGAGGCGGAGTGAAAAAGCAGTGCGCTCATCACAGATCACAGAAGACTCACTCAGCGGAGACTTTACAAAGTATGCGAAGAAGGCAGGCGCCCCAGAGTCCCCCCTCAATACCTGCCTCCACCAAGGTGGGGCCCAGGGCGGCCCAGAAAACTCATCCAGCCAACCCCAGGTGTCAGCTCCACCCTGCGCCCACAGTTCTCCAGAAGCAGGGGCCCACTCTGACTGCCTCCGTGATTAATGTTATTTCATCCAATAGTTGCTGCTCTAATTAGTCTGAGGGGGGGGAGTATTTGTAAGGGCTTCAAATCGCCTTTCCTTTCTTGTGTTTCTCCCTTCAAATGTACATTAATCACATCATGTATATTACCTGTCATTATTTCAGATTCTTTATAGTACCTCATCTTATGCATCATTATGCGGCCTTTCCGTCGATGTGTATATCTACACTATAACCTATATATTCTGAATATTGTATGTATTTTTATGCTTATCAGAAAACACAAATTCTGTATGGATGCAGCGGGGGCCCTCGGGTTTTCTGCTACCTTTCCGTCCACTTTTCACTTTATAAACACCTGTCAAGAATAATAAAGAATCAGTCTCTCTTTTGACATTTCTCTTGAACCTCACACCGGCGATAGCCGGGAAGACGAAGTTCTTACACCCTCTCATCTGATTCGAGGATCCATGATCCGACTGATGTCACCCGTTGGCAACCTGGAAAATACGTATTGCACGTTGATGATGAATCAGATGCATCATCAGTACTTCCATCTCACCGGCACCCTGCGAATGTTTCGACATTGGTGGCAGCCAGAGTACTTGAGTTCATTGCAGGGGAGGCACAACTTCAGAGTGGGACCTAAATCTTCATTGAGTGTTGGACTTACTGGCCATTGGGTAGAATTGATGCTGTCTATCCGGATGACGATCGAGTCGTAAGCTCTGTTAGGGTAGGTTCACACATGGCGTTTTTAACCGCGATGGCCACCGCTCGTTTAATGCTGTAATCATTCACATGAGCGTTTTTGACATTAATGACCAACGTAAGTAAGATAACATATATATATATATATATATATATATATATATATATATATATATATATATATATATATATATATATTTATATATATATATATATATATATATATAACTATAGACTAATTGTTAACTTGGAATTCATCCATTTTCTTGATATTCGTATTGTTTCTACTTTACAAATAATTCAGTGTATGTAATTGATCCACATAATGAACCAGTCTATAGCTCATTTGTTAGATCTATATCTATTCAGGGCGGGAATACAAAAAGACAATCAGTTTTGTTTAATCTCGGGTTTCGACACTATACCCTTCCATTTGCAGCAAGTCAAGAGCTGTCACTAGAAGTAGAATTCAAATGAAAGCAATGATACCTCATTTCCCTCAATAGTTAGAGGTGTAAAGGTCAACGCCGTTGTTTTATTTCAGTTAATGTCACCCATTGCTATTTTTCTTGTTTTTTTTTTTATTTACATCATACAGCACCCTAAACTGCGCTCGTATACTCGCTACAATGGTAGGAGTCAAGATTTTGAGGGCAAGCTATTATTTACCTACTTAATATCAATCAAATGTAACAAGATAGGCTATATCGATATGCATGGAAAGGAAAATATATTGAAGTCAGTTTGAATGAGGAACATATTGTTATAATCATTGTTTTAATAAATATGTTTTAGATGTACAAATAAAATGTCTAACGCTATATATAATTTATTTACAAAACGTCTTCATTGTCACTCTCGAGGAAGAGGTCATCATCATCGTCCTCATCGTCGCCGGCAATGATGTCAGTAATGACTGGTTCCACGCTCTTATGGATATTGTCAGACTTCCAATACTCCTCCTCAAAGTGAGGGGATTGTCTAACAGCTCCTGCCCACACTTCTGGTCTGTCCAAGTAACAATTACCCACTATAGAAATAATGACCTATTCAAGCTAGAGTAAATCTTGCCATGGGTCTTCTCGCTTGTCTACAAAGTGGCGAGCCATAGCACAAATGCAGTCTTGCAACCATGGGGACAATACCATATCCTGCTGGCCATTATCGAATTTGCTGAAGCCTAGACTGGGTGAGCGTTAGTGACTTACTGCTTACCTGCTGGATGGGCGGAGCCTCATGATGTCATATGTTTATGTCACGAATGGTTTTAGTATCCTTGTCCGTTATTTTCTCTGTTCCTGCATCGGCGACTTCATTTTACTCTATAAATATCAAAACTATCGAACTTAGGTACTAAATAATACTTGCAAAAATTAGGTAGGGTTATAAAATATATACTTGCCAACTTTCACCTTTATTCAATGCTTTGATAAAAAGGTGTTGCCGAAACCGTGTTTCATTGGCTCTGAATCCCTTAGTAGTAGTGTGGACTTGCCACCTACTTTATTGCCTACTGCTTCAGCTACCATTTGTGGTAATGATAATAATAAGGAATGTGTGACACAAGTATTTTTTGACACTGGAAGCCAGAGGAGCTTTACTTGTAGCCGTTTGACAACCGAATTGGACCTCCCCATTGTCAAAAAGGTTGCACTGAATATTGCACCTTTGCAACTGACGTGACGGAGGGGGAGTTTAACTTAGTAGTGTGCTGGCTGAGAATAGGCCAACGAATCCTGAGGTTACGGTGTTAGTTCATGATAAAGTGATCATGTCCATTCACAACGTTAGGCTGATGGATGTAAGAGGGCATTCACAGCAGAAAAGTTACACACTTGCTGATCAGGAGCTAGAAAGTAACACACTTGAAAATGTACAGATTTGATTGGCGCAGATTATTTCAATTATTTTATGTATGGATTAGAAAAGTGTGATGGCATCAGCTTATTTGCAATGCTTAATGGCGTATCCCCTTATGAGAGATTGCCAGGATGGGCTAGATGGCGTTGATATGTATGTTGCAAGAACTTTACGTGTGTGTAGAATTCAAGAGACTGAGCATGATGTTGATGAGTGGTGGAGATTAGACAAACTGGACATTTGGCCCGTTGAGCAATTTACTGTTGCACACCACGCGCTGCAATGCGACACGTTGTGAGTAGTGTTAAACAAACCTCGCGAAGTTACCAGGTCAGTCTGCCGTTCTCCAATTGCGAGTGGCTGACTACCAACTACAAGCTTGCAATTGCTCACATGAAATTGTTAGAAGCTCATTTCAGTCATGATCCTGTGTACCATCAGCAATATTTCAATGTGATCCAAACTTACGAAGATAATAGGTTCATTCAAAAAGTGCCAAGCTCAGTTATCGGGGGCTATTATATTCCTCACTTTGGGGTAGTAAAGGAAAGCTCGACCACCACTCCGAGTAGTGTTTAATGCCTCTTCAAAACAAAGTGGTGGTTGGTCACTTAATGACTGCCTATATGTCAGCCCTAACTTAGTAGAAGTGTTATATGATTTGTTATTGAGATTCAGGTCCAAGCCTTATGGCTTATGCTATAACATCCTAGATCCCAAAGATGTTAAATATGCTCGTTTTCTGTGGCCAGAAAATTAATCCCAAATTACTGCCTTTGAATTTAAAGTAGTCGTATTTGGTGTAACCTCAAGCCCCTACCTCTTGCAGCAACTCTTACAAACTCATCTGCAGAGGGAGGGTAGAGATGAGCTCATAAAGTGCTTCCACATCGACTGTTTTATTAAGACGTATGAATCAGTAGAGAAAATGTTGCAAGATTCAGGTCAAGTCAAAGTAATTTTGGAATGTACTCATATGCCACTCGGGGATGGGCTAGTAACAATAAACAATTTGATTCTGAAGTTCATGTTGAAGAGCAAGCAGAGATTCCAATTCTTGGAATGGTTTGGAACTGCAAGTCCGACACTTTGTTGCTTAAACCATTCATGGGGAAGGGAGTGATAAATCAGAAATGGGTACCCACTAAACGAAAGATCTTGTTCTTAGTTGTGTCCAACTTTGACCCTTTAGGTCTTGTATACCCAGTTTTTGTCAAAAGTGAAAACTTTTTGCAAGTTCTGTGGAATGAAAAAGTGGGTTGGGATGATGTGCTAACTCCTGAGAGAGCAACAGAAGCGAGAGAAATACTCGCTGATTTTATGGAGATTGGTCAATTAAAATTCAAAAGGGGAGTAGTTTCAGAGAATTCAGAATTACATGATTTTTGTGATGCTTCCATGAAAGCTTATGGAGGAA
This sequence comes from Macrobrachium rosenbergii, assembly GCF_040412425.1. Taxonomy (NCBI): domain Eukaryota; kingdom Metazoa; phylum Arthropoda; class Malacostraca; order Decapoda; family Palaemonidae; genus Macrobrachium; species Macrobrachium rosenbergii. The sequence continues at coordinate 52,038,258 of NC_089781.1, read as the reverse complement.
TAGCTTATGCTAGAAACGTCAATGGGGAGACTAATCTTTTAACAACAAAACTTAGAATTACCCTCATAAGAAACATGCTAACGATCCCACGATTAGAGCTGATGGTTTTACTCAGGGCCAGATTAGCCAAATATCTAAGCTATATCTTTAAATTTAGTAAAGTAACGATCTGGGGAGATAGTAAAGTAGCTATTGCATGGGTGGGTAGCAAAATTGAAAACAAGAACACATTCATAGCCAACAGGGCATAGGAAGCATCTTTTATTCTGCAGGAATGCAGATTCGACTTGCAGTATGTACCCACCAGAGCAGAATCCTGCGGATGTGTTGTCCTGTGGGGCAGACGTTAAGCAATTTCACAAGCAATCCTTGTGGGCAAGAGGCCCAGACATGTTAAAGAACCTGGGTCCTGTACAAGCAATTGATGACTCCCGAGATGATACATCTTCATCAATAGCAATGTCTGATATACGAGAGTTGCAGAAGGAACTTCAACCAGCACCTCCTGCTCCGTTACTTCACTTTCGGGAGAGTATATCTAACTACAGTTCTCTTTACAATATAATGAACCATTTGTTAAATTTCTGAAAATTAGAGATAATCCCTTAACCAAGCTAGCATATGTAGAACAATGCCATCATTGGGCCACTTTGTGTAGATATTTGAAGAAAGGTGGAGAAACTTCTCATGGAATAGTTAATTTTATCAGACAATTAAATTTAGTTTTAATCAATATCATATATCAAAGATATCGTTTGAAAAATGCTAGTAGTACAATGAATGACTTCATCCTGCTGCCCCCTAAGGGCAAACTTGTAATGTTGTATCTCAAACATATCCATTGAATAAATCTTCCCTGTGGTGTCAACTGTCAATACAGTTATCTCACTTTTCAGACGAGTGTTGGACGCTAACAGTGAGAGCTAGTTAAAAGTAGCCTACCATCCAGCAGTGTTTGAAGTGCAAGCAGATACTTAGAGCTCCATTGTCGTGATACAAAGGCACTTCCAAACTCCACGTTCGCCTTGGAAGGGTGGAGTGTTTGAGGGACTAATCGGGGTGACGAAGCGTGTCCTGGCAGTCTCACTCGATAAGAGCCTTGTTCAGCGAGGGACAGGCAAGAACGCTCGTTAAAGAGGCAGAGTGTGTCATCAACAACAGCCCTCTTACTTACTGTGGTGACACTCACAAGGATGAGGTTCTACAAGGTAGGACCATCCAGTTGCTACCTGCCGCAGACCCTGAATGACAGTATGTCTGATACCTTCACAGCAAAGAACATTCAAGCTGAATACTTCAAATTAGTTGAAGTTCTATGTGCCTTTTTGTTACGTTGGTGCACCGAATACCTACAGGCTCTACTCCAATGTCATGGTTTTAGCCCTAGTTCACCGACTCCCCTCAGATGCGATGATGTCGTTGTAGTGAAGACTGATTGCCATTGTAAATTCTGGCTTCTTGGAAAATTTATACAACTCTACCCCGGAGAGAATGATGTCATTCAATCTGCGAAAGTCCTGTGTGAAGGTGAAGAATGTCTTGCGCTGATCGAACACATTATCATGCTGGAAGTAAATGACAGACATGAAGACCGTAAGTGTAATACCGTGTCAAGTGAAGTGAACAACGATACCAAACTCGTAAGTGTTGAAAGTGGGAGTGACAGTACTGTGCATGATAGTGAAAGTATGCTGTGAATAATGACAATCACTAACTAATTGATAATGATGCAGAGACAGTGGGTGAAGATGGTAGTGAAAGACAATATAGTGAATGTAGACAGAACTCAGGGTACACCCAAAAGTGGCTCTAACCCAACAAGAGAAAATGGGACATTGGCTCCGTGAGGGCAAACTATAATATTGCATTGTTTTTTGTGCTGCTTGTCTTTTCAAAGTTGGACCCCTTCTTCGAGTGTGTTTTTCTGGGGTTATAATTATTTGAGTTATATCATCTGCAAAGCAGACATCAGTACAGTACTCTGGTGGTGAGGTCATATCTGATGTATATAATATGAATAGTGTTGGACTGAGTACAGATCCTATGTAATTTTGTGAATTGATTGCTGCTGTTCGATCTTTGATGAAATTGCACAGTATTTTCTCAAAAATGTCTGGAAGGTTGAGATGTAATATTTTGTATTGAAGTCCTTGTATACTAGGTTACATAATTCACTCAAAAAAGTTTTGCAACATACTTCAAAACTTTTCGGACAATTCTGGCGCTATTTGGCAACTCAGATGTAAGCGCATGAAACAACTGAGCACTAGTGGTGGGTCCGAGCAGTGTTGCCATCGATAATTATCGTACATGTACGATAAAAAGGCCTTGGTACGATGTACGATAGCATTTTCCATTATCGTACGGTTTGTGATAATTCTAAAGTTGATAAGTATATAATTACAAATATAAGTGGTCAGTGAACTCCTCATGGGTTCTTCCAAAGTTTACTGAGTTCAACAAATTTTTCCAGTCAGATAAAGCAGTGATAACAGTTCTCCATGATAAAGTGTCCATGCTATTCAGAGACCTCCTCCCATTTATGATCTAAATACTGTAAATCCTGGAAGACATGACAGGCATCTTAGTGACAGCCAAATGTACCTAGGAGTTAAAGTTATGCAGGGATTAAAAAACCCCTCCATACAGGAAGGAAAAGAAAGCTCAACAGCAGGAGTTTTTTCAGAGGTGTAGAAGTTTCTTTGTAGTGGCATGCACACAAATAAAGAAGAGGTATAATTTCAAAGATGGTGTCCTGTCAAAGTGAAACTGTCTCTGTCCAAAAAATGTTCTCTCATCAGAATTCAGAGAAAGGATCCTTCCTTATCCCTCTTGCATCTGAGCTTCATTGTACCCCAGATGACCACTCACTGCTTCAAAAGCTGGATGATCAATGGAGAATGTTTCTCATATTGCAACATGAACTTAAACATCTCGTTAATAAGTCACCTGATAAGTTCTGGGGAGTAGTGTCCCAAAAAGAGTCTAGTTTTTCAGACCTAGGCAATTTTGCTCTAACTGCTCTTTGCTTACTGCACTCTAATGCTGAATGCAAACGAGTGTTCAGTAAAGTTAACCTTTTAAAACCAAACAAAGAAACAGACTGAAAACATGGGCAGTTAATTGGGCTCTTCTCTCTGCTAGTTGCATCATAGTTTCAGGAGGGTCATGTGTTCATTTTACTCCTGCAAATGATATGTTTTCCAGAATAAATAACCATTCAGTTACTCCAGAACATCAGAGAACATGAATTTGATTTGGAAGAAGATTCTTAAAGATATACTTTACAATTATTATTGTTATTAATTTCTTTATCATGGGATAAGTATCAGTACCAGTCATGTTTAATTATATATATTTATTTTAAATCACTACTCAGTGATGCTATTTTGATTTTCGATGTTTTGGGGTGTTTAAAGATATGTATGAGTAGGCCACTACAAAGAAACTTCTACACCTCTGAAAAAACTCCTGCTGTTAATTCGTTATCAGTTTAGTTTACATTATGGAAAGAAGTGACGTTCTAAGTTGTATACTTTTTTTACCACAGTGTTAATACAATATAGTAATAATTTGTTCATAACAATTGTTCATAACATTAACTAATTATTCATATTTCCATTTTTTTTCGTTTTTGTAGAGAGAAATGTTTCATTTGTATTTTTTCTTAATTATGTAAATTGCAAGATATTATTGACTACAAAGAAATCATACATATATTCATTATTTGGTCAAATTATAAAAATGTGTTAAATATCAGAAACAGTGTAAGATAATAATTACGATAAAATCTACAATTTTGTACGATATTTTTACTGAAAAACCCATAATTTTGAGAGCACTAATTCCAATCCGAGAGTGTGGCAACACTGGGTCCGAGAAATTACCTGCAGTTTCCCTTAATTGAAGGATGTTACTATAATACTTCAGAGGTCATTGCTGTTCTTATGTTTTAATATTTTCATCTCCAACTGCCATCACTATCGTTGTTTTATCTTCTTCATATGTGTGAACTTTGTAGGGATAGGCCTACGACTGTTACAAGTTAAACTATTAGTCTTATTAACATCAACAAATACGACTTTTGTAAAGATTTGCTTCACATTATTATTAATTAAATTTCTGAATGACTAATCCTATGTATATTGTGAACTAGGGAAAATTAATATAAAATATACTGAACTAGACTAACAGATTTCACGTCTATTTTTGTAATACTGTAATGGGAAAATTATTCCTTTAAATATTATTGATTTGTTTAGGAATTGATTCATCATCCTCCTCTAATATCTTTACACTACTGTTGTAAGAGTGATTGTGATTATAAAATGTTTTTCGTTTTGTTGTGGACATCGAACGCATAGAAGTGTAGCCAGTCCCTTGTTTTGTTTTTCTTTCGCTCTGAATGTGGAGCGCTGTCCTGAATCTTTCGTCTGCATATTGGTAACACTAAAGAAACATGTATACGAGAACGCTGTTGGTGTGAATTTTGAAAAGGACGTCAAGGGGTCCACCCTTCATTTTGGCTATTTTACCAAATTATTAATGTAAGTTATTATCTATCCCTTGCAAGGTAAGCTTTTAAAGTCATAATATTACCGTTAGTTCATTAGTTGGAACAGATCAGTATCATGAAAGAACAGCATTTAAGTGCATAGTTGTTGCATGCCCAGTCAAACGTGATTGCAACGCCTTAACGTGAAAATTTTCGTAGTCGTGAAATATTCTTCACATTCATTAGTTGTCATGATATTTTGCTGTGTTAGTTTGATTGTAACTTAGCGTTTGATAGGGTTGTAAAACGTTAGAAAGAGATAGTTATAAGAGTTTTGTGTATGTAAAGTTTTTGTAGATCCCAGTGCCTAAAGGGTGTCAAAGTTAAACCGACAGGGTATCTTGGGTTTACCCTACCTCCCTCATTTTCCATTTCACAGTCTTAGACTAGGCTATACAGTAATTTAAGAAGGCCTACCCTAGACTAATTCTGTTTGAATGAGGAATTATGACTATTTTTATTACAAATAAAATATACATAAAAGTTCATGAAAACTGGACTTAGCCTATACCCTCATTAAACTAACCAACTTGTGGCCTTTGTGACCTAGTCAAAAATCAGCCATGTAAACTGCCAGGCTATCATAACGATTTCTGAAGAGGCCTAGCCTAGACTATATCCTGTTGAAATTAGCTAGTTTTACCTCATATTAGTTTTAAGTGTTTCTCAGAAATCTTTCAGGTAGTCTTATCCATTGACATATGTTGTGTACAAACATTTGGTACTGTGTGGAGTAATCAAATGATTTACACCTTACTGTAAATTAATTGATTCCAGGGCTGCTCCATTTTTGATATTATCCTGTTGTGAAGGAAAAGCAGTTCCCATAGTATGTAGTTCATATATTTTTTGAGATCTCTCAATATAAAGTTTTTTTGTTGTTTTAAAATACTCACTTGTATTGTTTTCTTGAAATAAAATTAAATAAAAGGAATATTTCAGGGACCTAGTTCAGGAGTCCTGAAGAGTATGTAAATTGGACCTAGTTCAGGAGTCCTGAAGAGTATTTAAATTGGATCTAGTCCAGGAGTTCTGAAGACTATGTAAATTAACCAAGTCCGGGGAGACTAGACCTGGGAGAAATTTGGTCTCGATGTAATGAGTAATAAAGAAACGAACTGAGTACCAGGGATTTTCTTCAATACCATCAGTACCTTACCACTAAAAATGGAAATCAGCAACCTCCCAGTGGGAAGACATCACCTGGCCTCATCAGTAATAAGACCCGTACACCCAAGGAATATCATGTAATAGCAGTTAGGACAGGCCTACCTAATTCCCAGGCAGCGTAAACGTCAGTAGTCTTCATACCCACCGTGTCAACTATGTCAGGACCATTCTCCGGCCCCTGTCTCCAGGCAAGAAGACTGACAACAGTGCATCTGTATAGTAGTATTATTATTCTCTCTTATCTCATATATCTTAATGTCTTGGTGGGGGAAGAATTCTCATATGACAATACATAGAATATAAACGCACACACATACATACATACATTATATATATATATATATATATATATATATATATATATATATATATATATATAATGCTGTTATCATGTGTAATTTCTCATTTCTTTCATTGCTACTTAGGCCTATCATTTTGATGCCTCTTATGAAGTTAACTGAATATATAACGCCTATTTTTGTATTTCTTATTATCTAAGTTTCTAAAGAATTAAAATTAACTAGAAGTTCAACATTAGTTAATGCTAAATGCCAGTATGCCAGCAGTGAAGAAGACTACCATGCTCATCAGTGGAGAATGTCTCCTCATCGCAAAAGATGACTCGTACAGAAATCATCGGCCACTGGATTTATATTATAACGCAAACCCTAGCCTCTATTCTTTGTGTTTCGCTGGTATGAAGTGTTTCTTGGCAGGAGTATGATGAAATAATATCTAGGTCTCATGTAGCCTGTTACGGATGGTTTGAGCAGCAACTTGAAGGGAGAGCGTAATGTTCTCTCTTTATAGCAACATCGGTTGTCAGGGATGAGTTAGGTGGAGCTCCTTCAGTGATCATCCAATGATGATCCTTAACAGTAGTTTTTACAATGAATTTATGTTTCCTCGTTCTCTCTGTTGTTGTATCCCTCTATACATGGTTGTTTTATTTACGCTAAGTTGCCGAGCAATATCTACAATAGAAACATTAGTCTTATCAAGCTAATGATTGTGGTGCGGATGAGTCTCTTGCCCAACTTACTGGTGCAAGTGACGTGACAGTTTAGTTTAACTTTCCTGCCCAAATGTGGAGTCACACGATAACATACGACGTTATGAGATTTTTTCTTTTTTGTTTCTGACAACAATAATGGTTGAATTCTTTCTTTATTTATTTATATATAATTTCATTGATGATTATTCAATACTATTTTATTAGTTCAATAAGCTTTTATCTGGATTCGAAATATAGTTTCTTCTTTGACTCTTTTGCCCAATCATCTGAAGTGAAATTTTTCAAAATGTTTTGTCATTTTTCTTAATATGAGTTTTTCACTCACCATTCTTTTTATTTTGTTAACCGTATGATTAATAACCAAAATCGAATAAGAAAATTACATTTCCTTGTAAATATCAAAAGAACAAATTACTGTTAAGTGAACGAAAACTTCTGGAACATGTTGCAAAACATTTTTGAGTGACTGTACCTTCTTCTTTGTGATAGTGCAATACTCTCATATATTGTTGCTATTGCAATTGGGGTCCCTCTTCCTTTTCTAAATCCATATTGATTATTATTGTGTAGCTGATTACCTTCTAGGAACAACACCAATCTGTTGTTAATTATTTTTTCAAATATTTTGCCAGGTATTTCTAGTAATGATATTGGTCTATAATTCTCTACCTGACTAGTATCTTTTCCTGGTTTGGGTATCAAAATCATTATTGCATTCTTGAATATAATTGGAAAATATCCCATTGAGAGAGCCCAGTTGCATATTTCTCTTAATTTTTCGAATGCAATGTCTGGTAAATTTTGAATTATGATCTGGTTAATATCACTCTTTCCTGGTGCTTTGTTTTTAAAATTTTTAATTATTATTTTGATTTCCCATAACTCTATTTTCCTTGTTAAGGGGCAGTCTTCATTGAGTCTGCTAATATCAGCTGCATAATGCGGATTTGTTCTGTTTCTATGTTGTTCAATGAATTCATTGACTATTGTCTCATGTTGGTTGTCGAAATTTTGGTTATCCTCCTGCGTTATCTGGAATATTTCCTGCCAGTAGGCCTTGTGCAGTACTTACTTCTCTTTGTCATCATATATTTTCTCATTCCCATGCTTTATGTATGACAAAGTATTAGTTTTGCTTCCCATCAGTCTTGCAACGGAGCTCCAAAATTGTTTTGGGTTGTTGTACTGTATTTCTGTGTTTTTTTATTAGGTCTTCCCAATTTTGATGATATAATCTTGAGTTTTCTTGTACTAACTGTTCTTGTAATGACACATATCTTCTCATTAATATGTTGTTCCACCCTGTTATAAGTACTGTGTTTTGGATATTGTTGTAGTGCCATTGTATCAATTTCACTACTAATAGGATGTGGAAGTGTGGTGTATTTAGTTATGGGGATATGATTTTTTATTGCTTCCTCTATATTCTTCAAGCTCACCATCTACTATTTCTTTTGTTATTTCTATTTCATTTGAATTTATTGTCGGTTGTCTACCCATTTTTCCTTCTATTTCATTTTTGAAGCTTTCCCAACTTGCTCTTTTTATATTTGGTATTTCTAAGGATGGAATCATTATTGGATTGGTTGACAATGTAATTATCATTGGTATATGATCGGAGGAGGTTGCTGGTCCTTTTGTAACGGCAATATTGAGGTGAATTTTGTTATTTCCCAATATTATATCTGGCTTTCCTTTTCTGTTATTTGCTACAAAGGTATCGAAATCAGGTCCTAAGTGTATGATATACTTTTTATTTATTAATCTGACTATTTCTTGTCCTGTGTAATTAGATTGCCTATATCCAAATAGTTGGTGTCTGGCATTTAGATCCGCAATGAGCTAGGTTGGTTCTCTCCTGTTCATTAACTTCATGACATCCGGAAGTGGGAAATAATGTCTTCTTGGCGGCTTGTAAGCTGTAGCGATCACTATTGGTCCTTTGTTAGTTTGAATTTGGACTGCTAAAAAGTCGTCTTGGAAATCGTCTATTATCTTATGTCTAATATCACTCTTGATTGCTATTGCAATTCCTGCAAAGGGTTCATCAGCAAAGTTTTGCTATATGTATTTATTTCGTTTCATACCATGCTTATTGATTAATATTATGTCAGGGTCTTCTTCTCTATATATATTGTATAATTCAGATTTCTTTGTTTTCCAGGATTTCACGTTGTGCTGAATTATTTTAATTCTTCATAGAGTTGAGTCCATTCGAGTTACAGTGGTCTAGTGATTGTGTTCTTTTTCCTTCACTATTCCTTTTTCTGGTGTTATTGGTTACTGGCGTAGTACTTTTTGATGCTGAAGTTGATCTCTGTGGATTCTGTAAGATGGGAGAGTTGGAGAAACCTGAGAAGCTTGGTAGTGAGGCTTGTATTTCTTCTGTTAATTGATGCTGCGTTTCTTGCAAATTACTTATGCGTCCTGAGGGATGGATTGGTGAGCTCGAGTCCGAACTGGGCTCAATTCCGAGTGTAAAGTCTTCATCTGATGAGTCGTCTTCTGAGCTCTCTGCTGTGTTTTCTTCATATTGTGTGCAGTCTTGCATATCCTGTTGATATCCTGAGTTGCTTATAAATCTTCTGCTTTGCTTGTATGGTTTTCTTGTCTTTTATTCCTTTCCATGGTGCTTGCTATCATGTTTATTGTTTCTTTAGAGAAGTGTATTGCAGGTAAATTGTTATCTGCTAATATGCTGTTTATTACTGAGGGTAGAATCCTTCTTGGCGCAGCCCCAGTTTTATTGCTAAATTTGTTATTATCGTGATTCTTGTCTCTTCTTGTATTCTACTTATATTATTTTGGATGTTATTTGCATTAGCCTGGCAATTTCCTGTATTAGTGGCTGTAACTTTGGCGTAACTTGTACGGTTGCTTGTAGTGGATGTTGCATTTCTGTTTGCTTTGATCTCTTGAATTTTTCTTTTTATTAGGGCCTTTCTCACTGGGCATTTCGCTGCTAAAGTTCTATGTTGTTGATTGCAGTTAACACATTTTTTGTATTTTCTTTACATTTTCTCTGTGGGCATTTCGTGATCATGTTGATTGAACATTTTTTTGTATTTTCAGAGCATATTTTATATTTTATTATCTTTTAGGGCATTCCTTGAGCAGATGCTCATAAGAGTAGCATCTGCAGCAAAATGACAAATTGACAAATATATCCTCTTCAATATGTTCACTTGGAATGTATTGGTAGGCTACAAATAATCCTCTTTCTATGGCTCTCTTTGCCATCTTCGGTGTTTCAAACTTTATTTTCATGGTGTGGGAATTGTTTTGGATTTTTATCACCTCATCCACTGCAGCCCATTCGTTTTTCCTCTCGATACTGTCTTTAAGGTCGTCTTCTCCGTATTCTACCGTTGTAGAGTCTAGGTATTTTGCTACTATAGTTTTCATGGAATTATATTCTGGGGAGTCTATTACCTCAAACTCTTCATTTGCAAAAACTGTCCTGTTCTCTGAATTAAGAATCTTTTCTGAGTCATCTTCGTGAACATTGACAAAGAATGCTGTGTTGGCGTGGATTACTCTTTGGACTCGAGTCTGGACGGCGCCTATACACTGCCATAACTTGAGCCGTCTACTTGGCTCGTCATGCGGTTTAGGACTATTGTCTTGTATCTTAATCTTCATTTTGAATCATGTTATTTACTTCTTTCTTGAAATTTTGCCACAAAGAAGGGTGACACATAAACCTAGCTATGCTGGCACTGAAAAAAGAGGCCAGAACGATGCCAAAGACCTAGAATCGAGGAAAGATTTTGAAAAACCTCACGGGCTACTTTCCTCGGATACTAGGTAGTCATGAGAACACGTCTTTCCCCTGCAGGTGCCGGAGGCAGACTGTTGATAACTTTGAAATTTTGAATCAGACAACCTGCATCTCACTGTCTCTACCAAAGTTCTATTCATGTGTTCTGCTAATCCATTCTGTTCGCAAGTTTTAGGAATTGTCTTTTCATGACATATTCCCTCCTTCAAGAAAATGTTCAAACTCAGACGAAGTATACAGGGTGTTTTGAAATTAGAGCCCCTCCCCTCTACAGCATAAAATAAAATTGATATGGACAAAAACAAAAGTAATTCAGAACAGGTATTTATTTATGTTTATCTCTGAGTGTTTAATATTTTGTGTGGTCTCCATCTGCCTGTACCACAGCCTGCATTCTTGAGGGATATGGTTTCAGCAAATTGCATAAAAGCTGAGACTCAAACTTCATTTCCCTGAGCACTTTGGTTACCTCTCTTTGCAGGTCGTCGAGGCTTGGTATACCATCATAGTTCACTGTGCGCGCTTCAACACGATCCTTTAAGATACTAACAACGTTTTCACACACATTAAGGTCAGGGGAGCTACCTGGAAATTCACTTGACGAGAAGAAATCGATACCATTGTTTCGAAACAACTCCTGTGTCTGAAGAGCCTTGAAACATGGTGCCTTATCATGCAAAAATGTGACTTCTTCAACAGATAACACATTTTCAGGATCTTTGAGGAAAGGAAATACTCCACCAGTAAGCACAGTTTCTCTGAAGTATTCGCCATTCCATGACTGTCCTTTTCCTTTGATGATCCACATTAACTGTTAGGCTGTGAAACAGAAAAATTCCCAAACATTCAGGAAATTTCACAACTTGGCGAAAGCGCACGTCATCGTTGATATCATCCAGCTTTACAGCCCAAATGATGTCAGTTTTATGATTTGGCTTCCTGACTGTGTAAATGAAGAATTCATCTGATACGGCAACATGGAGAAAGTCAGCTTCATCCCAATCTTTAAGAAATGAACCACAAAACCATGCACGGTCTTCTCTCTGTTGCTGAGTGATGTTAGGCTTGCTGATAACATGAAATGGCTTGATAGCAGATTTTTCAACTCACGATATACAGCACTATAACAACTCTTCTTTCCCCTTTTTGTTTCTAGTTCAAGCAGCCAATTTATGTAGAGACTTTCTTGGTCTACCCACTTCCTCAGTTATGATGTCTTTTGACTCCTGAGAAAGGACTTCAGGCCTTTCAAGATTTTCACTCTTTTCGCGATGACAGTCATATGGATTTTTGTTCCAGTTTCTTTTAACAAAGGATTCATCTCTTTTAATGTATTTAGCTATCCAGGAACGTGAAATGAAGGATGCGCCAGCATCCCTGGCCTCTCTGAAGCTTATAGCACAGATTCAGTCAATCCATCTGATTTCCTCCGAGTCGTTAGCCATGGCTGTATTTAACTACGTCACTTAGTCTGAAAATACAAGAAATGTAAAATGAAAAATAGCTTAATAGAAACTTAAAATAATGTACTTGGAGATAGGCTATAGCAGAAAACTTCATAACTTTCCATTTGTTCCGTGGAGGTGGGGGGGGGCTCTAATTTCGAAACACCATGTACTTACCGTCATTATCAGTGCGTAAAATTTTGATTTTCTTATCATACCTCTCTTCATGAAGGGGACCGACGGATCCCCATAAGAGCAATGCATTTTAGGTGTTATTTAAAAGTGAGTAATCTCTCTTATTTTCAACCGATTTTTATGATTCAAAAACAAGATGAAAAAGAATCCATTTAAAAAAATTCGGATGTAACTTTTTTTAGAGATTTGTTTCATCTTCCCTTTTTTTTTTATTTTTTTAATTTTCTTTCTTTAAAAAAAATTTCTTACAAATTTTGTGACAGTATGAGGAAAAAAAAAATACATACAAATATGCTCTCTTATCTGTTCTACCTGCTGGTTTTTGAATGGAAGAATCTCTCAACATTCAAAAAAGTTGATTCGTTTTTTTTTGTGAAAAATCAAAGTTTTGGGAAAATGCAATGTAAAGTAGAAATACTACATTTTGAGCTTTTGCTGAAAAAATACTTACATTTTGAGCTTTTGGCGGTAAGTGCAGAAATTACCTCACCACTGGAGATCATCAGGATATAGTTTTCATTTCCTAGGGGTGTTTATTTACCAGTGGTGAGCTCTTCCCTAGGATCCAATTATATCCCTCCCTAACTATGGAACGGCGCAGGTGACATTTTAGAAAGCTCCAGCACCATAATGTGGATCATCATTATCTTCTATTCTTTTCCTCTTTCTCGTCAGCTCTGGTGTAGAAGTAAGCTGTTGCCCTTCTCTTTTCTTGAGAAGTCGATCTGACATTCGCTTTCTCTCAGCAACTCTATGGCTCAGTACGTTTGCAGTATTGGTTGATAACTTCCCAAAACCGAGGGAGGTCATGGGGCAGGCTTCCAAGTATGTAAAACTATGCTGCATTGCAGTTAGGGCAATTGAAAACTGGACTGTCTTCAGGCCAAAGAATTTTGTTTTATGGAGCCTAGTCCAAATCTTTGAGTGGAAAGACTCATTTGGATTCTGAGTTTTGCCCATTAGGCATCTTTGCAGAAGCTCGTCACTGCACATGTCTCTGAACACATTTCTTACAACCTTCCTCTCCTCTTCATCCAACCTGAAGTACACCTTCATATTGCTGCGGCTTGGTGGTATCTGGCCTCTGGCCACTGCTCTGTTATAAAAACAGTACGATTTCTCACCCTTTGGACATAGATGATGTTTCTTACTTTCATCAGTGCTGCCACAATGATAGAATATGGCCATAATGCTGTCCTTCAGTCCTTTTGCTGCTTTTCCAGCACGCCTTTTAACAGCAAATGTAAAGTATTTTGTGAGGTGATCTATGGCATTTTCCGTTAGCTTATTCAGGATCTTCAGGAAGGTCACTGTCGCGTGGCAACAAGTCAGCTGACGTACATGGTTCAGTCAACGATTGCTCATCTTCACGAACACCACTACTGCCGTCACCCACACCATTTCTACGACAACAACTATAGGCCTTTTTTAATTTCAGTCTAAGCTTAGATACTTTGGGCATCTTGCCAAATAGTTTTTGTGTCACTCAAAGACGTAAACACGAAAGAAATGTCGAGAGTTAGCTTGAGCTCACTCTCACGACAACAACGTGGATTCTGTTGTTCACTGAAAGGGATTAGAAACAAAACTTGTGAAAAAACATAACAGAAAACGTTAGTTTCATTCTACATGTTCAAGGGGGAACAGTCAGAGAGTTTCTTAATTTTTTACTTTGATATAAAACAAGAGAGGCGACAATATGTGACGATTGGTGCCTGATCCGACGCATTACATTTACAATTATAATATTTTCGATGTGATAAAGCATGAAAACACTAAAATGACTATCGATATCTTGAAATAGACACATCAAACTATCATAATAAAAGATAAAAAAAAAAAAATTGAAATTTTTTGGCCAGACCGATCTGGCGGTCCCCTTCAACAAGAGCTTTCCAATTCTTAAAAGTGCTAAAAACCTCACTTTTATTTTTCATTATATATACACCCAAGTATTTCTTGATGCATCATCAACAAACATTACAAAATAAATTCCACCACCTAGAGAGAAAGGATTTAATTTCCCACAAACATCACTGTGAGTAAACCAAGTAGTTTGGTTCCTCTTTTACCTTCAACACTGGGAAATGGAACTCTACGGCTTTTACCATTACAACAATTTTTTTCATACAAAAATGTCTTTAGTGATTTCATAATCAATACCCTTTACTCTTTCTTTAGTCACCAATTTTCTCAAATTGTTCATACCCAAATGAAAAAATCTTCTGTCCATAATATTCCATTAGAAGAGATATTAGAACAATATGCACCTTCTTTTACTGTACTGCAAATCTTATATAATACTTCATGAGAACTTAACTTACTGTTTTACCACACTGAACAGCTTTAGAGACTGATATTAAATTGTGAGCTAATTCAGAAAAACAAAACTTTCTCCAGAACACAAGTTTTTACTTTACCATCTGGAAGCTTAGCTTTCAGTCTAACAGTGCCTTCACCAACTGCAGACAAAAGTCTTCCATCACCCACTTCAACATTCAATGAATTAGAAAATTCTGCAAAATAAGATAAATACTTCTTACTATTACACATATGCTGCGTGTCACCTGAATCTATAATCCAGTCATTATTGGCAACAGTTGTAGGTAAAGCACTGGCAAATAAAGTTACATCATCATCACTACAACTACAACTAATTTTAGTGACATTTGCTTGTCTCGAACTGTCTTTTTCTGTCTTACATTTGGCAATATATTTAAAACAGTTCTTCTTGATGTGACCACTTCTGCCACACACAAAACATTTTACCACCCTTTTGAAATTCTGTTTAGTCACCAATGACTTTTCTTCATTTAACCGTATATCATTCCGACTAGCACTGTTCAGCTTTTCTTCCTCATGAAGAAGTTGCTCTGTAACACTCCCAGGACGATACTTTGTCCATTGCTTCTAAGGCTGTCGTCACTGGAGTAGCAAGCTGATCAGGAAGTGATGCCAACAAATTTATCACCTTCTCTTCACCTGCAATGGGGTCTCCAATAACTGCTAATTCTTCAAACAGTTCACTAAAGCATTTTAGGTGTTCTTGTAAGAAATCCCCTGGTTTAAGTTTCACGTTATACAATTTTCTTTTAAGGCGCAATTTGTCTTTTTCTGAAAGGTGTCTTGCAGTTTCTGTCATACTACAGAAGACTCAGTAGGATCACCAACAGCATGTAACAATTTAGGTTCTATGGCCAACACAATTATAGAAGAGCTTTACCACAGCGATTATTGTACTGTCCCAGTAATCCAATCCAGCATCACTAGAGGACGGACCACTCTCAGTTCCTTCCACTACGCCTAGTAAATTATCTCTAAGGAAATGCATTTTTACCTGCACTGTCTCATTTAAAGGAACTAAATAATAACCAAACAAAACTTAAGGACATGTAGATATTTTATAGTCAAAGACACATCTACAGAAAATCGTGAAAAACACGTTCAAGGTGGACTTAAATAAACATTACCAACAGACCTGTCTACACCAGAACGTCTCTGTTGGGTGATAGTGTAAGGATGGGATTGAGTGACATACTGGCTGGTGTTGTCTAGTTTATTGGTGGTTTACTGAATGCATGTACAGAATCTTCGAAGTTGTTATTGGCTGGTGCGAGCCGCAAAGTAGTTTCTACAAACAGACAGGGCAAAACAGAGATTATGTTTTGGACATCTGTGCTTGTGGACAGACAAACAGATGGCGATTGTGAGAGACATAATTAACGTACAATGATAAAACATATATCAATGGAAAGACCAGGAAATTCCACATACGGACATTGGCATGAGATTTGAGACAGATTAATGAACACAATGCAGTAGCATAATATATGTGAAATGGTGAGACGTTTGGCATCTTCACAAACAGAAACATACATACAGTTTGATACAGAAGATTCGGTGGAACATTATGAGTACATGATTGGAATGCCTGCATGGCAATGCAAGTAGTGGTGATTGTTTATAAATCGAGACAACAATGGTTAGGGAGAAACAGACAGAAATATTGTATGGTAGAAGGTACGTTCCTTGAGAGAGAGAAAACGGGATGCTTTGTCATGCTTTTGTCTTGTTTCCTCCGATGGACGACGCACACACACGTGCGCCCGTAAGACCGTAATGTGGTCTCTTACAATAGAGTCCACAGGTCCACACCAGACCTATTAACCCCTTCAATACCCGACATCAGGTTCCTTTATTTAAGGCAACTGACAATCCGTAGTAGCATCAGGGAATTTTTACCTCCCCGTGGGGGTTAGAGAACGGCCTAAAGTATTTGAAATATTAAAAAATACAGAGATATTAGACAACAGGTTCTCTCTCTCTCTCTCTCTCTCTCTCTCTCTCTCTCTCTCTCTCTCTCTCTCTCTCTCTAGTGAACTTGTTTCGGAGTTTCTTGGTTTCAAAAGATGGTTAAAGACCTCCCCCCAAACCTCTCTCTATCTGGAATAGTGACAGTTTCCTAGAATACAATTGGCCTATATTGCATACAGTACTGTTTTCCATAATTATCCAGTTTTCTTCTCTTGCCTTCTCGTAATCATGATCAGCCACACTTCCTTGTTTTTCCATTGTCCTATTCCTGTTATAGTTGGTTATTGATAATTAAGTCTTGCACTTGTTGCCTCATCATAGCCTTTTATTATTCCAAAACAAACTTTAATTGATTCATCAGACTTAACTATAATGGTCGTGTCATCTGCAAATCCTACAATACTAATTCTCAGTCCATTTGGTAGTTCTAAAGCTTTCGTAAGCAGTTTACTCTTTAACATTCTGTATAATGGTTCCTGAGCTATTACAAAGAGAATCATGGATAATGGACATCTTTGCCTAACAGACCTCTCATCAGGGAAATACTCGGTCAGGTTCCCATTAATACAAAGACAACTTTGAGCATTAAAATAAGAGCATTTTTATCAAACTTATAAACCTGTCTGTAAACCCCATTCTTTCTAGTATCTGAAAGGCAAAATTTAAATCAACCCTATCAAACGCTTTTGACCAGTCAAGAGAAAGCAGAGCTGCTGGTATTTTTTTCTGAATTGACAAAATAGATTATGTCTCTCAGAAGCATATTGCAATTACTGATTGATTTCCCCGGCACAGAGCAGTATTGTTCCTGTGATATAACCAATGCAGCTAGTTGCTTTAGCCTGTTAGCTATTAGTTTTGCAATTATTTTGGAGTCCACATTGAGCATAATAATTGGACGCCAGTTTTAAATGCCATCAGAATTACCAGTTTTGGGAGCTAATTTAATTACTCCATCATTTATGTTTCCACAAAAAGTTTCTTTAAATACATACCTTATTACCTGCAAAAGCTCCTCTTTGATAGTACCCCACGTTTCCCTATAGAATTCAGCTGGCAATCCATCATTTCCCGGGCATTTACCAGTTTTCATGCCTCTAATTATCTCCCAAACCTCCTTTTCTGTGACTACTTCTGTTAACAGTTTGTTTTCACTTTCTCCTACTGTTTTCCCTATCCGTTCCAAAAATTCTAATTGCTTTTTATTGTTTGTGATACCTTTACTATAAAGTTCCCTGCAAAAACTATAAAACTCTGCTTGGATTGCTCTGTTATTCGTGAGAGTCGTTCCATTATCTGCTTGTACTTTTACAATATTAGTTTTGACATTCTTTTCTTTACCTAATAAGTACAGGGAAAGCTTTTCACCTTTTATTTTCTCATCCACCTTAGCTCTTATGCTTATTCCCTCACAGATTTCGTCCTCTAGAGTTTTATTCTCTCTTTCAGCACATTCATTTCTTCAAACGCACAACTACTAGAATGAATCTCATATTGTCGCCTTAGGAGGGACTTCAATAGGTTTAGGTATCCATATTTTTCCTGATTAATAATTTTTTATGTTTTCATGAAAAACTTTTTCATTTGTTCTTTGGCATCTACCCACCATTCTAGCACAGAACAATCATTTTGACATAACCTTATTTTCAACCTTCCCCACAGGTTCACAAAGTTATCAGTTACCACAGTATTAGACAAATTGTTGGAATTTAACTTCCTATAACCTTTTCCTATTTTTGACCCATTCCTTAGTCTAAACTGAGTTTTCAGTGCATTATGATCTGACCAGGCAACTGGGATACTTTCTGTTTTGTACTTTACAATCTAAATCTCTAACACAAATACGGTCTAATCGAGATCCATAGTTTTTTTTTTTTTTTTTTTTAGCTGATAGGTAAGATGGGTGAAAGAAGGGTGAGGGCAGTTAGCTAGCTAACCATGGTAGGGAATAGTTTAGAAAGTGAAATATTAGTAAGAGTAATGTCAAGTGTGGTTTATCCACAATTTTATTTAGGTAAGGGTACAATTTTTCTAATATTAACATAATACAATAATAATTTTACATTATAACAACATGGTAAATTGTACATATTGCATATTTTGAATTTTATTTCTTATTAGTATAATCATATTTAAAAACATAAAATAAAATAAAAAAATTAGTTCCAATTTCCTCATTTTAAGCTTGATATTAATTGTCATGATGATTTTGCATGATACCTACATAGTAAATTCTAAATATTAATTTTTCACAAGGCTTTTCTTAATAATACAATGGTTGAGGTTCATCACGATGAAGATATGAAGATACTCTTCTCCACCATCTGTGGTCTGTGTTGTTTTGGTGGTTTCTCTCTTCTGCTACGGATTCTTCTGTTAATTCACTGTTGTATTGATCTAGTTTGCTCCATATGTTGGTTGCCATTCTGTATAATCTTTGATTAATTGGTTCTACTTTGTATTTTTGTGTATTTGTTCTATATTCAGACCGTCATCTTCTTGATTGTTTCTCACTGCGGACCTTAGTATCTTATTTTGGAATTTTTGTAATGCACTTATATTGGAAGTCGATGCTAAACACGTGGGTATTGGTGGATATTCCATTATTGGTCTGATTAGGCTTTTGTAGAAATGGATTTTGATATTTGTGTTCATATTCCTAAATCGTTTTAGCTTTGTATTTTGTGTTCTTGCTATTCTTGGCCTTTCTCTCACGTGTCTTGATATTCCTCTTTGTCCGAATTGCATTCCTAGTATTCTTGTGCTTTTACTAAAATTCATCGGTTGTTGGTCTAACATTATTTGTGCAGGTTTGTAAGCAGATACTGATACTAGTTGGAATTTAGATTTATTTGTCTTTATCTTCCACTTCTTTTTATACTGATTTATTCTTTCAATTTGGTTCATTGTTTTTTGTACTACTTGTCTTTTCAACCGAGCCAAGTAGACGGCTCAAGTTATGGCAGTGTATAGGCGCCATCCAGGCTAGAGTCCAAAGAGTAATCCACGCCAACACAGCATTCTTTGTCAATGTTCACGAAGATGACTCAGAAAAGATTCTTAATTCAGAGAACAGGACAGTTTTTGCAAATGAAGAGTTTGAGGTAATAGACCCCCCAGAATATAATTCCATGAAAACTATAGTAGCAAAATACCTAGACGCTACAACCGTAGAATACGGAGAAGACGACCTTAAAGACAGTATCGAGAGGAAAAACGAATGGGCTGCACTGGATGAGGTGATAAAAATCCAAAACAATTCCCACACCATGAAAATAAAGTTCGAAACACCGAAGATGGCAAAGAGAGCCATAGAAAGAGGATTATTTGTAGCCTACCAATACATTCCAAGTGAACACATTGAAGAGGATATATTTGTAAATTTGTCATTTTGCTGCAGATGCTACTCTTATGAGCATCTGCTTAAGGAATGCCTTAAAGATAATAACTATAAAATATGCTCTGAATGTTCATCACATGATCATACATACAGAAAATGTAAAGAAAATACAAAAAAATGTGTTAAATGCAATCAACAACATAGAACTTTAGCAGCGAAATGCCCAGCGAGAAAGGCCCTGATAAAAAGAAAAATTCAAGAGATCAAAGCAAACAGAAATGCAACATCCACTACAAGCAACCGTACAAGTTACGCCAAAGTTACAGCCACTAATACAGGAAATTGCCAGGCTAATGCAAATAACATCCAAAATAATATAAGTAGAATACAAGAAGAGACAAGAATCACGATAATAACAAATTTAGCAATAAAACTGGGGCTGCGCCAAGAAGGATTCTACCCCTCAGTAATAAACAGCATATTAGCAGATAACAATTTACCTACAATACACTTCTCTAAAGAAACAATAAACATGATAGCAAGCACCATGGAAAGGAATAAAAGACAAGAAAACCATACAAGCAAAGCAGAAGATTTACAAGCAACTCAGGATATACAACAAGATATGCAAGACTGCACACAATATGAAGAAAACACAGCAGAGAGCTCAGAAGACGACTCATCAGATGAAGACTTTACACTCGGAATTGAGCCCAGTTCGGACTCGAACTCACCAATCCATCCCTCAGGACGCATAAGTAATTTGCAAGAAACGCAGCATCATTAACAGAAGAAATACAAGCCTCACTACCAAGCTTCTCAGGTTTCTCCAACTCTCCCATCTTACAAAATCCACAGGGATCAACTTCAGCATCAAAAAGTGCTACGCCAGTAGCCAATAACACCAGAAAACGGAATAGTGAAAGAAAAAGAACAAAATTACTAGACCACTGTAACTCGAATGGACCCAACTCTACGAAGAATTAAAATAATTCAGCACAACGTCAAATCCTGAAAAACAAAGAAATTTGAATTATACAATATATAGAGAAGAAGACCTGACATAATATTAATCAATGAACATGGTATGAAACGAAATGAAACTCTGAAAATGTTTGGATATAATACATATACGCAAAATTTGCTGATGAACCCTTTGCAGGAATTGCAATAGCAATCAAGAGTAATATTAGACATAAGATAATAGACGATTTCCAAGACGACTTTTTAGCAGTCCAAATTCAAACTAACAAAGGACCAATAGTGATCGCCACAGCTTATAAGCCGCCAAGAAGACATTATTTCCCACTTCCGGATGTCATGAAGTTAATGAACAGGAGAGAACCAACCTACCTCATTGCCGATCTAAATGCCAGACACCAAATATTTGGATATAGGCAATCTAATTACACAGGACAAGAAATAGTCAGATTAATAAATAAAAAGTATATCATACACTTAGGACCTGATTTCGATACCTTTGTAGCAAATAACAGAAAAGGAAAGCCAGATATAATATTGGGAAATAATAAAATTCACCTCAATATTGCCGTTACAAGAGGACCAGCAACCTCCTCCGATCATATACCAATGGTAATTACACTGTCAACCAATCCAATAATGATTCCATCCTTAGAAATACCAAATATAAAAAGAGCAAGTTGGGAAAGCTTCAAAAATGAAATAGAAGAAAAAGTAAGTAGACAACTAACAATAAATTCAAATGAAATAGAAATAACAAAAGAAATAGTAGATGGCGAGCTTGAAGAATGGTACAAAAATATAGAGGAAGCAATAAAAATCATATCCCCATAACTAAATACACCACACTTCCACATCCTATTAGTAGTGATAAGTTGAAATTGATACAATGGCACTACAACAACATCCAAAACACAGTACTTATAACAGGGTGGAACAACATATTAATGAGAAGATATGTGTCATTACAAGAACAGTTAGTACAAGAAAATTCAAGATTATATCATCAAAATTGGGAAGACCTAATAAAAACACAGAAATACAGTACAATAACCCAAAACAATTTTGGAACTCCGTTGCAAGACTGATGGGAAGCAAAACTAATACTTTGCCATACATAAAGCATGGAATGAGAAAATATATGATGACAAAGAGAAGGAAGTACTGCACATGGCCTACTGGCAGGAAATATTCCAGATAACGCAGGAGGATAACCAAAATTTCGACAACCAACATGAGACAATAGTCAGTGAATTCATTGAACAACATAGAAACAGAGCAAATCTGCATCATGCAGCTGATATTAGCAGACTCAATGAAGACTGCCCATTAACAAGGAAAATAGAGTTATGGGAAATCAAAATAATAATTAAAAATTTTAAACACAAAGCACCAGGAAAGAGTGGAATTAACAAGGTCATAATTCAAAATTTACCAGACATTGCACTCGAAAATTAAGAGAAATATACAACTGGGCTCTCTCAATGGGATATTTTCCAATTATATTCAAGAATGCAATAATGATTTTGATACCCAAACCAGGAAAAGATACTAGTCAGGTAGAGAATTATAGACCAATATCATTACTAGAAGTACCGGGCAAAATATTTGTAAAAATTATTAACAACAGATTGGTGTTGTTCCTAGAAGGTAATCAGCTACACAATAATAATCAATATGGATTTAGAAAAGGAAGAGGGACCCAGATTGCAATAGCAACAATATATGAGAGTATTGCACTATCACAAAGAAGAAGGTACCTATGTAATCTAGTATGTAGAGATATAACAAAGGCATTTAACAAAGTATGGATATAAGGACTTCAATACAAAATATTACATCTCAACCTTCCAGACATTTTTGAGAAAATACTATGCAACTTCATCAAAGATCGAACAGCAGCAATCAAGTCACAAAATTACATAGGGAATCCATTCTCATTACAAAATGGAGTCCCACAAGGATCTGTACTTAGTCCAACACTATTCATATTATATACATCAAATATGACTTCACCACCAGAGTACTGTACTGATGTCTGCTTTGCAGATGATATAACTCAAATAATTATACACCCAGAAAAACGCACTCAAAGAAGGGATCCATAGTTCTTTTTCACATATGTGTACTCTGTGTGGTGATTTGTTAAAAACCATGCATCCTTCAATTTTAACGCATTTTTCCAAGTGTAACAAAGGTTTCGATGAGAGGTTACTATCTGAATTAGAACAATCTCTTTGGCTTGTTATGCAGTTTCAGTCCCCTCCTAACACCAGATTTTGCAGGTTGTTTCTACAATAGTGCAGTAAATCATTGTTGAACAGCTCTTCTCTGTCTAATCTTTTGTCATTACCAGAAGGTGCATAAACATTAATTAACTGGAAATCAACTTCCATAAGGCTACATTTTTCACTGATTATACAACCTTTTACATCCATTTCCTTACTGAGAATCCTCACCTGTGACATTTTATTTAAGAAAATTACAGTTCCCCCCTTTTAAAAGTAGTGTGTGGTTCAAAATAATTTCACAGAATTTCTCGATGTACTCTAACTGCTTACTAGGGCTATCCTTTACACTATGTTCCTGTAAAAATATAGTGTCTAATTTATGCAGAAGTATGAAATTAACAAGTTTAATTTGCTTGTTTACACTACACAAACCATTAACATTTGTTACACCTACAGATTAAACATTTCTTTAGAAATGCTACGTAACGTGTTTTAACCCTATCTTCAGAAAACGTGGTAACTAGCAAACCTCTCTCTCTCTCTCTCACCTGCACTCCCCCACATATTCTCTCTCTCTCTCTCTCAACATAATCCTCAAATGGATGTTCTAAGGAAACACAATCTTTCCTACATAAATAGATTTATTATCAAACAAAACCCAACAAGTAATGAATTAACAAAAAGAAAATTAAAATGCATAATAAATGAATTACCAAGTCAAAATAGTCTAATTCAAGATTTAACCTTATTCTGGTTAAATGCCTTTTTCACTCAAAACTCCCACACATTCCATCTTAGACATTATATGTCTAGTCTTAAAGTCAACCACATTGAAACAACCACTAACTGCAAAGATTGCAGTGTTCTTTCTCTATCACCACAGCATCCACAGTATCCCCACAGACATCACCACAGTCATCTGTTGAGAATCAAACAAACCGTAATCTCCCACAAATACAGTACACAAACATATGACATAATAATGAAAATCTAAAATGCATGGTTAATCAATGTCAAATCAGAACACAATAAAATATAATATTAAAGTGACATAAATGCCTGTGTCCAATTCTCCCCACAAATTCATAAGTGTCTTGGATATGGTAAGTTCACTAGTTCAGAGTCCACACAGAAAAAAGAGAAGTCTGGATTTTACCTTAACTGCTGGTTTCTAAGAGTTCGAAGCACACAAGGCCACGTCTGGATGATATCGCTCTTGGCTAGATAATAATCAATCAGACCTAACTTTTGGCACAATTAGACACACAATCTCCATTTTTCTAACGCATGAACTTATGTACTTGCATACCAACTCGGTCAGCTGCCTCACATACCAGCTTCAATATTGCGTGTTCACCGAGCCAAAACTGCTGAAGCAATTGAAACATCTGCTGACTGCAGTGATTTGCATCTATGTCACCGTCCAAAGTACCACTCTGTAGCTCTCTTTCGCTTCATCACACTATGACTGAATATACATAGTAAATCTAAAACGAAACATATTT